>NC_135084.1:22195000-22515000 GCF_051107435.1 Chaetodon auriga | reverse complement strand
CGAAAGAGAGGTGATGAGAGAGGAGAGGGAGAGAGGAGAACAAACGGAACGACAGGGAGAGTGAAGGGAGAGGGAGAAAAGAAAGAGAATGCCCCTATTTGTTAATCAATCGGCCGTTTCGGAAAGGGAAAACTCCGAAAATCCCCAGAGGGAGGAAGAAGACGGGGGGCAGGAGGGGTGGCGGTGGAGGGTTTAACAGAGGAGGCGGGTACCTCCAACTCCTTCAGCGAATCCCGTAGCTTCTCCGGTCGGCGGTTCCTGGGGGTCCACGAATAGCCTCGAGCTACGGAGGAAAAAACCGAGAGGGACCTAAAGATCATGTGACTTGAACTTTTAAATGCAGACATAGGAGAAATACTTGAAAAAAGAAAGGTCCTCATGGGAATCTGGAAGAATGTGGCACCAAAAACAGGAAAGGGTTGAACTTCGTATCTGGGTCGAGATCTAAGTACGAAAAGGAGTGACATGGGGAATAAAGGGTGGTGACAACACGGCCCGGTGGAATAAAGAGATGCAGGTACATGAAGCAGTGCAGTACTCTTGACTGAATACAGAATGATGATCGCACTCATGAACTTTAACTGCGGGGAGAAATAAAAATAAATAAAACGTTGTTTATCATTTCAAGCACAATGGCCAAATATTTGCTGGTTGCAGCTTCTCAGCTGTGACGATTTGCTGGTTTTCTCTGTTTTCATATTGTTGGTAACTGATTACTTTGTCTTCTTGGACTTTGGATGGCTCAGAAAACAGAAGCAGCTTGAGGACGTCGCCTTGAGCAAAGCAAAACTTCCGTTAACTAATGACTAATGTCTGCTAATTTATAGACTGATCAATTGAAAGATAATCAACAGGTTATTTCTACACATATTCAGTCTTCCACTGTTAGAAAATTGAGAAAGTACACTAGAACAACTTCAGTTCATGAGAGCATCTAAAAGAATTTAGTTATTTCATGTTTATATTTTATAGTTTATAAGTATGAATCACTGCTACACACAACATCATTATCATCTAAGCTAGTTAGCAAAACACACACTACCAAAGAATAAAATGACCATAAACTCAATGGCAAGCACCAGATCAAAGCTACATGAGTGACTTTAACTTGAGTTTAAGATGATCCCAGTCATGATCCATTTTAAGGTCTGTGGGTGAGGAGTTCTTCACAATGATTCACAATCAGCAAAAGCCCAAATGAGGATTTGTGAAAGGGCGCCTTAGGGTTCCCGTAGATGCCTGCTGGGTTACTGAGCCAGAAACCCTGAGAGGAACCAACAGGCCACTGAGGAACCTGATTAATACAGCAATTATTGGTGCGCATTTAATGAAATGATCAAAAGTTGCACCAGCGTTGCTTACTCTCAGTACCAGGAGCTGTGTCACTCATTTACTTTTATGTTCAAACCCCAATGCGAGACCATTACTTACTATGTAGAAAATACATTGATGTAGTTACAAGTCTTATATTTCTGACTACCATATCACCAAAGCAGCAAAAGTCTGAAGTCTGCTGCTTACAGATTGATGTGGCTGCACTAAAGGAGTGAAAATATTCTACTGAAAGCAAAATGTCCCTTCATAAACACACACACACTGGTCCTTGAGGAGAAGCAAATATTTAATCGTGAGGACTTTTGGCGCTCTTGAGTTATCTCCCAAATGCAACCTCACAGTTAGCAGCACATATCTCAACACATACCACACCAAGGCCCCTTCATTTTAATTTCCCAGCCCTCCCTTTTCACATCCATCTCTAGTGGTTAAACAGAGGAAGGGAAGGATGCGAAAAAAAAGCAGCTAATTGAATTTGTGCATCTGCTTCTGCCCACGCACATACATGAAGTTCAGCGGGAGAAAAAAATACAAGGGAGGGAAGGACTGCTGTTTTCAATACGGTGCAATCACTCGCCTATCTGTTTATTTTACAGTCTCCCTCTTCATCTCTACTGAAACGAACCATTAAGGAGTGGGATTCTCTATTAAGAATGAGTGGGAAGAGGAGGTAAACAGATGCATACAAATGAGGGTGCGGAGGGGAGGGGGGGGGGGTCAGGGGAGAGAGGAGGGAGGGGAGGGCAGGGGGATGAGTGTTCGTCTCCTGATAAGGGTGTTTGTATTCCACTACTGGGTGAAAAGCAGAGAGAGAGAGGGGAACAGAGGGAGGGAGGGAGAGAATAGAGCAAGTAGGACAGTTGACTGACTAGGACAGTGATGGTTCTGGAAGATGGTCATCTACCAGTAAGATGACTGGGGCTCAAACACACACACACACACACACACACACACACACACACACACACACACACACACACACACACACACACACACACACACACACACAGGAGGGTATGAAGAATAAAACTGTTTCAGTCACTCTTTTGAGTTTCACTGTTGGGAACTTACCTTCACAGAAAAGGAGTTTATCATTGTAGTAGTGATGCTCGTGTGGATTGGCTGGAAAAAAAATAAAAAAGGCCGAGTGAAGGGTTTGATTTGGGATATAGACAGTGAAATAACACGGTGTGCAGGATGAATGATTCTGATGCAGATAACGAGGAACAGAGAACTAAGCGGGAGCTCAAACATCCTCCTTTAGCTCCAAGTGACCTTGTTGGCACAGTGTAACCCATAACCGTGCCTCATGGCCCGGTCACTGTGAGCAAGAAAGTGGCCAGTCTGGTGGCCGGCCTCTCTGGCAGGCAGGAACACCTCCAGGATTAGTAGTATTAATCAGATAAGGGGGTGAGGGGCCAGACAGGCCCAGACATGGGCACCTGCTCTGGGCCTGGGTGGGGAGGGCTGAGGGGGCGGATTTGGCTGCAGGGGACCCCCGGAGCTGCTCCAATGAGCTTGGGTCTACCTCTAGTGGGGAGATGCGGAACTACACTCTACTTCATGGCCACTTCGATGATACTGATATACTGACACACACACAATGATGTCTATGCTTTTACATGTTATACCCAAATGTCACAGGAAGAGCAACGTCACACACACACTCACTCATTTGCCACTTTATTAGGTACACCTAGCAAAATGAATGCAGTCTAACACAACAGACCTGCAATAAATCCTTCATGAGGAGGTGTTTCTGTGACTTAGCCTACCCTCATTAAAATAAATGGCCTGGACAAAATAATAGAAACAACTGTCAGTGCAGCACAATTTAGCTACAACACAAAACAGTTTCAACAAAAAAACGGACATTACAACCTTCTCGAGGGAAGGATCTAGTGCAACAGTGCTGTGCAAGAAGTTTTATTCAGGTGAAACTTGTTGCTTATTCAGTCATGAATATTTAACGCTATAGAGAAATATGCAAGTTTGTAAAAGACCTTTGTGCAATAAGGACAAAAATATTGAGGCAGAATATTGTTCTGAAATGAGTTTTTTTCCACAGTCTGGCTGAGCACACACACACTTTTGTGCTTCAGTGTCAACACAAAATATCAAATGGGCAAATTTTAATCTAATCTAATGTAATCAACTGTACATGTGATTGCATCATGACCTGAGCTATCGTTACAACACTGTGTGAAAATGTTGTGATACTTTTGGATAGTGATTCTGCTCCCCTGCTCTGTCGCTCCCCTCCTCCTCCTCCCCCCACTTTCCTCCATCCACTCTGATATCAAGCCACACTTTAGTAATCCTCCAAATGAAAGGATTTGGAGCGAGAGCATCGTCTCTCCACTGAAGATTGGAATGAAAGAGAAGGCAGCTTCTCAGATGAGAGAGAAGGGAGAGAACCCCGTGATGAGAGGGAGAGAGGAAGAGACGGGGAGACGCACTGTACACAAAATGAGGAAGAACAAAATATACATGGTGGGAGAGGAAAAACTGAGACAAAGAGAAGTAAACCAGTGAGAGAGAGAGGTGGAAACATCTGAGACCGGCACAGTAACAAAAGAAAAAACATGTGGATGGAGAGAAAGAGACTAAAAATACTCAGAATTGATGGAATGAAACAGGGCAGAGAACAGAAAGAGATACTGCATTTAAAAAGCAAAAGAGGGTTTATGCACTATGGTGAGTGACTTATGGTGCAAAGTGGACTCCCACAGAAATTAATGATACTACTTAAAGCTCCTCTAATCAATATTTGACATTAACAAAGCCTCAGTCTTTGAAACTACTGCTCACTACCTGCTCAGCATCAAACCACAGACAAAGTTAGCAACTAGCTTCTGAGCATAATGAAGCATTTAGCAGCTAACGAGTCAGATAGTTCCCTCAGGAGCTGGTGGAGACTAAAAGCACAACAGAACAAAAGAAAATGGACACAACTCCAAATGAACGCCGGTGTTTGCTAACACGTCTGTCATATTAACTGAGCAATATAATAAGGTGATAAAATGCCAGTATTGTGTTTAGAGCTTGTTGCGTCGTCTCACTGTGGCACACCGGTAGTGTCAAATATTCATTTCATACTTTTTACATCTGTAAAATGTACCAAAGATTTTGGATTAAAATGAAGTCATACTATTTTCAGCTGTATTTATGGAGAGCTGCCATTGGCCATTTTGAAAATGGTTGACTTTTTAGGTGCAAATTTGTACATATTCATCTGAAACAATTTTCAAGGTGTGGCTCATACAAGACAAGCTATGCATCTTTTTCATAAAAAACACACACATGCACACATAACAAAAGAGAAGCAAAGGAAGAGACAGCTCGTCCTACACTGCTAGGACCGTGGGGGAGCGATTTGAGCGCTTCCTGACGGTAAGGGAAGCCTCCTGGCCTGAGGCAATATGAGGCTGGACTACATGGGGCCTCTCGCTATGTGATCTGGGAAAAAGTCAACAGTTTAGTTTTCCTATCGCTGTGTGGCAGGACCTCGGGTCAACAGGAACACAGCGAGTGTAAGAGATAGAACCACGAGGGCCTAATAACCTGTGTGTGTGTGTGTGTGTGTGTGTGTGGTATGTGCATGTGTATATAAGGTTTTAGGGTGTAAATCCTACATACTAATAGCCTCTGTGTGGACAAGTGTATGTGTAGGACCAATAATTTGTGTGCCTGCGTGTGTGTTTACAGCTTATGTGAGCGTGGGAGACAGCAAAAAGCCCTTCTTCATATATAAGAAAAATCACATACATTCCAAAAACAAGACAAATTCAACTTATCTTAAACACAAACAGACATCCAATATAAACACTATTTACCTGGCTCTCCTTTATCGTAGTACTGATAGGTGCCAATATCAGTATCTGTGGGCGAGAGAGAGAGAGAGAGAGAGAGAGAGAGAGAGAGAGAGAGAGAGAGAGAGAGAGAGAGAGATGAACATCTAGCTGTCAGGGAAAAGCAGAAGACAGATCAGCAATTTCGCACCGTGGGATAAACAATCGCTATCAGCCAGTGGCCTGTCCCGTCTGCCAGCACCACGGTTTGAGCTGAGATAAGGCCCTGTGAGGGAGAGGAGGAGGTGGGAGGGTGGGCTGGGGGGTCCGAGCCAGAATGGAGGGGGGAGGCGGAGGGGTATTAATAAAGACAGGAGTGTGCCTTAACCCATCCCACCTGAGGGAGAGCCTCTGATTTACACACATGCAACATATACATTTAAAAGTAGACACACAGACTCAGCAGCCGGCTCTGAAAACATAAGAACCACACACACACACACACACACACACACACACACACACACACACACACACACACACACACACACACACACAAACTGCTGAGCTGAGCCTTTTTTGTCAGTGTTATTCCTGCAGGCCCAAAACCATAAGCAGCCAGACTCGGATTCGCACAACACATCGTTTCTTTATCGCTCCACGACTGTTGCTGTGGCTGCTGCTGCTCCTGAGGCCAGGTCACACTAATACAACAGGAGAGCTGATGGCGCGCACGCACACACACACGCACACACACACACACACACACACACACACACACACACACACACACACAAACAGAACCCTATTAGTAATGGCTTGATGTCACTTTTTCATTTCTGACAGGGATAGCGATACTATAACCTTGAGCATCTGCCAATAACAACCTGATACATTTTTCTCTTAAAAAAATAACCACGGTTTTCTTAAAACATCTGTATGAAAGCCCTCCATGGCAAAAAATGTCTTTATGCAGGTTTACCATTAAATCAAATGATTCTGTGTCATATTAAAGGACCAGTCCGTAGGATTTAGTGGCAACACACAGTATCAGGTGCATGCTACACCTACCCAGTATGAAATGGCAGAAGTAATGTAACTAGAGAGGCAGGTGAAGACAGATGCACATTTAACAAGCTACGGCACATAATTCTCAACCAAACCCAGACCTTCATTCATCAGAAGGCCAGAAACAGGACTGCAGTGAGATGCTGCTTGATGTGTAGCAAGCAAGCGCAGCACATAGCCAGTTTTATTTACAGCATGTTGCTCAAAGCTTGGCTACAAGCATTTGCATGATGCTTCAGTTTGTGTGGTATCAGACTAACCTATATTTGTGGGATTTCTATGCACTGAAATCCCTTCTTAAGGGCACAGTATGCAATTTCTGCTGATAGGGGTCTCTCATTCAAAACAATGAAAAGGAAAGGCATTGTTTGATGACATCGTGGCGTGGGATCATGGGAATTGTCGTCTTCATTGCTAAACCAATCACCTTTGCTCATAAAAATCCATCTAACATGACTAAAACTACTGGGTTTCATAACATCACAGTTAGGCAACAGCAAATTACAGGTTAGAGAATTAGGAAGAACTGGTCATCAGGTCAAATCTACCTCCTTGCACAAAGCAATAGAGAAACTGTAATGCTGCTCAGTAGCAAAGAAGCCATGAGATGTCTGCTCTGGTGTGCAGCTGTACAAACATGATCAACACATGTCACGGATGCACACAAGCAACATATAAAATATCTGTTTCGAGCATCACATAGTAGATGCTGCTTTTATGAATCCATATTTTTGTTTTTGAGGCGGATGTATATGATGTAAAGAAAGTGGCGATAGGGAGCGTCACACCTCAGTGACCAGGCCTCTTCGCTCAGATGTATCCATCCACATTTCTCCAAGATAGCAGAAGACACACACACAGCAGGAAAAAACAAACAAATAAGGATATGTCACCATCACTGAGGATATACACCCTGTCGTACCTTTGTGTATACACATAAACGCACAACACAGCCAGGCTCCAAGAGACACTATCTTCGTCTAAAGCTCAGCAGACTGTGAAAGACAAGACAGAATGGAAGGCAGGAGAAAACAAGAAAATGGAGAAACAGAGCATTTCTGTCTAACAGAAGAGATGGACTGATAGGTGGCGAGCAGGAAAACGCACAGAAACTGCCAGAAAAGTCAAACTTACATGACGCCCACTGGGCCTCTCAGGGAGGCATTGGCTGCTGGTTAACGTTTCTCAATGTGTGCATGAAGGTGATGTAGGCGGCATCATGTGCAGTTGACTTCATGTAACTGATCCAAAAGTAGTGTCAATATGACACTGAACATGTGCAAAGCAAACAAAAAAGATCACTGATAGCTGTGCTTCTGAGAAATGATCATCAATTTGAAAATACACCACCCTTAAAGGGGGACTCCACCGATGTTAAACACTGACGTCTGTTTACACTGCGTATGTGGAAAATGTTGGATAAAGCTTTTCTTCAAGTGATGTCACTTGAGTCATCGTTGGTCAGGGACGAAGACTTTAAGTTTAAAATGTTTGAAAGAAAAATAAACAGTTCATCAGAGTTTTGGGTTTCTTCGGTTGTTGCAGGTTGTAGCTTGTGCGTAGAACTGGGGCCTTTGATTTCCACCCTTTACATGGATCATAATTACATTTTCAGTGTGGACTACCAACAAGTAGGTTTTACTCTTTTACTCCTTCCTATAATCATGTACATTCATGTTGACATCACAAGCTACTTAACAACCGGCTGCTTCAAGTTTCATAACTGTCCTCACCACACTGAAAAAAATCTCTAGTTTGTTTAATGTTCAATGACTGTAGTCTGATTTATACTTGATTCAAACAGGGCACCCTCACTGGCAAACATGTGAACTTGTAGTGGGAGAGCTAAGTAAATGGCGTGACATGAAAGAAGCTTCCTTGTACACAAATGTGGGACTGGTCCCTTCGTCAACGTTAGTCAACATGTGTGTGGTCTCACAGAACATACAGAGGTCTCACTGGTTTCTTGCGTTGCTTGTGATCATGCTAACCAATGACACTTTAGAACAGTGTCAAAATGTCATGTAGTATAATGCAATAAACAGACATCGATAGCATGAGAGTCTGAAGAGACAAAGAGAAAGTGAAAACAGACAGAGTGAGAATTGGTGTTGACTGAGAGTCAGATCGCTAAAGTAGATACAGGCAAGGTGGGGAAAAGGTGTGAAAACAAAGTGAGTGATGACAGAAAGGGCCAGAGAGAGAATTATTGAGAGAGGGGGAGATTGAACATGGCGATAAGTGCTACCTTTGACTTGGAGTGAGCTCTTGGTGGACCACAAGTGCAGCTCAGCCAGGCAGAACGCCATCTGATGGAGGAGTGTAACCCAAGTCTGCAGAGGGGCACAAAGTGAGAGAAAGAACAAATGAAGGGAGGAAGAGACAGCGCAGACCAAACACAACCACAGATGCGTATCTTGACGAGATGACATAGCAGATTGACAAAAATAGGCCTCGGGGTCAAACAAAGCACGCGTGTAGGCACACATGCTAACATACACACAAACATGAATGACTGCCAGTTAACACCCGATGTTCCTGGACTGACAAAATCTGTAATTTCCTCTGTGGTGAAACTATAGCACAGATGGCAAAGCAGACAAGGCAGTGAGTTAATGGTGTACAATGAACAGTAACTGCTACTTTGTGTAGTAACTAGTGATTAAGTAACTAAATAACCATTACTGGAAGGCTTATTACTTTGTTACTTTTCAATATAGGGAGGTAAACTGATTCAGTTTGACCAGCGGCAGAGATGCAAAGTCTACACTTCCGGTCTTCACCTGTTATTTTTCAACTCAGTGCTGAATTGAAGTCCATTTCATTTTCAGCCTTTTTCCATACTGGTAGTAGTGATCGTTAAAGTAGCAGTGGAGCCATACTAGCAGTAAGTAACAGTGTTATTAGTTGCAATAGTCACTGGTTTTCCAGCAAGTGTGACAATGGAACTGAAATATAATAGTCTTTTGTGGCACTTTGTCCTGGGCTTGTTATACCTGTTTTACAGGTAAGTTGGAATAATAGTAGTGGGTTGCTCTACAGGTATGGTTGTACATTTTGACCAAAAAACTCATTAACAGGAATCCAAACAGACATGCACATGAACTTAGACTGACACTGAGACAAGGTCACAGGCCAAGGCTCTTGTACCTTCATTCACACATCACAGGTGAGCAGTGACGGACACACACTTTGGGGCTGACAGCTAAGACAAAGCAGGCAACATTCCACACATTAGGTAGTGAGCACAGAACAGGTCTATGACAGGTGTGTTTCTTAATTACAGACTTTATTCTGCACTCAGTTAACTTCTGTTCCTGGAGGGTTAAGCTGTTGCTTTCTTCTGGTCCTCTCTGTGGGGTTTCCCCTGTGGTATTGATGCTGTGTTATTGTATGTTGCAGAGGCACTTTGTTCTATCTGTGTGACCAGTGTCCCAACCGCGTATTGAACCATCTATGACGTTTCAGTAATAAAAAGAGTTTCCTACTGTGGAATCAATAAAATATCAAATACAACTGATACTGCTCACTACTATTACTTTTACCACTTCTACTATCAACCAATGCTACAACCACTGCCGGCATGACCACAACAACAACCATTATTAAAACAAGCATCACCACGACTGCCGCTATCGCTGCCAGTAATCATACTGCCTTAACTAGAACTGCTGCAACTACCTCTAGTGAAGTATCAGCAGTGCATATTTCAACACATCTGTACACGTACATCCATATAACACAGATCAACATAATACAGCATGTCACTGATAATATACTTTAACAGGAATGTTGTTTTTAAGAGATTTTTCTATTGAAAAATAGTGAGTGTCTGCAAATAAATATCAAAAAAAGGTGCAAAACTGACATACCCTTTCTATACACTACTACTGTTAGTACTAGCTACTAATATGTATGGTACTCCTCCATCTGAAAATGTCAATTCATATGTCAATGCTGCAAAAAAGTTTCCTGAAGTTCAATGTTTTCAGGAGGTTTAATAGTCTGCTTTGCACTTAGCTTGACCATTATTTTGATGTCACTGCATGCAATCTGAAGTTATACTGAAAGTCAAGATTAGTCCAACATGTCTTTGAGCCCAGTACTTGAGTTGAATTAGGCTAACTTCACCTTCAACATATCTTTAAACTGCACGTACAAAGGATTTTTTTGAGTTTGGCTGATTCTGAGAAAGCAGGAAAGAATTATATTTCCCAAGAACCAAACTACTCTAACCAATGCTTCCACCTGGAACAAAGGATACAAAGTGCTTTTGATAATATTAGGGTGAGACGGACCCTTGGACATGTCGGCGTACACGTCTCAGTGTAAATTACAGCCAGTGCGGCAAAGGTGTTGCAGTGTTGCTGCGTCGGACATCATTTCTCTATCTGTGCAGCTAATGCTCTGCGTCTCTCCATCCTCTCTCGCCCTCTTACTTTCTCTCGTTAACGCTGAGAGGGGGTTCTCTCTTATCTTTCCCCTCTTCCACCTCCTGGTGTGGGGAAAAAAAATCTCATTTTGCCACTCAACCCCCAAAACTACAAGTCCCAACAAAAATACACACAGATAACACCGGGTGCCATGGAAACGCTGGGGCTAGCATGGCAAGGCAGCGACGGCGTAACGAGTTTACTGACATAAGAGGATTCTTTTATCCTCTCCTAACCAGCTTTTTTTTAGAAGAAGTCAGCCCTTTTGGAGGGAAAACCTCATTTCAGACAGCTTTCATTTAGTTATTGCCAGTCTGGCTAACCTAAAAGTTCTTGAGACCTTGTTCTGCACAGCTGTCGGGGTCTCAGGGAATTTATGGAAGAATAGAAAAAACAAGGGGGCTGACACAGACACAGAAAATATGAGGGCGAACTGGGTGAGTGTGTGTTGAACGACAATGATGTGTGTCCACAAGCCCTGTGGCCACATAACGTATGTATCAGGACAAGCACCACAGAGAGAGTGGGACACTAACAGGGGACAGACAGAGAGGGTTTGTTCAGGATGAGGTGCTCTTGGTGTGTACTAAGGTGAATGCTAACTGAAAATCAGTCCACTTACAGTGGCTGTCATTCATCAGTGCTGTCATATCCGGCACATCAGCATGTTTGTCTAATGACTTGCCACTCCGGCTCTTTACACGAACATGCAAAGTCAAACGTATCACTCAGTACCTGCACTCACTTCACTTGTGCAATATAGAATTAGTATGGCTCCCAGCACATTGAGCAGCTCACTAACTACAATCCATGCAGACCTCTCAGGCCATCATGTGTCAGTTTCTAGAACAAAATCCAGATTTGTGAGGCTGCTATTAGTTATTTTGGCCTTGTTCTCTGGAAGAAACAATGTCTGGAGAATTGCCTCAACTGTGTTCACAAAAAGCATTCTATCTGACTAACAACTGGTCACTGTACATATGTGCCTGTGGGGTGAATGCGGTATGCATGTGCGTGATATTTTTTGTGTTTATTCTTGCATTTTCATTTTCATATCCTCCTCCATCAAGCTTGCAAAATCAGAGCTATCACCTCAGCAATTTGCTTTTAATAGACCTGCTTGTTCATGCTGATGAACCAATTTCTTGCTCTTCACGTTCATACAGAAACATCTCAGGAGAAAGAAAAAGCAAAACAAAATGTGAATGAATGCTTGTTTCCATCCACAACTGACGTGTGATTATTAGGTTGGTTCATCGAGATAAGCAGTAGATAGCGGCAGTTAACCTTCAACGCAATTCTATTAACGCTAAGAAACACTGATGACTAAATGTATGAAGCACTGAAAAACAAACTGCTATCACGTTTGCGCACACACTGGCATACACAGCCACAGCAGACACACACACACACACACACACACACACACACACACACACACACACACACACACACACACACACACACACGCAGCATGCTGCACAGGTCCTGGACAGCTGCCACACTCATTCTGACTTCTGGTTGGGGTTGCTGTGGGTTACCTGTCCCCCCGCAGAGCTTTGTGGGGGTGTGCAGCCAGTGTACAGAGGGTTGTGTGAGGGGTGGGGGGGTCTAGGTTATTGTACCCTGTCTTTACACTAGTAAAGAGGCTGCTTTAACATCAAAGGAGGGGTGGGAAAACACACGACTCCTCTTTCAAAGACAGTCCACAGGAACTACGACCTTGTCTGCTCTCTGCATCTCTTTCTCTGCTCTTCTTTCACTGTCCCCTCTGGGTGGTTACGGAGTGTGAGAGTGTGTGTGTGTGTGTGTGTGTGTGTGTGTGTGTGTGTGTGTGTGTGTGTGTGTGTGTGCAAAGACGAACAAGAGCACCAGAGAGTCTCTTTGTACGAGTGTGCTTCGATATGAGTGTGTGTGAAAGACAGAACTTTAAGTAAATATTTGTTTGAGACTGCTTCTCTCACAGTGAAAGAGAAACAATGGAGGCCTTTCTAAGATCTCTGCATTGCCATCCTGTCCCATCTCTCACTCTTTCTAGCTCTCAACAGCCACAATCCAAACAGACATTCATTTAAGCTAATAGAATTTAACATTGGGCTATTGTTCCAGACATGCCCTGAGCGACTACAGTGGGTATATCCTCATGTATATACAGCACAAACACACTGGGTTTGAATCTGACTGACGGCCTGTCTAATGTGCCGTTCCTCCACATCCTGTCCCTGAAGGAGGAATGACGTGTGTCTACTATATATAAAACCAAACAGGTTGTCTTGAGTGATATGATGAGATGATGACAGTGAAAATGACAATTTTGTCCAAACTCTCCTTAGCAGAGGTGAGAGGCAAATGTACGGTGTGACAGAAGGGACAATCAGTGGCCCATCAATTGCTCTGGCAAAGGAAAGAAAAGCTTATGGATGAGATGAGCTGAGACGCTTTGTTACCCTCTAAATACCTTGTTGGAACCACACAGACTTGGTCTAAATGTAAAGGACATATTGACTCATTGTGGAATTTGGCGGTGGATTGAGCTGAGAAGTCTCAAATCATCAAAATTTTAAATTACATGTGGTTTTAGTTTTAGATTTTAGACTTTGCGCCATAAAGGTACAGAACAGTAATTCCCATAGTGTGGGACGCAGCCCATGGTGAGCTGAGAAGGTATCGCAGGAGTGCCAAGAGAGGCCATTTACATCAAATAATTTCAAATTAAAGAATTTTCAATTTTGTTATAAAGTTCGGAAAAAACAGAAAATATTTAGGATTAAATCTTAACAGATCAAAAAGTAATCAGAACTAATAAATCAAAATGAATCACTGGGGCCAGAGGACATTCCCCTGCCTGTCTGTGATATGCTCAGAGGTGCTAGCAGCAAACGAGGCCATGAAACTGTGCAAGCTGCACCACCATCGACAAATTAGACCTGGACAGTATTCATCCAAGCCTCAAGAGTTTTTTGAGAACAAGATGAGAATCCACTTGTGTCACTGGGAGTGAAAACACCAAGGCAGCGGAGGCTCGGAGTCAACTTTTAACCTCACACACTACAGCGGAAACCATTTTTGAAACTCTTGTCTTCATGCTTTCCAGTGAAATAGACTGGACTGTGTGTGTGGGCCCCAGCACTGACAGAGCTCAGACCACGGTGGGAAACTCACTGGAGGTGTGAAAAGGGTCAAACACGTGGCTCCGCTGGGAGGTTTTGGACGAAGCATGAGAACAGTAAATCTTCAAAAGTGGTCCACTGCAGTCCACTGGGGATGGACAGCGACCACGGGCGGCTTCTCCTGCACACTGACCGATTCAAGTGGTTTTGTGAGTTGGTGTATTTGTTCAAAATTCTTGGCTACTCAAATTGACTCAATCTATCCCTCCAAGGAAAAGCATGACCATGTTTCATGTCCTGTGACAATCTGTGTGAATTTTTCAACAAAGAGGAGAGGCAGATCCTGACCTCCATGACAGGTGCCATCAGAGAGCACCTGCAAACCCTGAGGAGGCAGCTCCGGGAGTACTTTCCTGTGCTCAGCGAGCAGCACAGCTGGATCCAGAATCCATTTGCCCCCTGTAATGAGGATGCCATCGCAGGTCTCCGTTCCAGGGAGCAGGGCAGCTTTGTGAGATATGTTGTGATACTGCTTTGAAACTCATCTTCACACTGGAGCACTTGGCATATTTGTGGATGCATGTTTACTTGGAATACACTGTGTCTAACAAGGCATTGATGTGTCTGATGCCTTTTGCTATCACTTATCTGTGTGAAACTGGATTTTCAGCACTTGTGACTTTAAAGTACAAAGTACAGGAAATAACTAGATGATAGAGGCCCGATGTTCGCCTAAAGGTGAGGTCCTTTCATCCAGACATCAAGCCTTTGACAGCTGCTATGCAACATTCTCATTAGGTGAGTTGCAGGTGATGCAATGCGATGTTACCCAACGTGCGATTCCTATCTAGTGCATGAATCTGGATAAAGTGTTTGTGGATGGTCGAACAGACACTGGAGTTGATGCTGTGTTACAGTCAATTTATGGACTTGTGAGAATAAATGCTTTGTTTTGTGCTCTTAAACGCCTACATTACACAGCAACGAGCCCGGGTTGGATGTAGTGAAATTTTATGCATAAGCTTTTATCATCCACTGTCATATAGATACAGACTTAATTCACTGTCTACATGTAATGTCTTACATTTGTTGCTTTGTAAATTGGTGTATGTGGATGCATTATTATGGACAATATGGACTTCTGAGAGTGAGCGCGTTGTTTTGTGCTGTTGAACGCCTCAAATGTTACACAGAAATGAGCCCAGCGGTGATGGATAACTGCATCAGAATGCACGTTTTGAAAAATATGCAAATTTACAAATTGTGGATAGATTATGAATTGGTTCTGCATTGCTGCAGGACCACGTTCACATAGAATTTTTCGGTTAATGAGTGGGCTGCAGATGGTTTCCTGTTGGACTGCAGCATCTTAAGTTAGAGAAGGGCTGGTGGCATCCTCAACCAATGACTGCTACTGACACGACTGATTTCTAGAAACGGAAACTTTGCAACAGATGTGAGGTTATACAAATGAGTTCAAATTCTGCGATCACCGCAGGGTCTATTAGGGTCTTAGTCCAGGATCTGGAGCTCCACTGCAACAAGAGACAGACAGGCCTGAAATGAAGGCAGGCTCACAGACATTTTGTTTGACATCTCAAGAATCCTTTCTTACAGATTTACACTCTCTCTCTCTCTCTCTCTCTCTCTCTCTCTCTCTCTCTTTCTCTCTCTCTCTCTCACACACACACACGCACACACACACACGCCAGAGGCAGTGCTGTCAGCTGCTGCAGTGGTCCCATCACTGTGAAAGGAGTGATGCGGTAAATTACAGGGTTAAAGAGCTGCCATAGGGTGACTGACACAAGGCCATCACAGCCTTGCCTCATTCTCCCGCCCCCAATACACACACCCCCCGTCATTACGCATCACACACACACACACACTTACACATTCTCTCCTCACCTGGCTCTGTGTAGGTTTGTCTGTCAGTTTTTCCTTCCCTTTTCCTTTTCTCATGTACCTTCACTTATCATCCCTCTGCCTACTTGTCCCTCGCCTTTTATCTTTTTTTTCTCCTCTTCTTGTCTCCCATGTTTTTCTGAGGTACCTCCTATTAGAAATGCATTAAGCTTTCTGACCCCGTCTGCAAGCTTTCACTCCCTTTCGGGCAATTTTTACTCTCTTCATTCTTTGTGTCGTCTCTCTCAAAGGACAGTATTTCAGTGTGTCTGATTTTCTCTTTCTCTCTTGCAAGTTTTATTCTACTCTTTATTGTCTCACGTCTCTCAAAGGAGAAAGTTTCAAATTTTCTGACTTTTTCTCCACAACCTTTATCTCTAGCAGACGTTCTCTCTCAGCTACTGCCTGGTCTTGTTTTGGCTCTCAGAGAAAACTCTGGCAAACACGAAGAACATACAAAGAGCGACCAGAAAGTATATCCACTGAGAGAGATAGGTAGGGTAACGGTGTGTAATTGTGAGTGTATGAGTGCATATTTTCCAATCTGAGCTGCCTTGGAGTTTCTGCCAAGTCTCAGCCATACACTCATGTATTCAGTAAACACACTCAGGCACTCAAGTCAGTACTACATCGCACACAGTCCAATCTCTCAGACGTCTGATATGTGAACTCATATGGAACCCAAACACATACGTATGCATGGAACGGCATATACAGTATGATGCATACTCTCCTATCTTTTAACCTTGTGATACCTGAGGAAATGTACACATGCAGACATTTACATACATATGAAACCATACACACACACTCCCACAAGCCCTTATCTTCAGTATATTCTTGAGGGAGAAGTCCTCATGCTTCCAGTCTCATATCAGAGCAAAGGAAGGTGGACACAATCTGAAAACATGCCTCTAAAGAAACTGAGATCATGAGAAGTGAAAAACTGGATAAAACAAAGAATCCAAGCCCTGAAAGGAGCCTAACACACTTCATGGGAGGACTCTGACCACTGAGACAACAGATAAGAGGGCGTCTATGCAGTGGAGAGGAGACTTGTGCAATACCAATGCAGAACATAGTAAAACAATGCAAACCTACTGTAATAAGTGCCATGCAAGCAACCTTACTAAAAGATTTATAATGCAACATGATAAAATTTGGTCACATCAGTCACGTTGATAAGCAGACCAAATCAGTGGGCCAAACAACAATAACTACCTTCCTGTTGTTTTCAGATCACCACCATGCACCCATCACCCCTCCACACCTCTGGTGTAAGCTAAAGAAACTGAAAGGTTTTGGATGACATTTCCCGTAAAAGGCAGTTAAACAGTGAGCAGCTCCAGAAAAAGACGTCTCAACAGCTACTGCTGATATGGCCATTGACACGGAAGTTGCAGTAAAGGTGGCTAGAAGCTGTTTTTGACACCAATCAAGAGACATGTCAATTCTGGAGTTGTTATTTTTGTACTTGGAGTTACAATAAGTTGTACAGCTGCGTCAATCACATACAGCCTTGCCATTTTTCTGGCCCTGTTTTTCATGAATGGAGCTAGGTAGCTCTGTAAAAAGACATCATTCCCCTTCTTAATCCTGACTACTGAGCTCCGATTCATCAACTGTTTCTTCAAACCCGGCAAATAGCTAACAATGGGCACGACACCAGACCCACTGTGTCGTCTTGTGGTGTATTGTGGGGTGTAATGAAAATTGTACCATCTAAGGGTCACCGGTGGGGGTTTAGGAGTTCTAGTGAAGCTCTATTCTGCTGAATCCTCTCTCCCTCACTGACTGTCTCTCAGTCACACTACTTCAGTGGTTTTGGTGAGGACCTAAGGCGTTACAGAACTTGACCCCCTGAGAAGAGAAAAAGAGGGGACGAACTGAAAACTATTTTCTTCAGAGTGAAAGTGCTGCGAGGCCTGGCGGCAGTGCACGCACACACACACACACACACACACACGCACACACACAACTACAGGCAAGTACAGTGCATCTTCTCAACTGTCCCATTACAAGACAGAGGGTCTGGTGCAGGAGAGTGGAGGGTGGGCAAAGTGGCGCCAGGCAGCAGGCTGAAAACCTTTCACACACACACACTTAACAAAGTCCCACAGGAGCCCATTCAGCTGTCGGCAGAAGAAGAATAGAGGTGATGGACAGGCAGAACAAAATGAGGTAAAGGTAATACTATTCAAGAGAGGTGACAGGTACAGTCACGATGTATGCATGTGCACATGTGTGCGTGTCTGAGCGTTTTACGGGATGAGTCAATCAGCAGGAAAATGAAGCTGCAGTGACATGACCGCTGGGCAAGTCTCTCTATCGAGTGGCCAATGTGTGTGTCTCAGAAAATGTGAGTGCGTGTGTGCACTAGTGTATGCACATGTGTGTATGTCACTTTTGCAGGTTTGGGGGGCGTGTGGAGGTGAAGAGTTGAAAAGTTCAGGTGTCCCATTCTGCCCACATGTCAGAACAGAAAGAAAGGAGCAAAATAAATAAATAAAAGTTGGAATTGAGGGGCATACAGTTACTATAGCTTTACACAGAATCTACTTTTCTACGACAAACAAGTCTGTAGGGCTGCACCTAATTCTTATTTTAGTTACTCATTAATCTGCAGATTATTTTCTAAATTAATTGATTGTTTTCTTGATAAAACGTAAGAAAATAACAATCATGTACATTATAGCCCAAGGTTGTGTTTTCAAGTTTATCCGACCTTCAGTTCAAACCTCAAAGATATGAAACATCACTACATCGTCTAATATATAAGCAAAATATTTGCAGATTAATATTTTGTCAACAGAGTAATCAATTCATCAACTCATCATTAACCTCCCTCTCACAGACATCTCTGTCCTTTCAAAGGTGTGTGACTGTCTGATTTTTGTTGGTCTATGTGAGAGCAAGTCATGTTATCATTATGAGCTTCTGATTTGTACCAGCTAAGAGGAAGTTAGGATATAAATTCAGTAGCTAAATAATGGAGAATGTAATTCTTGAAAAAATGTCCGTGTGCTTGTGCGTGCATGTACAACAAAGAGAGGGAGGGAGAGACAGACGCAGGGTGACACAGAGATGAGTGGAAGTTCTTCTAAGCAGATGTGTAAACGTCATTAGTGGAGGTAATGGAGGGAGGAGGGTGGGACGGGGGGTGGGGGGTGGGATGGGTACTCCTGCAGAGGTATTTACCCAATGCCTGGAGCAGAAACACAAACACAGCACCAATCGACAGAGAGAGAAAAATGCAGAAAAAGAGATGTCTGGTGGCGAATGTCTTTTCTTTAATCCAGACCTCACTGCACAAACAGCGAGAGAGACGCAGACCTCTGGCTTAATCATACCTGCTAAATGTTTTAACAATCCAAAATTTCCACATTCAGACCGGATTCCGCTCTGCTTGTCTTTCACTCCTGTTCAGCTAATAGGCCTAATCCTGGCAAGTGTTTCACTAAAAGCCGAGTGCATCTGCCCTACAGCAGCGCCCAAGGGCAGGAAAGACAATACTTCCAAACCAGCGGCACAATTGCTGCTGACTTCAAAGGGATTCTCAGGGACTATGTGCCTCTCCGGTGTCGGTCCCCTGTCACAGCGAAGGTGACACGTGTCACACTGACCATGGTTTTGTTTATGTTGTTGGATTTTCTTCTTTTAAAGCTGTTTGGTGCCCTGTTGTTCGCCCCTCACCTCCTGACCACAAACACGCGTACAACCGGTAAACACACACCGACTCACAAACAAACACGAATGATGAAACATGTCTACTTGTGTGCAGACACATGCATAAAAGACAAAAAACAACACGAGTCCATAAATACGAACGCTTACTGAATGCACACACAGTACATTCATACAGTATACACACATGCACATACACAACTCATTTAAATTCTAGTTTGCTGCGAGGCTAGAGTGCTAACCACCGTACTGCTCATTGGTTATTTCCTTGAAAAAAAAAACACTCAAACACAATACTCAGATGGGAGGAAATACTGCATTTTTTGGTGACTATTTTCAGGCACAAATTTGTTGTACAGGTATTTTACATTATTTATGGCAGCAGGGCAGTGCATATTGGTTCGAATCAAAGCAAAATACAGTGCCCATGTTCACAATAATGAAGGAAAATGTCACCTTGTGCAATGCTGAGGCTCACTGATGTGTGTTTTTAGACCACAATGCACATCTATGCCCAGAGCATCAAGTCATTGCTGGCTTTGGTCTTCATGGGATTTGCTGTCTGTCAGTCATTACCTTTAATAACTTAAACAACTGTACCTGTAGTTCAGAATAAATTGGTACCATTTTGTTCACAAGAAACTATTTCTACCTTTATGGTGGATCTAAAGGAATGAAGCTGGTGCACAATACGTGTCTGGATCTCTGCAAAGTGTTTATTTCAGGACAAAAATGTCCTGTAGCTCTGTTTTTGCACGTGTACACACATACAGCAACATACAGCTTAGTTAAAGCTTTCCACAAATGGTTTACACAACCCCATATACACTTTCAGGTGCACACACACACACAAACACACACACCTGTCAAGGGCTCAGGAGGACGAGGCCCTTTAAAGTTGTTGTCAGATGCACAGAGCGAGATGGACCCTGACAACACGAAAGGTCACGACAAACGTCCCCTAGACTTCTCAGCGGTCTTATTTCCCCGTCACACACTCACACACATGCTGTCTGTCACCTCCCAGATGAGGCCATGACACCTTGGACACCTCTCAGCGGGCAGTGCCTCCCTCTGCCTCTCTCTCTCTGACAGGTTGACATGGCACAGAGTGGTCGGACGTCGATGGCACTCGGACCAAGAAGTTTGTTCTCTTTGCTGTGACCTCAGAGATGGACGCTCGTGTCATATCTCCGGTCTATAAGTAGGAATAAAATCCTGTCTAGCGTCTACTCCCAGGTCTTCTTCCCTTTACCTGGCAGTTGTCGATCACACTTCATCACTGTAGTATGATCTTCAGTCTGGGCAAACCGGTTTTCAAACTTATATTGTTTCCTTGATGGGGACTGCAATGACTTTTCATTATTATCTTAATCCAATCCTCATCTTAAATTACCAGAAACAAATACCTTAAAGTCGCTTCATTTGCTGTCAACAAACCCTGAAGGCATCTGATGGATAATGAAGCAAGCAGAAAAAGCAAGCTAACAATCAAATGGTATTTCACTTGATCAATGGCAACAAATCACCCACAATAAAGTCACAATAAAAGACAAAGTGAGGCACAGCCTGGATACAGAAACAAACGCCAAATACCTTAACAGCACGGTGAAAAGAAATCAAAGAAGATCGCTAACTCGTTGGTTATGGAGAGCTGTCTTCATAACATTTGGTTTGTACTTCTACAATGTCCAGAGACACATTGGGGGCAAGTTCTTCCTATCATGGTGGAGTCTGGTTATTTGTCGCCTGCAGTAAAGGGTCAGTCAAGCCGCTGCTGAGGTTTGAAATCAGCAGAATTGAAGCACGAAATAAGACAATTGTGCACACGCACGTGCATGTTCACACACATCTGGCTATTCTCATCTGTCAAAGAGCCCAAACACCCAGCTGTGCGTGAAAACAGCCCAATTCTGACCCAATACTCGTCCTAAGAGGGTACTGTCATTGTGCAAGTCGAGCCACATGACGCGCACCCTAACACACATATGCAGGCGCACACACACACACACACACACACACACACACACACACACACACACACACAGAAGGGGAAATTCTACAACACTGATTTCTGCTGTTTATTCAGAACAATAACAGAGCTCTGCCTCTACTGCTGGGTCAAGTCATGTCTTGTCAGACACTGTATCCTCTTCCCATTGAGCCTGATGGTTACGAGTACCACAGGGGCCTGCGCTGGGCCCCATGTTAAACACATTCACCCTGCAGTTAGACCTGTCTGACGCAGAGAGAACAGGCTCGTATTTCACATCAAACACTCATACAACCTTACCGCAGGCCTACATTCAAACGCTGCGTTTCGTAAGTGGTCACAGTTGACTGTAGGAAATGCAAAACAGGGGCTATAAATTACTATCTGAAAATGACCTATTCCAGATTTTATCCAACCCATCTCTCCTTCTTTCTTGTATTTAGATCTGGATTAACAAAATGTCAATCATGTCATTAGTGTCAGGGCTGTAAAGAATATATTGTTACTACTGTCTACTGTCCAGCTGCTCTGTCTCTGTCAATCACTTACTGCCCATTTCACTTTGTACACATTAAAAGTGAAATCAATACTTTAAATACAACAGAATCGTCCCCAAAGACTTGTGCCATATTGACTATGTCCCATGATTTTCTTTCACCCATAATGCTATATGTGCATTTACTAATCTTCATTAGAGGCTCTGTGTGACAAGCACTTGAGAGCTTAGCAGCTCAAACAACACACCACATTAAAGCATCATCTGGGAGAGTAAAAGTCATCGCTCACAAAGGGGAAGTGATTTTGACAGATGATGTGTAACTGTTGGTTTAAAACCCACCATGTGCCGCTGCTGTAAAACTCAGACCTTACAGAGAGCACTGCAGTCAGAGTATATGCCTTTACAGTGCATACAAACCTAATGTGCACGATAAATTTGTGTGAGACCACTGTGACAAATTTCCCAACGTCATTCTGTTTCTGGGCTCAACCCCCCCCCACCCCCGCCTCCCATACATGTACATAGGCTTAACGTATCTGGGCGGGCCGATCCCGCGGCTCACTGTCGGCACGGCAACGAGCACTATCCTGGCTAACATCTGCTGCACGACCCGGGGCCACTCAGAATGGGTTTTAATCCCCACACAGCCATGTTGTGGGGGAAAACATTCTTTCCTTTTAGTGAGTGCAGACAAACAGGGACAAGCCGTGTTGCTGGTAACCTGCAGGCAACCGGCCTCTTGGAAGGACCTGGAATGTTGTTGGTTACGTGGCCCCCAATTGTGCCACGGCCCATTATGGCTGTGCAGAGGGGTGTGACCGCCAGCATCGGCAGCGAGTTTCCGTCACCGGTCCAGTTGGATGGATTTGGGTTTTGAGGTTAATGAAAGGTGGTGCGTGTGGGCTAGGTGGGGTGGGTCAGGGAGGGTTTGTCAGCCAGCCTTGTTGTGCAAAAACAACAGTTGCATTGATAAAAACGTGAACCACCTTCCACCCTCTCCGATGCGAGTTCGCTGCCACATCAGCTGGCCGTGGATCCAGGACACCGTTGCTGCTGCATTTTTGGTCATCCTTCAGTGAGTTTTTAAACAGCGTGTTTGTTGCTGTCAACAGCAGAGCGAACAGAGAGTGAGCTTTCAGTCAGGACAGATGCAGAACATCAACACGTGGCAGTTTGGTGACCCCTTGTGGCCACTATCAAGAGGACAGTCACTGCAGGAGCACCCAAACACTTTCTCACACACAGAAACACTCGTCTTCACACATACAGACACTCAGGTACTCACACCATGAAACATTCAAAGTCATAACACGACAAGCGAACAACTCCTCTCCGAAACAAGCCGAGCCATGATCCTTCATATTACTGCTCCTGATAAAGATCTTCCTTGGCAGCAACGCAACAAGGAAATGAAGACACAGCCCCATCAATCAGTCCATCAACTGCTATGAAATACGTATTTGTCTTAATATGGAGTTTGATTCCATCAAACCCATTTCACGGACCATTTCCCTATGCAAACACCTCGGGGAGAGAGAGTGAGAGAGAGAATGGCAGAGTGTGGTTGGGGCTCGTTCAGGGGAGAAAACATACCTCCGAGGATGGTGTGTGTATATTATGAGATTTAATTGAATAGTTCTGCATCAGTGCCAAGAAGTTAGTTGGTGTGTTTGCAGAGGTCTCTGTTCTTTCTGATTGAGCTTGGTTGTCTTGATTTCCCCACAGCAAGCCAATACTTGGCTAGAAACAAAGCCCTTCTCAGGTTTCAATCACAGACAAGCAGCGAGAGAGAAACTCAGAGAGGTAGTAGGTACATCAAGGCAGACTGGAAACATTCGTACGCCTCCAGGCCTCGTCCTAAAAGTGCCAAAGCCACACAATAACAACAGCTCAAATGGATCTGCAGGCTATTTCTGGACTTGACTAATTCAAGATATCTCAGCTCAGCAAAGGGTTATTTGGAAGATGTGCTCTGCTCGGTGCAGAAATGCGGCTTGGAAAAATATCTTTCAACAGACAATGCAAATTATTAATGTCATTCACGGTATGTTGAATGATTAGATGCAAAGGTCCTCATGGAGAAATTAAACAGCAATGAAGGAAGACCTAGTTCACATCATTCAACACTCTGGGTAAGAGTTTGGTTTACACAGAGTAGGTTTGCTATGGATACAAATTTCGTGAGAAGTCTGTTTCCACATGACATGACAGCTCCAAATTTGAGCACAATGAGCAGCGGGACACAAATTCTCACAAAAGCTCTGTTAATAATGGGTTCAAAGAAAGATGTACGTCTTCAAGCAAGAGCATTTGTTGTAGTCAACTATTTCTCGAACTGGACTGTCATGTTAGGCATCCTAAAAACCTTCAAATAGGGAGACACAAAGGTTTAATGTGCCAGATCATTTCTTTCCCATGATTTTCAAGAGTACAAACATTGTTTTCCTAGTTTTATGTATTGTATTCTGTGTCTCTTTCATCTGCTCTTTTTCCATTTTCTTCCTGTAAAGCACTTTAAAACTTCTGTTTTTCAAAGTACAATATAAACATTGAACAAGAAGATTAACAGAGATTTAAACTGTTATCATATCTGAGGAAAAGGTTTTAACAAAGCAAAAAGGTGACAAATCGCTCTGTTTCACATGGTTGCCAAATTTCAGTGTGAGAAGATGAACTGTCATAAGCCCAGCTGTTACAGGGAAGACTACTGCTACAGCAACAAGTGTTTTTGGAGAGTCTTCACTTCAAAATCCATCAACACCAATTTCCAAGTGCCATGTAAAGTGACGTCCAAGAATGACTGAGGTTAACTGCAGCCAGACACTGACACCTAGTGTATTATTATGGTTACTGCAAATACTAAGGACTGACAGGACGGTGCTACATAGGTTCGTTTTAAACACAGTGACTGTCTGCATTACAGTGTCAGTAAGAAAGGGAACACAAATCATCAGCTCCATCTGATCTAAAGCTTCATCAGCTAATCTAAGACACAGACATGCCACAAAGTAAACAGGGTGATGGCACGTGGATACAGAAGTTGAATACGATGGGAGATAGCTGTGACGATGATGTAATTATCTGTTGTGTTTGTGTGTTGTTTATGTATTTAAGAGGGTGCGCTCGTGTGAATGCAACCTGCTATCTCACTGTGTCTGCTGGTACTCTGTGAGGACTATTTGGTCTAGCAAGGCCGATAAGAGGGCGATATCGAGGTCGGTGGGTGTGCTGGCTATCTGCCTCCCGGCTGCCAACGTGACAGGGTCACTCAGGTGCACTCTGCGGGGACGCGTGGAGGAGCAGTATAGGAGGAGATAAAGTGGGAGAGGACGGAAAGGGTGGAGATGAGGGAGGTGAAATGATGAGGGAACAAAAGAGGAGGAGGAGATGGAGGGGACAAAGGACAGAGAGAGGGGTCAGCAGAGGAGACAGACACTGTAAAGAGAGAGGCGTGCTGCTGTTCATGCACTTATCAAGATTTTCACAGCTCAGAGCGTGACAGTGTATTTTGTATGTGTGCACATGTATGCGTAAAATCCAGGCATTGCTGAGCTTTGAGCATGTTCACTCACATGTGTATAAGTGTATGTGCATGTGTGTCTGCGTAGCTTAGGATTTGTGCATGTGTGAACTTCGTCCATTCCCCTCGCTTCTGTGGGGCTCCAGGTTTCGCCTAGTGGGTGGGATAAAATACCCACAATGCCGATTGTTTTCACAGCACACACACGGGGGATCAGGCCGGCATGGCAAACTGGCACCAGATATTATCGTGTGTGCCGCTGCTGTTTTTGGTTTCATTCTGATTTCCTTTTTACAAAGACAAAGTATGCCTAATCCCCTCATGTCAACCTGACTTTGGAGGCTGCCGGAGAAGAAAATAAACACTGGAGTTTAACTTGTCAATTAACAGTTACAGCAGCAACAGACTCTTTCAAATGTGCGTTTGTGTAAAATCATAACGGTCACAAGACTTTGGAGGATTTTAGGTGATTTTGATTTGCATGTACGTTCATGGCAGCACCTGATGCAGAGTGTACTGCAAGGCTAATGAATAATTCAAAGACAAACAATATTCTGGCAGAGGAAGTATTGCCCTAAATCAGCTGCTTTTTAGGTGATGTAAAACTATCTTATCGCAAGCTCAGTAAATACTGAAAACACAAAAGTGGGACTGTTTCAAAGTTGTGTGCAACAACCAAAAGCACAAACTGAGAATTTTATCTCAGTGACAAACTGATCAACAGACAACTTCGGAACTCAATATGTAGAAGCAGCCCAACTAAAAATGACACCACAGAAGTATAAAAACAGCAGGTTATATACAGATACATAGAGTTAGTGCCCCATACAACCCTGATGTCAAAAAAGTTGAAATGCTGTGTAAAACATAAATAAAACAGAATGTGACCATTTCTAACCCTTTCGACATTTCCTCAGTTGAAAACAGCACAAAGACAATATATTTAATGTCTGAGCTCATCAAACTTCATTGATTTTTCTAAATATCTGCTTATTCTAAATTTGACAGAGCAACACCTTTCAAACATGTTGGGACAGGATCAACAACAGACTGGAAAAGTTGTGGAATACTCCAAAAACACCTGTTTGGAACATTCCACAGGTAAACAGGTTCCCAACTTTTTTGGAATCGGGGTTGTAGTTGTCTGTCTTACAGAGAAGTACTCAGAGTGATCAATACTGAACTAGTCCTGCACATCATAAGAAAGTAGGTAGTCGTTTCTACATTTTGTGACAGGAAACTCTTACCACTCTGCACTGACCTTTTGAGGGGTTTCCACATTTACTTTACCCCAGTATCAAAATGCAAAACTTTTCCATAACTTTAAACATCAGATTAAAATTTCCCAAAGCATTGAAATACATAAAGCAATCAACATAGGCTGAATATTTTATTTTGTCTTAAAATAGTATTCATTTGATTTTTTTAAATCAGGATTTCATTGGCATGGCAATCTTGATTGTGTAACTTAATTGCATGGAGAAAAGTACAACATACAAGCTAAATGCATTTAATATTCACCTGACACCACATAGATTAGTATTTTGTCAGCTAACTGCTAGCTAAAAACAACCACTGCTAGGAGGATACCAGTCTTCCCTCACTTATCAGGGCAGTGAATAAAAAGTTTCACTCACTCTGGAAAAAGCAGCAGAGTTAAACAGAAAACTAGATCATGAAAAGAAGTAGACCACAACACATTGCAAGGGCCTTCTGATCAATGTAAGAAACCCACAGTGTGATTATACAGCATTATGCCAGCCAACAGACAGCTGTGAGCAACTGTTTGGCCCATATTGACACCCACGATAGACACAAGCTCAAACCACACAGAGGCGTAAAAATGTAACCGGAGCTGAGAGGAACACTGCCAGGCCGTGGCAGCTGCTTCAAACAGCTCTGAATCAGGCTTTCACACACAGAGCCTTTTGAGTAGGGAAGTGTCCGTGTCAGCCCCTGTCACTGGCAGGTGGAGACACGAAAAGCAAGGACAGTTTTGGGCTTTGGATGGAAAATTGGTGGTGGTTTGGATTCATTTTGTGCCATTAGTTTGTCAGATCACAGCGGGATGTTGGACAAAAATGGAAAATATTATTATTACATGAGAATGTTACTGTCCACATGGCAGATACAGAGCGGAAAATAATTGATTTGAACCTTACGAGGCAAGCGCTACAGCACAGCGGTGTTACTGCTGCAGCACCGTCACTGGAAACTAAATTCAACTTATTATCTTACAAGGCTTAAAAACATGAACTCTTGAGTCTTGAATATTTTCAATCAAACAGCATGCTGTAACTTTCAATTCTAAAAAATTCTGTTCAATTCTGTTCCATGTTTACAGTCCACTGGCAAGCAAAAAACACATCTATCCCATGTCACAGAGAAAGATATCGCAATCTGGAATGATGAAAACATGTCCAGCATCGTGCTCAAAATGACTCATGAGCTGTGCATCTTCACTTTTTTTCTCCAGACATATTTCATTTACACTTCTTTACATACTTTTTGAATTGAACACCTTAGGCAGGGGTGGGAAACCTCCACCTTACAGCCATATAAGGCTTTTGAATAGCTTTATTTCAACTATAAAGAAAATAACATAAAATGTATTTAAACACTATAAGCTTAATTGTGCATATGGAATAAACTTACAGATTAAAAGATACTTTTTTTCTGTTATAAAATGACTCAAGAGTTTGTTTTATTCCACAATTGAAATGTAGTTTACTTTTGGCAAATACACTACTGTGAAATATATTCTTAGTAAAATTTAAGTTCAATATTTAAAATGTACTTTCAAAATAACTGCTGTCAAATACTTTGTGGTTTCGTTGTATTTTCAGTAAGTGTGTGAAACCCTTGTTGCATAGTAGTGCACTTAGAAAGAATTAAATATATTAATTGTATCCTCTCATGACATACTCAAAAGTATATTTTTACTCACTAATCTGTATATATCTATTTGCTATTCAGAGTAGCACATACAGATACACAAAAGCATGTACACACAAGGCCTGCCTCATGCATAATCTTACTCGACACTGCATCACATTTTAAAAGCTCGCATGCATAGTGCTGTATCATGCTAACAATGACTGGAAAAATAGGAAGTGAGCAATATTTTCAAGGATCAAACAATAAGAGGTGCCAAATATTTCAAGGACAGGCAGGCATTAATGTGCACTGAATGAATAATATATCTAAGGACATATATGTACAGTATATCCTGTTCATCCTTAGTTTTAAAGTACACTTAAAGTGTACTGAAAATGCTCAAGAAGTATGTAAAACACACACAATACACACACTTCGCTACTAGATAACGCCTGTCTGTACAAGAAGGAAGAAAATGATGATATTAAGGATGTATGCTCTGAAAATGTTGTTTTATTTGGATGTCAAAATGACTGTATGATAATGCTTTAGGGATGACTGTTTATGCCAGACACTGTCAAATCTAAATCATGGATACATTGTCTGAGGTCTTTTAAAAATCATTGGTATTGGTGTGGGCTACCACTAAGGGGATAGAGGCACTTGAGGCCAGAGTATGCCCTTAACAAAGTAGTCTATATGACCTGTTGTCTGTTGAAGACAAGGTGAAAAGTCTGCCGAACAATCTTTCCTGAACACATTCATAGTGTTGCATTCGTTCATACGTGCAAGTGATGGAAGTAATTGCGTAAAGAAAGAAAAGAAGGGGAGCTGAGGACACCCGGCTAATCACTGCGTGACGCTGGCACGCTTGTCAAATTGTGAGTTTTGGAAAGTTTCAGAAGTTGTTGACGCTGCACCCCACAACTCCAACCTTAGAAAGGTGTTTCAACCAGCTGACTGGAGCGGCTTCTCTTCTCAACTGATGTCAGATGGTAGCGATGGTGATGATGCTACTCGCAGCTGGTTTTCCAGGCTTGGGTCAGACAGTCTTGAGGGGAACCAAGTCTTTATGTTTAGAAAAGAACTGCAATTGGAGCGTTCATTTCATGATGGGGGTTGTCAGGTATATCAGCTGGTTCCAAAGTAAACAGCGTAGCCAATACATTCAAGCAAATACGTTCAGTTACTCGCGGGCCGGTTCAAACGGTCTTGCAGGCCTCATATGGCCAGAAGGTGGAGGTTCTCCACCCCTGCCTAAGGTGTTCATTTCACTGCACCGCAAAAGTCAAAACTCAACTATGATACAGTTCAACCATACAGTTCTATCTGTCCTCATATGAGGGACAATTTAACGTTACGTAGCTCAACATATCTCTCATCTCAATACAGTCTTAGAACTCCAACTGCAATTATTATTTTGTCATTTGTCAATCTGACTGCATGGCCTTGCTGTCTATACATAACCCCTTAAATGCTGCCAAACCAAAAGGCAATAGGAGTCAAAAATGGAGCCAAAATAGAAAATGGCGTTCATGCAACAAGCACCAATACTTAAGAGTACTGTTTAAACTATAATATCATCAGACACAGTGCTGTAACCCAGCTGACAGCCAGCCAAGCCAGCCCACAGTGAGACCACAGTCAGCCAGGTGTGACACCATCTCCTCTGCTTTTTCTTCAGGCCATGTAATGAGCCCGTAATGAGGTCATGAAATATTGATAACCACGCTCACCTTACACTGGGCCTCTGTAGGGGTCCTCTCAA
Organism: Chaetodon auriga; assembly: GCF_051107435.1. Classification (NCBI taxonomy): domain Eukaryota; kingdom Metazoa; phylum Chordata; class Actinopteri; order Chaetodontiformes; family Chaetodontidae; genus Chaetodon; species Chaetodon auriga. Next base: position 22,485,017 of record NC_135084.1, on the reverse strand, counting down.
CTCAAAACAAGGTAGTAGATAGAAACACTTTATGCCTCTCTTACTAAGGAACCAACGATGAGCAGACGCAAGAAGCATTTAAATGAAATCTAGATAGTCCTCCTGTATATAACATATTAACATAACATGTATAACATAGAGACACAAAGAGGGAGAGGGGAAAGAGACAGATTAACACCAGTATCATCAACTTACCTTGATCCTTGATTTTCTCAGTCACGATAACTGCAGAAGTTTTCGAGCTCTCTCCTGGGCTGCTCGGCTTCAGTGAACTTCACGCTTTTGAACTTAACCTTAACCGTTACAAACGTTATAAAGCATGCCTTTCGCTGCGAGTATTAAACGCCGTAACGTCTGTTAGCTAACGTTAGCGATGTTTGTTTGATGAGGATGACATGTGAACGACACACCGGGTACTTAGCATGATCCAAACTTACAGTAACAACCTGGTTTGCACTGAAAAAATGTGATATTAAACCGGTTTCGTGTCATATGGATACTGCCGTTAGTCGCTGTTCGGCCCACCTAATCACACACGTCAGTCTTGCCTATTTTCCTACCGAGCAACTAAGCTAAAGTAATTAACAAACTGTTTCTCGATGCTAGCTAGCTGCTGCCGCTGGGTACAGGTCGCTAAGCAACGACAAGCGGCACTTTGAAGGCTATGCTAACCAGCTAGCACATCAGCGATCCTGTAGCAGCATGTACACCGGGTAAATAAGACTTTTAACAGCTTTATCCTGTAGAAACCTGCTGGTACGGCCTACATAATGGTCATAGTACCGATAGCGATGTTTTCGTCAACTGTCTATGGTCTAACTTCTTGAGACTCGCGTGTTTTTTTGATAAAGGACTACATTACCTGTCAAAAACTACAACTACCAAGACCTTCAATCTATCGTCAGACGGTTACAAGTGTCGTGATCCACTGAGGCTTTAAATAGGCGTGACCTCCGGCTTGAGCGACAAGTGGGAGAGTGACAGTCGAAGCTGTGGTGTGAGTATGGTGAGTACAACCAGCAACTATATCGGCTATACTTTTTCTCAGTGATGCATTGTTAATTTAAATACAATCTGCAGTTGTTCCAATTGATCAAGTGAATAAAGTTTTGTTCATTCACAAAGTTCGCTGCACAAGTTGATTTAACGATGCTTGTATAACAGTATGGTCCACGGCATGACTCACTGCTCATGTTCAGCAGTCAAATTAATGTAAAGGCTTCTGTAATTTGTTGCTCAGCTAGTTAATGAATGGTAAAGATGGCGATGAACTTGATCGCCTAAGTATATCCGGGTTTTGTTATGCAACAGGGTCTATTTTTGAACTGACCCCCTGCTTTAGCAAATCCTGTTGACAAAAATAGACACCCAGCCCACGTGCGCTGGACAATTAAATTCTCCTTCTCATACCTGTCCTCTCATTGAAATCAATGCTAATAGCACTAACAGCAGTGTTTTCTCCTTGTGTCTTACAGTCTGAGCCTATTAGAGTTCTGGTGACCGGCGCTGCTGGGCAGATTGCCTATTCCCTGTTGTTCAGCATTGCCAAGGGAGATGTCTTTGGCAAAGATCAGGTAAGAAAGGCCTTTGTCTTGCTCGGAGTACACACTCAATTCCCTTATCTCATTAGGCAGTGTAAGAGGAGCGCCACGAGACACACGCGGGGTACTGACGCCCCCCAGTAAACAGCTGTGAATATCACGAGTTGTCCAGGTCATACCTCGGGTGCCGCTGAGCAGATGTTGTCCCTGCGGGAAATGATCAGGTTGCATGCGCTCTGGGACGAGCCAGGATTGTCCTTCAAGTCAGTGAAATGGATCTTGTGCCAAGAGTCTTAGGCCAACTTTAAAACCACTTGATCCACTTGGCACAGGCCGTAATGAGGCCCATGGCTTAGGCCTTGACGCTCTGTTCCAGAGACGACTAAGTCCCTCACTGTCATGTCATTATACGTGGGAATTATGATTTAAATGTGTTGGAATTCAGGTCAGCATGTTTTTATTAATTTCACTGCCTGTTTCCTTGCCTCCCCCTTCTGTCAGCCACTCACCTTGCTCCTTTTGGACATTGCGCCCGCGCTGCCAGTCCTGGAGGGTGTTGTCATGGAGCTGCAGGACTGTGCCCTCCCACTTCTGAGAGGTAACCGTTCAAGGCTGGGACGAATCATTCCCACTATAAAATAACATGATATATTGTCTGTATACAGAACAGTAATGATACATAAGTCCATAAACACGTAGACTGTGGATTTTACTTTGCCGTTCTTCTGTTTTTGTAGAAGCTGTTTGGAGTTAACATGTTGTATTTGCTCTGAGGCAGAGATGTGTTCTTTATTTAAACCAGGTCATTCATGCATTGGAAATTATTGTCTTGCTTTTGATGTTGTCACTTTTGAGCACAGCTTTCATGTTGATACTAACCTAGCACTCTTATTATGATATTAATAGTAACACGCGTTATCCATCCTCCAGTAACTGTAGCTCTGGCCTCTGTCATAAGCATGTGCCTCATCATGTCTGCATGTTTTATATATGATGAAGGCTTCTGCATAGTTTTCAGCTTTCTGAAGTCTCTAAATGTCATTGGGGGCAACAGTAGATACTGGAGTGAAGAAGTAGTTGACAGTTTTATTTAAAGAGCTTGACATATATGAATGGCTACTCCTCCTACTGAGTTAACACACATTTGAATAGAAGGAACCAGGAGCTGTATTTATTAAGTATCTCCAAATCAGTTATGTTTTTTTTTTTTTTTTTTTACACAAATCGTACACCATTAAAACATTAGGGATAAAACATGCATAACATTTATTTTAAATAATTGAGTATGTGCAGCATTGCACGGACACATGCAGTCAGAGTTGCTGCATACCAAGCAACAAACGCTGCCGCTGTACTGTATCTCCTTGTTGTCAGTCAGCTGTAAGATCTCGCTCTTGTGGCACAGGCACAGTTTTGTGGATGAGTGGTTGTCTCTGCCAACATCCACCACAAGATTTTTTAAACATTTGATGAGTATGGGCGCTGGTTTCCTGCAACCGCTGTCATGACGTCAGTCGTGAGGCGCCATTATGTGCCGTCTCCATTGTGACCTGGAATTTTTCCTTTGAATTGGTGCTGTCCTTTGCTTTGTTTGGACAGGGGCTGTGAGAGGCCCCTGTATTAACAACTGTGCTGCAAAGACAACGCTTCATGCATTGAGATGGGCCCAGCCATACAGTACAACATGGATCACATGGGATACGCCCCTCATACAGTTCTCAAAATTGTATGTATGTATGATTTATAAAGGATGAAAAACTTTTCACCAAGTTTGGTTTCAAACTATTTAAGTGTCCAATAGATCGTGTGGACAGACGAGCGTTGTACTTGTGTACTATGAGCAAGTTTGCTGTTCAGTTAACCTTTATCAGGAATACCACCAAAGAAAATGTGTCTGCATTACAGGATCCTAATGGCCATGCACGACCACTTATAGCATGTACACATATGTATATAAACATGTTCAGCCAGCATTATTAATGAATTTACGCTGTTTTTCCACAGAGATTGTCCCCACTGACAAGGAGGAAGTGGCCTTCAAGGACCTGGATGCGGCCATCTTGGTGGGCTCCATGCCCCGGAAGGAGGGCATGGAGAGGAAGGACCTGCTCAAAGCCAACGTGGAAATCTTCAGGAGCCAGGGAGCCGCCCTGGAGAAATACGCCAAGAAGACTGTTAAAGTAAGAACATAGGTTGCAGTTCATAGACACGCAGTAGCATGCAAATATACTGAAACATCCACCCCCTTCTTCTCTACTTGCTGAAGGCTGTTGGGTGAAACTGTGGCGCCTCTGGCTAAGTGGCTTGCGTTACGTTGTGTTCACGGATGCTGAAATGTTCCCTCTGATTAAACATTCCTTGTGCAGAGTTGGCTCCCATTGTTCAGAGCCCTCCTGTTAGCACACAGGGCAGCATAGCACAAAAGCACAAGTTTATTCTCTCCTACTGAAACCTATTTTTTGTCCCTTTATGATATTAACAACAGAGTGACTCCACTGTGGTACGCATACGATATGAAACCTACAGCTGCTTTTAAACTGAGCAAATCTATCCCACGGAAGTACACGTGACTGTATTTTAAAGCGTGTGTGTGTGTTTTCAGGTGCTGGTTGTGGGAAACCCTGCCAACACAAACTGTCTGATTGCAGCCAAGTCTGCTCCCTCCATCCCCAAAGAGAACTTCTCCTGCCTCACCCGTCTGGACCACAACAGGGCTCGCTCTCAGGTGACTCAGACTCATAGATTCTTAGCTGCCACGTCGTCATTTCTTGCTCTGAGCTGATCGTGACACCTGAATCTACATTCTGTCTCATAGGTGGCGATGCGCTGCGGCGTTCCCGCCACCCATGTGAGAAATGTGATCATCTGGGGCAACCACTCGTCCACCCAGTACCCAGATGTGCACCACTGCTTGGTCAACATGTCTGGTAGCGAGCTGGCCTGCTTTGATGCAGTCAACGATGACGCCTGGCTGAAAGGAGATTTCATCACTGTGAGTTAAAGAAGATTCACTGTGATCTATTAGCCACTCAAACTTTAGACTTTCCAGGTCTGCTAAAGTCAAGGCAACTCACTTCAATGGTCAAATATTTTCAAATCTTACAGAAAAGTCTTGCTGCTGCAAACATTTCAGCCTTTATCTCAAGACCTTGACGTAAAACCAAAAGTAGCTGCACATCTCAACAACACAAGCTCAATCAATATGCTGAGTTGTTCTGCTCGCACCCCCATTGACTGCTGCTACATTTTCATGTAATGCTCCATGTTGTTCTGTTGCAGACAGTGCAGCAGAGAGGCGCCGCAGTCATCAAGGCCAGGAAGCTGTCCAGCGCCATGTCAGCCGCCAAGGCCATCTGTGACCACATGAGAGACATCTGGTCAGGCACCCCTGAGGTACACGCCATTTTTATTCTCAGCGTAGTATTTTGCCGACACTTTCTTGCAGCTCAAGTAACAGTTGTCAAAGCTTATTATAAGTGTATTTCAATGATTGTTCTGTTGCACTGCTTGGAGACCTCAACAATGTAAAGTATTGCCTTCTTTTTGGTTGTTCTTGTCATTGAGAGACTGATGGAGTTGATTAAGGGAGTGCCTGCACCTTCTGGTGGCTAATTATGTTTATGCATGGTCTTCAGTCTGACAAAAAGTGTGTATATGCATGCATATTTCTGTGTTTGTGCTCACACACAGATGGGTTTAGTCATTAATATACATACACTTTTGTGGGGGCCGCAGGGGGCTCTGCCGCCGGGCTGAACCTCCTCAAAGATTTCATGTTGGAGGTTGTCAGGCAAATCAGTTGGTTTAAACAGTGGAGCAAATATGTTCAGGCAAATGTGTTCAGTTCATTTTCATACCTTTCATGCCTGACGGGGTTTTTCATACTCAGCAGCATTTTCATGTTGCTGGAGGTTTTCCCTCCTCTGATTTAAGATATTTGATCTTCATTTTTTCCAATTTACCATTTCTGGATTTTTTTTTTTTTTTTTTTTTTACCACTTTCTCCTCTTTTTTTAGGGTGACTTCATCTCCATGGGTGTTTACTCCAATGGCAACTCCTATGGAGTCCCAGAAGACCTCATCTACTCATTCCCTGTCCAGATTAAGGTGAGATGATCTGATCTTGTGTTCACTCCTCTAGCATCTTACAGTATGCTTTGAATTTGACTAATAGTGAGCAATAAATTTCTTTGTTTGTCCTCAAAATGTGAAGCGTTGTGCTGTTGACATTTGTTAAATGAGGTTTGTAAGCATTCAAAAAGATAAAACTTATGAAATATGACATTTCCTCAGGACAAGACCTGGAAGATTGTTGAGGGCCTGGCCATCAACAACTTTTCCAAAGACAAGATGGAGGCCACAGCTGCAGAGCTGATTGAGGAAAGAACCATAGCTGTGGCTTCTGTGGCATTATGACTAAACCCACCCAACCAGCACTTAGACAGCCCCATAACTCCAGTCGCACGTCTGTGATAAAGCACTCCACCAACCCCTGCATTACTGTGCGTGTGTGTGTGTCAGTCAGTGATTATGGGTGTAAAGTTGGGTTATACTTGTGTGTTGGGAAGCTACGGTGTAGAAATGAACCTATGCATGATCAGCAAGCTTGGGTTGCTTGTGTTTTCTGCTAGTGGAGGTTCAGTACTTGTCTCCTTTTTGGTATCACTCGGCACATCCTGTGATCTGGCAAAGCCATTTGCACTATAAACCTTCTACTTGTTTGATTTACACAAACGCAAAGTGGGAAAAACAAGGTAACCAGGTTTACTGTGGTTATAAGTGATTTCCCGGCATTAGTCTCCTTTTCAGTATACAACAGCGCTGCTGTACACCAGGACGTACAAGTATAACTTCACCTTAAGTATGCACTATATACTGAAAATACATCAAATATGTTACCAGCTTTTTTCCAATAAACTGTCTCTGGGGGTGAGTGAAACATGATGGCTGTTACAGATAGTCAGTGATGCATTTAGTCCTCAAACACTGGAAGTGATAACTTTTAAAGCTGAAACAATATAAAAAATTAAACAGCGCAGTTGTTTTGTATTGTTTTACAAATGTGTGTGTGTTGTCATGTTACAGGCAAACAGATAGGCGCAATGTGGTTCCCTTAAGTGGCCATACTTACATCTATGACACTTACAACACTGGACTGAATGCTAATGAGGAGTAAAGTAGTGCTGTAATTTCCAGCTGGGATAATGAGTTTTTCTGGCATCGTTCTGCCATTCAGACAAACAAAGGATCTGATTACACAGAATTATACCTGACAGAAATATTATTACTACCCATCCCTGATCAGTCATTTGCAGACAGTCAAGACGAGTAAAACTACTGCTCAATAGAAGCTGAACTACAGCGCAATGCCACAGCTTCACCAGGCGGGGGCGGTGTCCCCCAGCTTTTACCGTCCCAGCAGCAGGAGGAAGGATTATGTAACATTTTCATTAAAATTCACATTGTTGATAAGAGAGGGGTCAATGATCACAAACGACAAATCTAACAAAAACAAGACTATTCCTACAAAAATCTGGTGCATTCAGTGAAATGTTTCCCAGCCAGTTTGATACTACTCATTATAAAGGTTGTGCTTATGAATTCGTACTTTAAAAGTATGTTAGAAATAAAAAGATCAATATAAGTAGAGGGGTCTTTGTATTTGTTTATTGCCAAATAATTGGAGCATTCTTTAACCTGGCCTCGTCAGAAACCACATCGCACGTTGCGCAAATCCATTGGCAGTCAAAGTTGCGTCACATGAAAACAGCTTCCTCATTGGCTGCCATCCTCCTGTAACGTTCCCATTCGCCCCTTCCAGGAATGGCACTGTAGTGTAAAATATCTTCAAACTAATCACCTTTTTTAACTTCTCTAATGTGTACGCTGTCGTGATTTTTATTCGGCTCTATCGAAAGGAAGCGGAAGCGGAGTTTTCGGGTGAAAACCCGTTAAAAACTGAAACCCAGCGCGCGCTCCCCGCTGCCTCCTCCGCGGGATTTGCTGTGGTCCTTCAGACCCGCAGGACCAGGCCGACCCCATCGACTTTTCTTCCGCCAGCATCCTGCAGTCACACAGTAAGAAAACGGCTTTAAATATGAAAACAGTCACCTCGTCTCCTGACATTATCCTGTCTCTAATGCGAGGGGTTTTTCGGGTCGTATCTTGTAGTTATTGCGAAACTACTGCGCAACCCAACGGTTTTAACATAAATTTATCGGAAACGGTCGTCTTCTCTCGTGTGGTGTTCACGGTACCACCGTTGATTTGACTTGTCTGCGTTCCTCAAAGCTGTTCCCCGAGGGAAGCGCTAATATTTATTGTTTCTTAAGTCGACAACACACCGCCTCCCTCCGTCCACCCCCCCATCAGTCATTCATTTCCGCAGCCTCGAGTCTCTGAAGTTCCCCGTTAGGCAGGTCTTGCGTACGGACAGACCACCGTGCGTCTCCTCGGTTAATAATTGACGGCATGTTTATAGACAGTGCGAGCGGACAGGTGTGAAAAGGGGCCCAGAATCGCTGACTGTCTGGCTATAAGGTAATAAAAATGAAAGCCGTGGGCGAGGCGAAAGAAAAAAAAACCATGACCAGAGGTTGAGGATTTGTGACGTGGTTTACAGTATTGGGGCTGGAAAAATGAGAGGCAGGCACCACAAGCAATAAAAAGATCCTGCTAGATACGATCCAGCTTCATGTCCACGGACGACGTCTGGCTGCCGTCCAGAGAGATAAGTGTGAGCGGACACATGTGTCCTTGTTTCTGCTCTTTTACGTCCTCCGGAGCCTCACTTGTGAATGGACTTAAGAGGTTGTGGACGTCTGAATGAAGGACCAACTGGCTTTTAGGATACCTCAAGGAAACTTTTTTTTATTTATGTACGGGATGTATGTTCGGTGAATGCTCTCTGGGAAATTTAAGTTGAAGCTCTGTTTTTGGATTTATTTTATGATATTTGGCCGCATGTATTGTTGAAGTGGTCGCTACCTGGCAGCTGAAACATGGCACTTTATCTAGGTAAGTAGAGATGTGGAGGGTCTGCGCTACTATGAACCAATCAGGGGATTTAAAGGACCATACCTGCTGTGTTTTTTTACGTTGCATTTGATAAACCATCCACATTAGTGCCAAACATTTTAGTTTTTTCTGTGCAGATGTGTTTTCATGGTTGGTTTTCGTTCCTTTCAGAAGAGACTTGAAGCTCACGTACTGACTGATCCATCACATGTGATCACTGTGATTGGTTTTATTTCTTTTCTTACATTATCCTTCGCGTTACCACTTGGCCACTATCCCTGCCGACTACACGCTGTATCCCTTGAATGCATCAGAGAAGTGTGGTGAAGTGTGAATTATGAAATGTGGCCCTTCCAATCCGTACATGAACGCACCATATGGACCTGATTAATTCAATTCAGGTATTTGTGACTGATTCTGATCAGTCTACAGCTGAATGAAGTCCTGCGTGGACCTTTTAAAAGGCAGTCAGGTGAAGTTCTGGTCAGGTTCTGCAGTTTATTTGCTGTTTGATCAGCTACACGTCTGTGTTTTTGTTTTTCTGTATTTCCTGTTTTGTTACACATCCCGTCTGTGCTGTCTGAGACGCAGCCAGCCATCAGCAGACTGCACATCACTGCCATGAATACAGCTTTCAGCCCTGTAGACAAACCAAATGTGCCAGTTAATGTGAGGATGACAGCTGATTTTTGGGCACAGTTTTTCTTAAATTCTCAGGTCTTCAGGACCCCTGAATAAAGTTTGCCTGCTGTCAGACTGACCAGCTAACTGGAGAAGTGTTAAGACGATCAGTCAAACAACTGAATGACTGATTTTGATGAATCAGTCAGTAATTAAAATGGATTGTGAGGCAAACATTGTGCAGCTTTCACAATCTCACAGTTATCACGACTTTGACACGTTATAGACTAAACAATGAATTGATGTAGTAAATCCATTAAGCAATAGATGAATGGTTCCAGCTTCTAAAGCGCTATCATGAATCTATTGAGCGTGGATCATCTAGACTTAACACACTCACAGCAGTTAGCTGGCAGCTGGTTTTTTGTGTCCTTGATGACACAAGTTAAAGGAAGGTATCATAAAATCTTAAGATATTAGAGCCTACTCTAATTAAATAATTAAAAGCTTAACCAGAGATTGCAAAAGGCAGAGACCACTGTGAATCCTTCCTGCTTCTCGCTGGTGTCAAGTTTTCATCAACAGTTTCCTGTTGCTATTTTTTTTGTCCGTGTGCCAGAAGCAGTGAATTATTCTGAAGTAAAGTTACTGCGGTTAGCTGCACTGCAAAGCAACGAGAAGAATGCCCACAGACAGACAGACTGACGTTTTATTTTAACTCATTATTTTAACATTTTAGACTATTTCCAATGGGTTAGGGTGTTTTCATCATGGTGCCCAGTCGTGAATAATTGATCCAGTATGTCATCACATCGTTTGTGTTAATATCGTTTTTTCATGTCATAACTTTTTTTTTTTTTTTTTTTTTAACTTTCGTTCTTTTGTGAACTTCACACTCCACAGAAAACCCAACAGGCTCAGCAGGTTCATGCAGCCACACTTTTGCGCTGTTTTGTCACACCCAAATCGTGGCATGTGACCTTTGATTGGTGCTCTCACCTGAATGAGTCACGCTGTACTTTGCTAGCAGGGAATGTGTTTGGCCAAAGCTAAACAGGCCAGTTGATAATAAAAAATGATTTGGCTTATGGTTGTTATTCAGACGTAATCGCACTCCTTCAGTCGTTTTGTCAAAGCTCGGTCACGTTGGCACAGCGGTGAGGGCTGCACAGCTCGGAAGTGTTTCACTTTCACATGGTTTGACATTTACATGTTTTGCTTTCGCTTCCTTTATTTTTTATTGTAGTCCGTACTGATATCAATGTTTCATGATATTGACAATTTATTAATTGCTAACATCTGTTTGGGGTTTTCTCCAGTTTTGAGGCTTATATGTGTTTTAAAACCACTTCTGACATTCACTCTTCATCTCCATCAGGCCGATCGAAAACTTCATGAAAGTTTCATCAGATCTTCGTTTAGCACTTCATCAAGGTGGCAGTGATTCAGTTAGAGCTGCAGCTAATATTAATTTTCATTATTGTTTAATATGTTGAATGTTTTATTGATTTGTTGATTAATTGTTTTGGCCCTTTAGGAAACAATGAAAAAGACAGTATCACAGAGCACAAGCTGATGCCATCTGTTGACGTGTTTCATCAACACAAAGCCAAAAAACATTCAATTTATACTCATGCTTGAAAAACTAATCGATTATAAAAATATTTGGCATCTTGAGTTGAATGGAATAATTGATCAGACTTTGCACCTCTGGATTCAGTGTCCTGTTGAAGTTTAGGACTTTTCTGCCCCCTTCAGCAATCCAACATCCAAAAATGTACTTTTATAACTTTATTCGTTAGCAGACGACGCTACGACAGATGGTTTGAGTTAATTAAACGAGCAACCGTCGAGGTAAGAAGCAGCTTTTAGGGTCCAGATGATGTTGGTGTAAAACTTTGTCTCCCATCTTCCACCGTCTTGCCCGTCCAGCTCTGAGTAAAGGAGTGGCCAAAGAAGGGATGGCTGAGTTCCAGGAAATGATGCGGCAGCAGCTGGAGAGCTCCATGCACGCTGAGCTGGAGAAACTGCTGGACACCACCGCAGACGCGGAGAAAGAGGTACGCTCGTGTGCTCCCGCCCTCCGTCTCCCTCCCTCCCTCTGTTTCTCTCCGACCAGCTGGTTGCGATTAAAGGGTGGTGGGGTCACTCACAAACACTGGGAAAACACAAAAGTGACACATACTGTAGCACGGTGCCAAAGAGGGTTCCACCTACACGCAGACAGACACACACAAACGTGAAGTGTACGTCATAAAGCTGCAGTAGGAGGGGTTTTTCAGCAAACATGCAGACTGAATTACAATAAGCTGCGTCATTAGAGACCTCCAGCCCAACTGGGACTCCGTAGATTTGCTGTCGGCCCCAAATGAATTCTGGTGTTGGGAGTGGAAGCCGCTCAGTCCACAGCGGCAAAATAATGAACTATCTGAGAGTAAAATCCAAAGCAGGTCTTAAACAGCAGCAGGAAAGCTCGACCGACCATCATTTAATATGTTTTCTGTTTGGATTTCCTTTGGGCGTCTGTACACACACACCTACAAACACACAGGGATCGGCGGAGCCTCTTTCAGACGTAAACCAGGCGCTCGATGACAAAAGACACAGCGATGCTCAGACAAAACGGTCAGTCAACACAGGCGTGCCCATTGCTTCACACACACTCTCACTCGAGGGTGTTCATGGAAGAAGCTTTTGTAGATTCAGTAAGAACGAACAGTCCCCGTGCACATCGCTGCGGAGCGCACACACATTCTCAGTCACAAACTGGTTGAAGTGGGCAGGTTTCCAGTGTGAATAGATGGAGTGAGACTGAAGCAGACCAGTGACAGACCACTTCCATGGTTATTTATTTCGCCTACCCTCCAGGAATAAACTCTTTTTTTGTTTTCAACGCACATTTGAAGTCAATTATTTACATTTTTCAACATTTCAAATGTCTTTTCACTGTTAGAATTATCTTTTCTCTCTTTCTATTTTAAATCTTATTTTGCACAAGGGTATTAAAACCCAGAAAAAAGCATGAAGTTATGGAGATGAGGGTTTCTAAATAAATCATTTAAGTTGTTTAAAATCATCTCATGTTTCTGCTCTTACTGCATGATGATCTGATAGCTACAGTAGGCTGTAAACCACATCATGAAATCTGTTTAAACAGGCAACAGCAGTACTTGGAAATGATTATTGTCCCAGGTGAACAAAGCAGCTTTTGTAATTATTGATGGCATACTCATAATCAAATATGCCAGCTGAAGTGTAGCAGAGCTTGTTCAGCAGCTTCACATTTACCCAGTGTATTCATGTCATGGTATAATTTCTTGCTCAGTAAACATTCATGTTTCACTGCAGCGACTCCTTCAGCAAGCACAGGTTTAACCTCACTGTGTAACTGCAGGTAATCAAACCCACATTTTACATTTGAGGCTTTCAGCTGGTTGTTTTGTCATTTATGGCTTCCCGTAAGTGCAGCTATGGAAGTTTCACTTCCTCGATTATCGGCTCCATTATAAGAAACTTTGAGCAAGGAGTAATAAAGTACAACAAAAGGAATATAAGATAAGAGTCAGAACCACAGCGGAATCACTGACGGCAAGAATGTCGTCAATTTATCCAGATTTTTAAGAGTGAAAGATGTCACAGTGTAAGCTGTGGAGAAACCTGGTGGATGATCGGCTCTCTGAGAAGAAATGAGTACATTTTTCATCCGTCCGGGCAGATGAATCAGGACTGTGGCTGATGTTCAGATGTTCAGAGGAAATCTGTGTGTTTTTCAGATGTCCAGGAAAGACTTTGAGGGCTTCAAGACTCTTTTCCACAGATTTCTGCAGGTGAAGGGTCCGTCGGTGGAGTGGATCAAGATACAGAGACCTCCAGAGGACTCGGTGAGTCTGGTTCCTTTGTCGAGGCCTTTCTGTGCCTCTGCGTGTTTCTCTGCATGAGCTCGTAAAATATCAAGTAAAATGTGAAATATTTCGGTGTGTGTTGCGCAGACACAGAGGGATTAAGTAAAGCACACACGCCGTCTTTTGTTTTGTCTTTTCATGAGAACGCTGAGCCTGAAAGCCATCAGGGATACCCGAGTGAACACGGCTTGGATTCTAACCAGTGCTGCTGATTTCTCACTTGATAGCATCCACGCAGACACCGCGTCTCTTTGTGAAGTGTCGGCAAAAAAAACAAAAAAAAACAATGATCTGTTGATCTTTACAAATCAAGACTTGATAGTCTAACGGTGACACAGCTGTCAGAGCTGAAAATAACCTGTAAGCAAGGAGCTGTGATGGTGGAGGCATGTTACTACACATACACGTGAGGTGAGGAAATCAGATCCAGATCGTCCAGTTTGAGTGAGAAGTGTTGAAATTTGTCACATGATCAAAACACTGCGCTCATACCACAGACACATTTTTACAGCCTGTTGGACCTGGAATGAGGGCTTTTGATTGGTCAGCGTAGTGTGTTTGGCTGGATGATGAGTTTAAATGTTTTTTTGGGATGAAACTGCACTTTGTTGCCGGAGATCACACCTCTCACTTACACTGGCTGCATCTTGAACACTTCTGAACGAGATGTAGAGCTTCAGAGAATCACTTTTCACAGGAATTATTGTTATGTAAGTTGAGACTATTTGCGTCACCAATGCACACCGTCAGATTTGACCTTTGAACACCTTTTATTTGAACATATTCACCATCACGACTCTCCTTGTCTTTGTCTTTGGCGGGCACGGATGTGTCGCATCAAGCGGGTTCAAACTCAACATGAAAGCAGCCATATGCAGCTTTTCACCTTGAACCAGTGGTGTGTTTTTGGTCCCAGGCTCGGATGATCAAACTCCCATCCCAGCACCTGTCACTCATCACGATGAGCTGTCACGAAGCAGCACTGGTTACATGCAAACAGGGGATTGGAGCTGGTACAGAATGGATGGTCCAGAGTAATATCCCGTTTATTGAATAAAGTCTCACGCTTTGTGCTTACGGAAACACAGCTTCAGACAGGACTGGACTCCACAGAAGCACATATGAGCCAATACTGGTGTAAATTCGAGCCCCTTTATGACAGATCAGTTGAGTTCATATTATAATGTGTCATAACTGTTAGTTGCCACTCCTATATTTAACCTTTTCAAATGTGGATAATTAGAGTTTGAATAGTAGTCCAGAGATTCCTGCCAGGCGTCTGTAATTGTAATTGTTTGGTCAGCTTAAGGATTTAAGTTACCTTCTACCATTTAAGTAAGTAAGTATAACTATTGCATAAGACAGTGATATTATGTAAGAGTGATGTCACTTTTTTCAACTGGTGGCTCCTTCCTTTCTGCTTGAAAATCATCTTTTTATCATTATGGCCTGTCGGCTATTTGACTCGTGTTTCTGGGCTTTGCTCGACCCAGACAAATAAAACAGTAAATCATTCGTCTGTTTTACTGATGTACAGTCATGAGGTTCAGGAGTATTTTGGTGACACAGCAAAGCGAAATCCCCAGTGATGTGGACAGAAGGGTCTGAAGTTTTTCTTTCACTTATCAAGGTGTGTCGGTCTAATATAAGCGCAGCAAGTGGGTGGATAAGATGTACTATCAGCGAGCCAGACGTGAATTGTATAGCAGAACGGCAGTTTAACCAGTTTGAGGCTCAGAAGCGGACGTGGAATTCGCAGCTATTTCCTTCCACACTTGGATTAGATAACTTGCTTCAGGATGCTGCAGTCGGTAAAGTACAACTCCTCCTTGTGTTCTTAAAATATGCACCACTAAACACGCCTAGACCACAGGCCTCGATGGTGACAGCACCTTCTGAGTTGCATGACAGATGGGACATGTCTATAGCTCCTTGTGTCCTGTTGGTTCCGTCCCAGTGTGGAATATTGCTGGAGTGGACAAAATGTTTGTAATTAATACGTTTGATGGCAAGAGCGCGGCGGTAACAGCAGAGCCATCAATGATGTCGACGTTATCTGGAGGATCTTATCAGCGGCACAGTGCAGTACACACTGTGCTCTCCCGAACACCCAGAGCCATAGAGAGTTAGTTTACACGACAATAAACTCAAAGGCAGATCATTAAAGCATGACACATTTGATGCATTAATCGAACAACGGTGATCATAAAGCGATATCAGTGTTTTATACTCCGTGTGTCACCTCAGACACTTCAGAGAAAGAACTGGATCCACAAGATCACACCAGCCCAAGATCATCTTTCCGGAATTCAAGTTATGTGTTTGTGGTTAAACTACACTTGTTTTACATTGATTAGCGTCTTCAGAGGAACTGCTGGCAGCTACAGGTGTGATTTAGGTGTGACGACGGCGAGAGAAGCTGCTTTAATATCAATCATACCAGAGCTGGAGAGTATTTCCTCACATGTTTTCTTTCTACTCCCGACTGACTTCAGCAGGAGTCCTACCACAAAATACGTTCATTGATCTGATTGGTTGAAATTAGCCAGCGATGGACAGAGAATTCATCCAATCTCCTGCTAAGAATTTCTTGACCTTTTCCAAACAGCTTCAACGGACGGCTTCAGGTTGTCACTTTGGGTGTTTAAAAAACGATGTTAGCAACAGTCCTTAAAGACATCTGCCGCTGTGAGTGTCAGGTGAACTGTCTTTACAGTGCTTCACTTAGATGATCCAGCAGTCATTACGTACAGTCGACCTCTGTAGACTATACACAGACTGTCCACTGTCCTCCTGGCAGTAAACACAAACCACAGGAGTGTAAGTTTCCTTTTGATGGCGCTGCGGCTCAACCTCTCACAAAGTGCCAGGTCATCAGTTCTTCTTTGAGTCGGTGGTGCAGGATTTCCTTGTTCTCCTCTTCTGAAAAAGCACATTTTGTAGGTCTTCCTTAGTTTTCAGTCACCAGGGATGCTTTCGGTGCTCCCGTTCGGTTTCCTGAACACTGGGTTTCCGTGTTTCGTGTGAACTTCAAAGCACAAGATACAAAGGTTTAACCGAGTAAAGAAACGGCCAACTTATCTGATTCGCTTTGATCCCGAGGGAGGATCTTTAAAGTCTGAACTCAGTGTTTTCTGTCAGTCAAAGCGTCGAGCGTCAGAGGCAGCACAGTGAGTAAATGGAGCAGCAGAAGTACACGAGTGTTGGTTTGCACGCTGAATTTCAAACCCTGAGAAAGTTCTTGCTTTTCCTTCAGTCGGCTGTGACTTCGTGTTGAACTCAGCTGAACAGCATCGTGTCCGTGATGTGAGGCTCTGACGTCTCGTGCATGTGGCCTTAGTTAAATGTTTCACGAATTACTAACTGGGAAAAAAATGGTCACATCGACAGAGACGACAAAACAAAAATGTATAAACCAGATGCGAGTATTTATTTTGAACCCACTGTGTGTAAATCAGCTCTGCATCCTTGTTTACTGCCTCGCCACCACAGCGGTCTGCTCTGTTTGTGAAAGAGGAGTGGGTTTATCCTTTGTGCCAGTCTGTTTTGTTGTGGTGCACAGAGTGACTCACAAGACAAGTGAAAACACTGTAGATGTGAATTGTTCTGGGTTAAGATCAGATTTCAGACATGTTGAGGCAAAACATCTCGAAGTGGCAAAGCATGAATTTCAGCTGTGATGCAGCTCTTTGGAGATATGAACTGAATATCAGGTTCAGATCGAACTTTGATGGAAAGCTCTTGTCGTGCAGCGTAGATATGATGCACGTTGTTTTCATCTGGATCAGACTCCACACCAGCTTGCATGAATTAGTTTCACCATCCTGTGATTTGATATTCACATGCAGCAGTTTTGCATCCTGTCATTAAATGCCATGTGACACAGGTTCCCAAATGAAACCCATCAGGAGTTTATGGGCAGGACTTCTCTTCTGCTTTTCTATGCTGCGAAGGTCAAACTTACAGGAAAATGTCTCAACATGAGAGTGGCCTGATGCACCAGATCGGGCAGCTGCACTAAATGTGAAAGTGATAGTAGGTGACTGAAGCAGTTTGTCTGAGCCACTGGGTCAAAGCATGAAGTCAGTTACACAATCAGACTGACTGTTAATGTTTTACACAAAGCATCATAAATATGTGAAATGAAAGAGCTGCTGCTGCTGCTGCTGCATTGAGTCACTGCTGTCATTCTGTCAGTTGGCATCATTGGAACTTATCTTGGGTGACACTATGTAATAAAGAATTCATAAGATGCATTTAATGGCTCATTAGCTTCTGCTTTATAGATCAATTATAAGGCATTAAAGGTGCAATGTGCGAGACATGGCTGGAATTTTGATTTAAAACAATCAACAGAGTGTGAAGAAGTCCTACTTCTGACGGCATGTCAGAGACGTCCGCTGAAGTTAGCATGCTAACCAGCTAGCCCCGACCACTTTCCCAAACAGTGCTCTTTTTAATGGCTCACAGCTGATCTGCAAAGCAATGAGCCTTTTATATAGAAAGCGATATCTTTATTCCAAAGATTTAAACATGAAATAAATCAGTTAATTTCCAGTGTGCCGCCGTTTTGGCTGCTGTAATCCTGTTGCATTCGATCTAAGTAGCTGTGAGAAGTGTAAACACGACATAAAAAAACATGAAACTGAATAAATAAAGCTGGTAAACAGAATTCTGGGTCTATAGAGACGAACTGTTTGCTAAAACACTTAAGTGTGCTCAATGAATTATCCGCTCTGACGTTTCCTGATATGATGTTCCTACCATCTGTTGAGGAATACAACCTTTGATCCAGGTTTCTCACAGGTCACAGGAATCTCACAGGTTCAGTTGGTTTCATGCCAGAGATGATGCTGTCTGGCATTTGTTGGCCACGTTGGTTTCCATCTCACTGAACACTGACAAAACTTCCTCAGTTGTTCGCTCAGTTCTGGACTCTTTCACCAAACACTCACAAACACAAAGCCTGATCTGTCTTTTCCTCTTCGGTCTGTGGCAACAGTAACCGCATCGCTCCCCAAATCTGAGCCGCCTCATTGGTTTGCACGAGGCCGAGGAGAAGGACGGAGAAGATTAAAGATGGAGAGAGGAGCTGGAAAAGATGAATGAATTGCGAAAGGAGGAGGCTTTTACGGTAAAATTGAGAGTTACATAAAGAGAGACGGAGGCAGAGAGAAGATTAGAGGTTTGGAGACAAGTATTGAAACAGGGAACGCTAAGTGAAATAGAAAATGACAGCGACACACAGTAATGAGATGGAGTGTGTGTGAGAGGACGGGAAGAGGGTAAAGAGGCAGCATTAAGCAGCATCCTGTCCCACAGAGCGAGAGGAAAGGAAACCAAAAACACGGCCTCTGGATGCACAGTCTCCCCCAACCATATTCATTATTCAGCAGCTGGTTCGTCTGTACGTCGGCTCTGACACAGATTGCTCACTCACTTCTCGTGGAGATGACAGGCTGACCTGCTGCAGGAGTAATTAATTGGTATATGTTTGGTGTTTTTCAAGTTGTGAAGTCGACACAGGCAGAAGGAGATGAAGGCCTCGCAACGGGCGCGTCTTCCTCAGTCACCAGATAATAGACTGTGATATTGTTTGCAAACACGATAATGAGCAGTGCCAAAAGCACGGAGACGCAGAGAAGGGATGTCTGGCACAACTTCACCTCCTCCCAAAGAGCATGCACTGCCCAAGTATGCCTAATGGTGTCTTTGTTATAACACAGTCGTCTCATGCTGATGACTCACGGTCCTCTCGTTCCATGATGGTGCGGTTCAGTTTCAGGTCAGTGCCTCCAATTCTAACTTTAACTTGACATGTTGAATGTGGTGTCGAGTCGTAACTAACACTGATTTCCCTGATTAGCCGGCGACCCTGCAAAATAAAGAATTCCCAGAGCTCAAAATAACATCTTCAGATGTCTTGTTGTGTCAGAGACATTCAGCTTCACATCACATACGACAAAGAAAAGCTGGTACTAGGACACTGCTCTTGATGGACACTAATCAAATGGTTGCAGATTAAGTTTCTGTTTCTGATCAATCAGCTTATCATTTCAGCTGTAATGTGGTCATGATTAAACAGTATAGAGTAGTCTGATGTCCCATTGGCGCGAATGGCTGCACAATAGATATCAAAAAACACAGAGTGAAAATCAAACCGGCTTCATTTCTTTGCAAAACATTTAGTTACGCACCAGAATCAACAATGGCAGGAATGTTGCTCTTCCGCCTGACGTGACACGATAAGTACGGTGGTAATGGGTAATCCATTCATCGAGGTGTGTGTTTGGGTGTGTGTGACTGATGCATATTTTAAAGACTTGGATCAGACTCAACCAGAGGGAGCACTGGATTTACCTGCACTGTAAGTTACAGTGAAGGCGTCGTGTCATTCGTGTAATGGAGACCTTCATGTTGTTAGAGATGTGTGCCTGCCCTAAACACTGCTGGCAGGAAAAGTTGCAGAACACTGCTGTGGCACACAGTGCTGTCACCTGATGGTGAAGGTGTAGCGGGTGTTGGTTGGGTGTTATCATATAGTGATAATGGCAGTATTCCAGCCTCTTGATGTAATGACATCACGCTGTTACTCACAGCAGCAACACGCGTGGCTGAAAGTGAAAGTTAGCAGTGCTGTGATGTTGATGTGCAGTGGTAGGTTTTTATTATCAAAGAAAAATGTGGAAAATCTTTGAAAGAAAGAAAAGCCAAACATGTTTTGTCATTCAAGTGCAAGTTTGAGGTCTGCAGAGATGTCTAAAGAACATTAAAGGCAGTTGGAAAATAGCCATGGGCGTACAAGACTGTATCATCTGCATAAAAACGGATTATATTACTAGATTAATGTAGATTTGAAGTAATAAGGCAAGCTCAGGAACTTGTGGTACCCTGTTTGCTCTTACGAGAGAGGCTGGACCATCAGTGCAGATTCCATGTGTTCTACTCTACGAGGGTTGTTCACAACATGTGCAGCTTCCAGTGCTCTTGGGTTCCAACAGCGTAGTTTGACTGCAGACATCTTCCCTCAAATACAGCTGTGCAAACCATATTTTAGTTGTATAACATTTTGCATCCCTCTGCCTTGTATTTATGTCACTCCAAAGCTGTAATCCATGGCTGGGTCCCTCTTCGCTCTAGAAGACATGTCCTGTGAGTGTCTCCCAGGTGCTCCCTCCTGCAGCTGGCAGCAGTTTGTCAGTCAGAGTGAACAGCAAAAACACTGTACAGCAGTCAGCATTGAAGCTGGTGGCTTCAGAAATAGAGTGAAGTGGTCTAAGAGTGTTTCCTGCAGGCCGCTGTGTTGTTAACTTTCACTGTTTGAAAGGAGGAAAGTAGCCCCATCTGTTCAGGCCATACAGGGAAATGAACATCTGTGAAGCTGTGGGGGTACAGGGGCAGGATGGGGATGTGACAGCACACACACACACACACACACACACACACACAGCCTTCCCCTTGTTTTTTTGCTTTCTTTTTTCATTTTCCAGGACCTGCAGGGATTTGCATTAGTCAACACTTACATGCATGTTGACAGTGAGTGTTTTCCTGCAACTCAGTCAACATGTTTTACAACTTTCCACCATGAAACATCTTTTGTCCTCCGTGAGGGAGCAGCAGCTGAGCGGAGGTTGTGTGTTGTGTTTGTAACCTCATGCCTCCGTGTGGTGTGAAGTGAGGGGGTGAGGAGGGGCTGTCGAGCCGGGGGAGGGGGGGTAAACACCAGAGGAGAGGCCGTCTGTTTCCATCAGGAGGTCTGCTGTGCGTCTGCTGTGACTGATTGGCGACTCTGTGCTTTTAGCAGGAAAGGACACAGGATGACTCCCGTGGCATGGTGGCAACACTGTCGCCTCACAGCAAGAAGGTCCCGGGTTCGATTCTCGCTGCGGTATCATGCCTTCGGTGCCTGCTGCTTGAGGAAAAAAGGGCCTTTCTGTGTGGAGTTTGCATGTTCTCCCCGTGTTCACCTGGGGTATCCTTAAAATATACCCCCACCTCACCACCTGACCAATGGTGACGGCGAGATGGGTCCCCGGGCGCCGGGCTGGCTGCCCACCGCTCCTGGTCTGGAGGGAGGGACGACCAGGATGGGTGAAATGCGGAGGACAACTTTCACCTCGTGTGCAGTGTTCCGTGCATGTGTGTGACAATAAAGGGGAATGTCCCCCCGATTCTTCTTCTTCTTAACCACACACACACACACACACACACACACACACCATCTGAGACACCGTTTTATTTTAAGAATGCAGGCAAACTCACACACAGCTTTGACTCTGACACACTCCCTCGCTCCCCAAGAACAAAAAGCTGGTGTAACATCTGGTTAGGATTTGCTGTCCCTGGATGACCCTGCGCATTGCTCGCAGTTTTTCAGAATTCCTCGCAAAGAACTAAATTCATTCAAGCTGCACTGAACTCCAGGAGAGACACAGCAGCAGTGGAAAGCAGTGCGTTAGCACTGAGAGCTGATCCTGCTGCCGTTTCACCTTCAGTTTGAGGATGACATTGCTTCCTGGTTCACAGACGTCTTATTGTTCAGACGGCCACGTCCTCCTTCGTATCGTCCCTTCACTCCTTCCTGCTCCGCGGGAGAGAATGAAGGAAGTCGATAAACGATGTGTGAATACGCTGATGTGAGAGCTGTAATATCGACCCGCTAATGTGGCCTCACACACACATGTTCACCTTACTTAAAGATTTTTGCTGCCTCGCCAACAGAAGTGCTGAAGACTGCATCTGACTCCAGCTGTGTTGTGTGTGAAATCATTATAATTATGATTATCTGCATCGTTCAGTCAAAAACATGCCTCAATATGTGTGATGTGTCTCTTTTGTTTTATGCAGCGTTGTCTTGTTTCAAAAAGCTCCTTGCAGGAAATTGAATAAACAATTTGTGTGTTTTTGTGTCAATTCAGCTGCTGAGCGATGAGCCCACACTCTTTTCCTTGGTGATACATTACAGGAATACATTTGTTTGCAACAAGCAGTAAAATCCAAGATAAAAAGCATCTGAATTGCCGTTGTTGATTTACAGATGTTCTCTTGGAGGTGCAGTCCAGAAAAGTCCTGAACACTTTGCACCCAAAGACGAATCAAACTGAAAGTGAAAAATGAAGGAACAATCAAGCTGACTGTGAAAGCGCTTTATCGGCTCCTCAGCTGCTCCTCTGACCCTGTGCTCGCCTCCCTCTCTCCTCCAGATCCAGCCCTACGATAAGATCGCTGCTCGGGGCCTGCCGGACAACGTGGCCGACAGCCTGAACAAACTGGTGGTGGTGAAGCTGAACGGGGGCCTGGGCACCAGCATGGGATGTAAGGGCCCCAAGAGCCTGATCAGTGTCCGCAACGAGAACACCTTCCTGGACCTCACTGTGCAGCAGATTGAGGTACAGAAATCAGCACACGATTTTAAGACCTCGGGAGACGGAGATTAGAAGAATTTCTTTGTAAGATGTGATTACCTCGAAGGTTCCTTGTTCAATAGCTGGAAAATAGAGACTGTAGTCAGTAAAAGACCGACAGAGGCAAAGAGTCATGTGACCTGCTGCCAGTCAGAAGGACCCGTAGAGACGTCTTCACTGGGCAGCTGTCTGCGCGCATTAAACTTTGCCACATGGATAATGGGCATCAAGTGCAGAATGAGGGCAAACTCTACTAATTTGCGAAACTTTATCGCCATGTTTGCGCTGTAATATCTTCTGCTCAGTTTATGAATCGGGCCTGGAGACGTGGCGAGTGATGTGCAGTTCATGGTGCTGTCAGCAGATCGTGTGCTCAGCCTCCATGTAGTGTAGAAACACAGCAGGTCTGCCAATGACAGACTCATGAGCTAAGTGGAAGATCTGCACTTTTTAACAGAGCAGAGCAGGCAGAAAAAAACCTTTTCACCTCATTGGTGAAAACACTAATTTCAGTCAGGCAGAAGAACAAAATAAACTGTTTACGCGTCTTGGTTCTGGAGGAAATGATGGATGAGCTCAGGCTGCTCTGACGCCTTTTGGGAGTTCCCGTTTCTTTCCTGTCATGAGACTTTCCTCCTCAGCCCGTAAATCCATCACTGGATAAAAGCTTTAATTTCACACTCTGTAAGTTTCTCCTTTCTCTCACAAGCGCCGCCCTCCTTTACGAACCACATTCACGCTGCGGCTCAGAGGAGCGTCCGCTAGGTGTTGCCTAACTCGAACATGTGGTTACCACGCCAGCGCACATGACGTGGCTGTGATGTCAGGACGGGTGAGGCAGGCGAGCAGGATGTGACATATTTTCTGATGTAATCCAGACGTCTGCCCTGCGTACCGCAGTGTTTGTCGCTCTGATGTCGTGGTGTTTTTAAGCCCATCACAGCACAGGAGCTTTTCTTTATTAGCCACAGCTGGAACAGTTCAGAAGAACATATCAGAGGATTGAGGAGGATGCACATGCCTCCTCCTCCTCTGCCTCTCTCTCCACGATGCTGCGTGCGTATCACCTCCAGGCACAAGCCTCTGTTACTTCATGTGTGCGAGGTGCCGGGGGAGAGACATGAAGGTCTTTTGAAAGGAGTTCAGTGTGATATCTGGGGGGAGTCGTAGTGAAAGAGGATCTGTTGGCGTGCAGGCGGGCAGGTCCGCCGGGTTGGCAGGGAAACAGAGGAGGCTGTGTGCCGGAGGAGACGAGTGCGTGTGCGTGTGTGTGAACATACGTGTGGAAAGGACATGTACAATAAATAAAAAAAACGTCTTCCCGACATCAGCCGTGCCTCTGGTCCTTTGATTCAATTATGCTGGTTCAGTCACGAATGAAGAAAACCGTCAGCACAGCTTCACGAGCAGCGCTTTGGAGTGGGGCTCAAGTTTTGGGAGTTGTCGAGTCGACGATGCCAGAGTCTTGGTGTGTGTCGTATTGTGTAATTGAGTTTATATAGGAGATGTGTGCCTGCTTTGTGTTTGTGTGTTTCATAACGGCCTCATGGGACGCGTCCTCCCCCCGCACACTGCTCTCCATTCTGTGCTCAGGTCTGCTCAGATTACCTCCCGGCTGAATCGGCCTATTTAGAAAAGAGTGAAAATGGATCCCATACACGCACCTTCTCATAAACGGGGCTCCTGTGTGAGAACGCCCCTCGCAGCCCCGGTACAGCCACGCTCGATTGGACAGAACTCAGGCTTGCTGGAATGGCGCCACCTGGCTGCTGAAGATCTACTGCCTTCACCTGAGTGACTCCTGTTGCTGCGGCTGCTCGGTTTGGAAAGTTGAGTATAAAAGCGTTCTGTTCAAAGGTGGCGGTCGCAGTCTGACATGCCGGTCTTTGGTCAGGATGTCTTAAACCTACAGACCTTTTTTTTAAGATCATCTGTCAACATTAAGACATTTTTTTTACCGAGTTACAAAAGCACTTTACACTGTGTTACTACAGGACCGAAGCTACAAATCAGGACACTGAATCCTAAGTTTTTTCAGGGAACGTTGGTACTGTGAGGACTTTTTAATTTGCCTATTGTGAGTATTTTTCAGGCTGCTTTCAGTATTTGCAGACTCAGCTGATTAGTCAGTTATTGGATTAGTTGATTCTGATAATCAATCAGTTGCTTTTTAAGCAAAAATACTGAAATCTTACTCCAGGAAATGTGATGTCAATGATTCAAGGATGGTTATACCACCAATCTCCATCTCTACTACGACTGTCAGATGAAGGCAAAAGCGTATAAAATTTTTTTTTTGGTTTTATTTTGTGCCGTTTGACCCGGCCCAGTGCTCTGCAGCTCTCTGAAAACATGTTTGTTGGCGTGAAGGCGTTAACATCCTGAAGTGCTGCGACGGGTCCACAGAAGGTGTGATGAAGTCATGCACAGTCACGCACTCGTCTAGCTGATGAGAGGTCACCGCTCGCTTGCTTTGAGCGGACGGTGTCTGGGTTTATTAATGACAAAAATATGTCAACTCTTTAACAGCTTCGTCACGTCAGCCTCTCCCCGCTGATTCATATCCTGTTTCTCATTTTCCTCCTCCGCTCACTTTAATTTTCTCTTATCTGGGTAAAGAAATTGCCTCCATCTCTCCCCAGGTATTACTCTCCTCCTCTACATTCATTCTAATCACACAATCAAGTTACAGAAAT
The DNA here is from genome assembly GCF_051107435.1 of Chaetodon auriga. Lineage (NCBI taxonomy): Eukaryota > Metazoa > Chordata > Actinopteri > Chaetodontiformes > Chaetodontidae > Chaetodon > Chaetodon auriga. The sequence goes on along the minus strand of NC_135084.1, from coordinate 22,459,836 downwards.
TTTGTCACGACCCGTCTCCTGGGCTGTTGTTCTCGTTAGTATTCATTACATGTTGTAATGATGAAGAGTCAGCTGACGTCACCCCTCTAACAAAACCAGCTGCTTTAACCGTTAACACACTTAAACCAGCACATATACTGTACATACACATGCACACACACACCTGCACGCACAAATGTTGAGTGCTATGCATCGACTCCTCTCTTCCAGTGTTCACTATGATCCATACAAAGCTCTACTCGTCCTGTGTTCCTCATAGTAACACATCCTGAGCATTAGCAGTGGCGCAGCAGTCATGTGCTACAAATGACCCTATCTGATCACATGATGGTCAGCCTCTTATCAAAACCTGCCTGTCCACCATCTTTAGGACTGATATTAAAAATATATTTATGGAACTTTTACAAAACTTTGGCATAAACGTTCATTGAAACTTTGACCTTGTGTTTGCCTTTTGAACGTCCCGCAGCACCTGAACAAGACTTACAACACAGACGTGCCCCTGGTCCTCATGAACTCCTTCAACACCGACGAAGACACGAAGAAGATCCTGCAGAAGTACACACACCACCCGGTCAAGATACACACCTTTAACCAGAGCAGGTGAGAAAACATGCTCAGTGGATGGCAGCGCAAACATGTGTGACACTGATCCGGCTCGTTGTTCCGTCACACCAGATATTAATCTGCAAGGAGAAAACGTGTGCTACGTTACACAAAAGTCAGCATCAGCATTGGCCATTACTCTTATCAGTCAGCAGTGTTTAACCCAGAAACAGCTGTTTTCAGTATCTGAGCAGCCAGCGGGCATCGCCTGCTGTAGCTGTAAGAGCTTTTTTTAAAAACAATAAAACATTCATTTTAGTGTTTATTTCTGTTTTACTTTACTTATTTTATTGTTTTTATTGTTGTACAGCACTTTGTTTCAGCTGTGGCTGTTTTTTAAAGTGCTATATAAATAAAGTTGAGTTGAGTTGAGTTGAGTAAGAAACAGCCTCGTCCGGACAGGAAATGTCATGTAATGTATGAAGAAAGACATTAAGATTTGATGCCTGGGTGTCTCCAATTTGTCAGTCAAGTGGAACTTGATTTTTACTGTCTGCCTTGAATTATTTAGAGTACTTGTATGTTATGTGTGCAGTACAAAGGGCAGCGGTGGTGGTGGTGGGGGGGGGGGCTGAAGCTCAAGACTTTACTGTCAGCACGGAGAAAGTGGTTGAATGTTGAAATGTCAATCAGTGGAAGAACAAAGAGAAGTCTGTGGTCGAGGTCGTGAGAGTAATTCATAAAAGGCGAATTAAAGCCAGTATCTGGTGTTCCACTTGATGAGGGAAAGCAATTAGCTTTTTATCCACCAGACAAATCCCAAAACCGTCCGGCCCCTTTCATTATGTGTCAGCCAAACAAAGCTCCCAGGCTACAAACGGACAGAACAAATAAACTCATTCAAAGGTCTAAAACTGAGCCTGTTTTTCATCTTATTTCTGTGTTTTACAGGCAAAAAATTCAGATCATTTCAAATCCAGCTAAGTGCAGCTGTTAAAGCCTGCTGTTTCCTTGTATCCAGAATAAAACAGCTGAAAATGGATAAAAAAAAGAAAGATGTGATAAGATGAAAATAATTTAGGACAAGCAGTAGATGAGAACAGAGTAAAAAACATCCCTGTCCTGTAACTCTGCACTGCCATGTGATACGTGTGTAATATGATTCTGGAGTCTTTGATAAGATCTACGCTCGTTTTCCTGTGTCCTCTGCAAAGAACGACGGATCCTTCTGAAGCAGAAAAACTGGATCCAAGAGTCCTGGAAAAGCAAGTGTGGACATAACAAAATGTTCTCAGGCTTTGGTGCGAGGTGACATAAAATCCACGAGCTCGTACCCAAAGCTCTGGTCTCAAACGTCTTCCCTGGAATTAGACCTCCTTTAAAAAAGCCTCCTCTCACCTGACCAGCTCATCTGCGCGCTGAAATATCCTCAAACTGCCAGAAACACAGCCAGCTCCCACTCAGCGCTGCTCCTCCACGAGGTTCGCTAACTCAACCTGACGCAGATCCTTCTTAGAAACCTTTGATCAGTTTAATGCCGAGCGCGATGAAGGCTCGGACTCTTTGGCTTGTTGCCTCATCTGCCTTCTTGGAAACACTTGAAAACTTTACTTCCTGACGTTGCCGTTTGAAGTCCTGCTGTGATATGAAAAGAAGAGATTTCCACTGCACCTGGTGCGCTGCTTTTTGACAAAGTTTCCACGGCTTTCCCTCAGACGTGAAGCGTTTTCTGTCTGTGCTGTTTGTCTGCTGAGCGCATGCAGTCTGAGGTTTACAGCGCTGCAGCGGGCGGCTGAGAGATAAGACCTTAAACATGCCAACAGAAAGAGGGAAAACAGTTCATCTGGTGTCATCAAACACAAAAAAGGACACTTTAATGTCGTATTTATTATCAGGGTTGCTCAGTATTAAAGATTTCATGACGTCGTGGCCTTTCAGACATGAAGAACTTGGATTAGATTCTGTTTGCTCTAATTTCTTTTTGTACTTCAGCAGTAGATCAAATAATTACATGAAAAATTATTTCTTAACTCCACAGCTCTATGGAGAAATGGAGCTCATTGTTTGAATTCAGGCTCAGCTCTGATTTGCATCATTTTCGCAGCTGTTTTCAGTGAGACAACGCCAAAAAAAAACCCACTGCACACTACCTGCCGGCCACCAAACGGCAGACAGACCAAGTTAGCGACTAGCTGGTGAATTTAAGGTGGAGCTTTGAATCAGTTTTGAGTCCAATCAGGAGTTGGAGGAGACCAAATTCAGAGCTATGAGCAGAGTGAACGTTGGACTCAGCTCAGTAAATGCTACTGTTGCCTGATTTGCTAACATGTTTTCCATAACAAGCGTTCAAGGTGATAAAATGTCAGTGCTGTGTTTGCAGCTTGTTGCACTGCCCCCAAGTGGCCAAAATGAATAAATGCAGGTTTTAAATTTGGGTTCAGTCCTTTCTAGACCCACGTGTGGATTAAATTCAGCTCCATCACTCCACGCTTTGATGATGCAGAGTTATGGTGCAGCTGAGTGTTTGTTTGTGAGCCAATAATCTCAAAAAGTGAAGTTAAAACAAAGAAAATCACGATGGCTGGTCTCATCGTGGACTTTCCTCTGTCCAGATACCCTCGCATCAACAAAGAGTCCCTCCTCCCCGTGCCCACAAACCAGAGCATGAACGGCCAGAACGCCGAAGGCTGGTACCCTCCGGGCCACGGTGACATTTACGCCAGCTTCTACAACTCGGGCCTGCTGGACCAGCTGATCGCGCAGGGGAAGGAGTACATCTTTGTGTCCAACATCGACAACCTGGGAGCCACCGTCGACCTCCACATCCTGCACCACCTGGTCAGCCAGCCCAACGGCAAGCGCTGCGAGTTCGTCATGGAGGTGACGGACAAGACGCGAGCCGACGTGAAGGTACGTGGAGCCGAGCTTTGAAGTCAAGCATTCACACACACACACACACACACACACACACACATCGATCGTGGTGTAAAATGGCGGACTGTGCTTTTCAGGGTGGAACGCTGATCCAGTACGACGGGAAGCTGCGTCTGCTGGAGATCGCCCAGGTCCCCAAGGCTCATGTAGACGAATTCAAATCCGTTTCGAAGTTCAAGATCTTCAACACCAACAACCTGTGGGTCTCTCTGGCTGCCATCAAGAGGCTGCAGGAGCAGAAGGCGATGGACCTGGAGATCATAGTCAACCCCAAGGTGAGTGAGGAAGGCACGGAAAGGGAAGTCACAGACTCATGAGGCCACATCACGTCAGAACAGATCAGATGTTTGCGTTATTGAGCCGCTGCTCAGGTTGACGGTTATGTGTAAATCCAAAGGACGAGTTGTGAAAGAATCTGACGGTTAATCAGTGAGTGAAAAACACGAAAATCAGCTGAACGAGATAGAGGTTTGATGAATCTGTCTGTCTCTGGAACCGTCCTCATGTCCCGCCGTATCCGTCACTCACATTTATGATCTAAATTGTCCTCATTTTACTTTTAGGGACAGTAGTTTTCCTCCGACAAGTGTAATTTTTTAAGCTGAGATGAAGGAGTTTCTGAGGTGCAGTCAGGTTTACCGTCGAGTCAGATGAGCCGCGATGATTACTGAAGGATTTTAGTCGCAGATTAAGACTGTAGACATAATTACCCAAAATCTTCCTTTGTTCATTCTCACAGACATTACTCAGTCAAATCTGAACATGTAGACATGATTCACATGTTTCAGATTCAGGGGGACTTACACACTTACCTCCAGCGTCCTGATTGAATCCACATCCTTAAATCCACTTAGAAAACACAGAAAACTGCAGTTTTTACGTTTTCTTCAGCATCAAAGTAATCCGGCGACAGTTCTCTGTACAGCTGAAGGTACATTGCAAACAGGAAGGATTCGTGGTGAATTCAGCGTACAGCATACTGAATTCGGAGTGGAAGGACTCATAAATGTCCTGGTAATAACCCGCTGTCTGCTCATCCATGTGTGAGGGGCCGAGTCACAGCAGGAGGCCTGAGTGTGCAAAAAGATGCTCGCGTGAAACAATTCACTGTCAATAACCAGCCAGGCTCAGAGTAACATCATCTGTCAGCTCTTACACGTCCGTCCTGCGGCGGCGGCAGAACGCGCAGCTGTGAACAGCCGAGCGGAGAGATGTCTGCAGCGCTCTCCTCCACAGAGACCCCCACCTCTGAATATTTCATACCTCGCTGAAAAGAAAAATCCAAGCGTTTTAAAGCCGTCCCGCTCGGCTCCACTCCTCCAGCCGTTTGTTGTCACGTGAGCTTTTTTGCACACAAAGGGGAGAAAAGAAGATGCAGCTTTCTGGCCGCCTCTCCGGGGACTCGTCTGTCCTACTTGGACTCCGGTTGAAGCTGTTTGTGTTTGTGTGGGACGATGAGGAGGGACAGATTTTAACGTCAGAGGCCTCCTCTGCCTCGCTGTCCTCTTTGCTGACTCAGCTTGTTTATCCAGCGCTCGCATTTGCACACGGTTCATTTTCACACGTTTCTTTTTCAAAGTCGAGCTGCGTGAATGAACGTGAAGGAGAAGTTTGAGCGAATGCTTCATCAGTCGGCTTTAATCTCTGTGGATTGGCACCATTTGCTCAAGCGTACATTTAAGGCTCCTGCTGAAAGCAGCGCAGCAAACAGATCTGCACTGATGTGACTCACAGTGCGCCTGCCTCATGCAAATCCACAACCAGTGTAATAAATTCACTGCCAAACCCCAGCAGCCTCATTCCTGATTATTGCCTTTTTTGGGGCCTAAGGGTCTCATTTTCCAGCCCGAGGCTTCAGAAGTGCACACTGTGACACAGCAAGTGTTATGTAAGCGGTGATAACTGTGCAGAGCTGTGTCGCTTTACATAAGTGTGCGGTCCCACCGAGGTGAGAGTGCGGCACAAAGCCTGCAGAGCAGCTCGTTCCTGTTGTACAGAACTTCAGCTGCATGCATAGAAAAACTGCGTGCACGCGTGCTTCTGAGAGGCACTAAAAGCGTCCACGAACAGGTGAGTGGTACACTGGAGTCACTCCTCCCTAACAGCCAACACGCCTCCTCTCTCCGTTTGCTCATCAGACGCTCGACGGCGGCCTGAACGTCCTGCAGCTGGAGACGGCGGTGGGCGCCGCCATCAAATGCTTCGACAACGCGCTGGGCATCAACGTACCTCGCAGCCGCTTCCTGCCCGTCAAGACCACGTCGGACCTGCTGCTGGTCATGTCCAACCTGTACAGCCTGGACGCCGGCTCGCTCACCATGAGCCCCAAGAGAGAGTTCCCAACAACGCCGCACGTCAAGCTGGGCAGCGTCTTCACCAAGGTAAAAAACACCTGCTGCTGTCAGAGTTTATTCTGGTGACGACCTCAGACAGTGTCTTAGATAAAGACTTCAAGGTTACAGAATCAGACGCTGACGCAATTTGGTCTCGTTGAATAATCTTAACTCGAGCCGAGATGATCTAAACTCAAGCTCGTTTGCAAACTTCCTCTTCCTCTGTGCTCAGGTTCAGGAGTACTTGACCCGCTTCGAGAGCATCCCCGACATGCTGGAGCTCGACCACCTGACCGTGTCCGGAGACGTCACCTTCGGGAAGAACGTGTCACTCAAGGTAACTTAACCAGAGACGGACAGAGGACTGGAACAGTGTACTCAAGTCAAAGTACAACTTGTGTAACAGTGAGCGTAGATAAAAGAGCGACGTCACTAGAATTGACCAGAAAAGAGGACAAAGCTCAGACGATTAAACAAGATGGCTGACGGTCAGTGAAAAGGGACGTTTTGACGCTTTAACAGCAGCAACAGCAGTTTATTTTGGGAACAGTAAAGCAGGATCTGCTTTAGGGTGTGGACGTTCCAGCTGGACCCAGCATGCACGGCGCTGTGGGTGTGTTTGATTTGAGTGTCCTGTCGTGCTCGCCGGGTGGTGCATTTAACCAGCGTTTCACAGCTTCAACCAAAACTCGTAAGGTTGCGATCTTCACTGTGAACCGGCTGCTTTCTGAGGTTCATCAGGACTTTTTCATGTGACTCAAAGTAAAATGAGTGATTTCTAAAAATACTCTGAAAAAATACACAAAATGACTTTGATACACTGAGGAGAGTAGACGTAACCCCCCCGCCCCCCCACCCCCCACCCCCCGTGTCACAGTCGGTGGCAGTGATTGGCTCTGCCGGCGGGTGGCTGTCATTGATTTATGGCTTTAATTAAATCCTGCGTCCAGAGTGTCTTCCTGCTGTCCTCTGTGTCTCCGATGACAAACAACAACTAAACTCATCGCTCTTCCTCCTTCCAGGGCACCGTCATCATCATCGCCAACCACGGAGATCGGATTGATATTCCGGCCGGCTCCATGCTGGAAAACAAAATCGTATCTGGCAACCTCCGCATCATGGACCACTAACGCCTTTTCCACCCCCCACCCCCCCTTCCCCCCCTCACCCCAATCATGTGACCTAGTGATTTTGATCCCCATCATGTGACCTGTGTGTCAGGTTGTGAAAGGAAGTGGCTTCTCCCTGAAGGGTGTGTGTGGCTGCACAGCGCAGTGCTGGGAGACACTGCCCTCTACAGGCTGTGTAAGATGGGAAATAAACGTTTAATAATTTTAATAATGAGCTACTCAAAGCTTCACCGTAATGATCTCTACCCATGATCGAGAGGAAGACGACAAATCACACTTTATTTTTTATTCTTTTTCAACTCTTGGCCAGAAAATCAAAGCTGCCAAAGCTGATGGGGAACAACAGTTTAATGTTAATTTCTGGGATACTAATGAGGCGATACGTCAAAGAACAAACAGGATTTCATGGTCGTCTTCATCCTCAGTGCGCTCTTCAGCACTGCTGATGCAGCCGCAGCGTGCACTTCCACAGAGCGCTGAAGTCAAATGAATTAAGAACATGGTTAAATTACTTCTAATTGATTTGTACCTGAGACATGTTTTCCTCTCTGGACTGACTGTGCCTCCGATGATCCGCTGAGGATTGTCGAGTGTAGCCAGACAGATTTGGAAATGTCTCATTGGGAATTCTTCTGTTTAAACCTTCATTCACTGATTTTAGTTTTTGTTTTATTGTAATTTTGGCCACTTGGGGGCAACAAACTGTGAACACAACATCGACATAACACTTTCTTTCAGTCGATCTGGTGAATCTGGTATCAAAACGTTGCCTGTTTGCTCATCCAGCAGACAGAACAACGTTATCAGTAACGTGGAGCCTCGTCTGGAGACCAGAAGTCCGATATTCGTGCTCCTTTTAGCTCCTGAGGGAAAGATACCAGCGAACAGCTGAATGCTCCACAGCTACTCGCTAACTTTTAGCGCCCCGTGACTCAAACGTCCACTGAAGAGACAAAAACATCAGATCTGTGAGTCTCGTTCTCCAAATTAACACATTAAACAGACAGAAATGCTGCAGCTCCAGACTCCACGCTGATAATCAGAGAATCGTGGATGGAAACAAGCATTTATTCAGATTTTCTGTGTTTGGTGCTCTGCAGGCAGCTGATTGTCACACTGATGAGAGCGGTTACCTTGTGACTTTGAAATCCCCCCAAAATCAGCTGAAAGATGCTTAAAGTTGCAGAGCTGCACAGTCACAGTGAGTCTCTGCAGAGTCTTTGACTTTCACACAGACGATCTGGTTTTTAGAATCATGCAGAAATCCATCCCGACATGAAGTCTGTGCTCAGAAATAAAAGCGTCCTCCGGATGTGTTTACACCTCCAGCGTCCGGACGAAGCTCGTCTGGCCTCCTGGAGTTTGTGCCATAGAGGAGAAAGGGACACGTGTCCACGTCTTGCCTGAAGCACCTCCGTCTCTGCCTGTTCAGAGCTTTCCTGGCTGAAGACTGATCCAAATCCAGGCGCGATCACGACGCCATGACTGACGCGACGTCAGTTTAACACGAAGGCCTTTATTTGTGACGTAACGATGAAAAATATCGACAATGTTGTGCTTTATTGTTCTGTTTTTACTCCCGTCTGTCTGCTCACATTCTGACCTTAATGTTGTGTCAAAGATCTCTGTCAGATCCATCGTATCATTCAACATCAACTCTCCACACACGAAGCCAGACAGGAAGCGCCGCACTTCCTGCAGCGCTGGTTTGCACACACGCATTCAGACGCTTTTTAAGACACAAAGTTTCAGCGTGGGAATACTTGAGATGGGTCCGCCGCACGCGGGCCTGAAGCCTGAAAGCAATAAGTGTTGATCTGTGAAGGTGATGAGGTCTCAGCCCGGAACAGCTCTGCCTCCTCAGAGCTGAATAAAGTGCAATATGAAGTAATGAGCGTGTGTCGTCTTTGTGTCGCTGCATTCGTCAGAAACCTCATACAGAACAAACAGGAAGTCACTCAAAGGAGCCATATTGGATATCTGTAAGAACTTTACTGTTACATATCTCTGAGACATAAAAGCATGTCTATTCAAAGAAATATCAGTGTTACAGTTTAAACTCTGGTGTCTGTGAGGCAAAATCTGGTTCATTCTGTGCCGTAATGGGCTCATTACTGCCCCCCTGAGGCTGGTCAGCGCTCACTGGTGGAGCCACAAAGACCAACATGAACCCACTCAACGCTCAAACTTCTACAAACAACACAGACGAGAGGTTTGAGTTTTCTGTTTAACAAAAGAAAAGACTTGAAGGACAAAGACTGACGGGTCTGTCAGCGACTGTGAGCTCCTCCTTTAAAGAGCAGCACACAGCTCGCTTCAGGAAGTAGTCTGAGCCCTTTAACTGAGCGTTAACCTGCAGCTGATGGTGTTGGTGGTGCAGCAGCCTCACACAGTCGGTCCCGTTAGTAACACACTGTAACAAAGCTGAACACACACACTTCTGTTTGTTTGACATTTTGGGAAACTTTGCTGAGACGAGATTCCACTGCGCCTGTGATATAACACGTTTCCAGGCAGCAGGCGGGAAATAGTCCAGCACAGAAGCCAAAGTGTAAAATGATATTTTACACTTGTTTTCATACAGATTAAACCTGTTCATCAAAATGTGCTCATGCTGGTTTACTTCGTTGTTTTGGGGTCTGGACGGACGTGACCTGAGCGCTGATGAGTGTGATGAAGTGAAATGGAAACGAGGAAGTCACACAGATGTGCAACAAATCTGCATTCATCTTTACATTATTTAGGTGTAATATCACTTCACAGAGATCCAAAGGGGAAAGACTCAGACATTTTGAGAATGCTGAGGAGGAATATCAAATATTAAATCATGTTAATGTTTCGCTTCAGCTACAGCAAAAGTTCAGCTTATTGACAACATGAAAATCTGCCAAAAGGATTTTTTTATTTCTTAATTTTTCTCTTTTAAGGAGTTGGGAAATGTGAGCAATCAGAAAATCAGAGCAAAGCCAGTCACGAGAACATCTGAGGCCCACACACACACACACCCACGCACACACACACACGTTCCCAATCAAGGCAGTGATGAACTCGCAACTGGTGCTCTCTGTGAGGTAAAATCACTGTTTTTATCAAAGGAGTCTGGTGGCTTTGAAGAGAGCGTACATGATATAATGGCTCCAGCTTCCCGTCAGAAAAGGCTGCCTGACTGTGAGGCAAAGCAGGGAAAATATTCTAATTATAGCTCACACTTCAACTGAGGGTGATTCTTTCAGGTGGGCCGTCCACAGCCGCTCGTCACTCAGCTTAAACTGAGGATGTTTCATTGACGCGAATTAAAGGCAGCACACGGCGAAAAGTGTCACTTTTACACTTTATTGTTTAAAGTTGTTACAAAAAAGTGTTTGCTGGAAACATTCTTTGCTTTCGCCTTTACAAGCACAAGGAGACTCAAGGAGACAGAGGAGAGGACGGGCGGGTGGGGTGGGACTGACGTAGGTGTGTTTGTGTACAAACAGGGTTGAGTTAACAGTACAGAGACAGAGTGAAGCCCTTACTAACACACTTTATCCACAGAGAGGCCGGGAAACACAAGTGGGCGGAGGAGAGGCAAGACAACACTTTCAATCCAGAACAGACTTTTTTTTTACTGATGAGGTATCCTCAGAAGTCCTTAGCGTGCGTGTGTGCGTGTGTGTGTGTGTGTGTGTGTGAGACACAGGTCATTGTTTTCTCCCTGAGGTGAGTTCGTGTGTCGCAGTCCGAGCACTGGGGTGATGAGAGTGATGGAGAACGACTGTGTGGACAGATGGAACAAGCTGAGAGCTGCGCCCGCACACACACACACACACATACACACACGCACACAGTCATCATGACTGCATCAATTAAAATCACACACACACACACTTCACACACACACTTCCGGTACCTGCAGAAGCTCGGTGTGTGCTGAAGGACTCGTGGACAGTTTGGAAGTGACTGATCAGTAAAGCTGCTTCACTGTTGGGGAGTTTCTACAGTCGGAGTGTGTGTCTCCTTCTTGTGGCAGCGGGTGGAAAGTCTGCAGAGTGTGTGTGTGTGTGCGTGTGTGTGTGCGTGTGTGTGTGTGTGCGTGTGTGTGTGCAGCACAATCCGTGCTTTCACAAACATCAGGCCGGCAGGTTTGGTTGTTTCTCTGCATTCGTCTGTAGTCAAGCTGACAATCACTCAGATCACAGGAGGAGCAGACGGATTTCGGGATGCAGATGCTTGGATTTGTATTTTTAAAGGCTTAAAGGTTGGGATGGATTTTTGTCTCATTTTAATTCTCATTATTATTTATCAGCATTCCTGTTTGTCTTTGCAAACGCTGAAACCTCGATATTTAAGTGAAAACAGCACAAAGACGACGGATCAAATGTCGAAACTGAGGCGTTTCTCATTTAGAAAGAGGAGTGTTTCCTGTTATCGGGTCTCCTCTGTCATATTTTAAGCTTCATAATGCTCCAAACATTTTCAGAGGGGACAGTCTGGACTGCAGAGTCGGACTCTTTCACTGCAGAGCAAAACCTGTGTGTGTGTGTGTGTGGTTCAGCATTAACGGAGCCTTCACAGATTATTTTTCTCAACTTGTTGCCCTGCTCTCCAGCTCAGTCTGTCACAGAGTTGAAGCCCTCCACATCTTTCCTTCACACACACTCGGCCTCTCTGAGTCGCTCTCTTTATACCCAGTCATGTTTCCAACCTGCTGCCAGTTAACTGATCACCTGTGAGATGATCCACCAGCTGTTTCCTCTCAGCACTTCACAGCTTCTCCAGGCTTTTGTTCTTTGAAACCTGTTGCTGCATCAAACTCAAAATGAGGATTTACCTTTCAAAAAACAATGAAATGTCTCAGTTTTGACATTTGAGATGTTTTCACGTAGATGTGAGGTTCAGTTTACTGTCAACGTTTAAATGAAGTGTTTTTCAGCCATTGAAGAATCGCTGTCTGGCCTCATCACTGACATTCACAATTGGGGATCTCATAGTGAGTGTTTGAGTGTTTGGCCTAATGTGGGCCAAACTGGTAAATCAATAGAAAGCTGAATTAAAAGTACATTTTTCTGTGGCTCTCTGGTTTGGGAGGAGCTACATAACGAGCGGCTGAAGGCAGAGACCGTCTGATGTTTGGCTGCTTCACAGAATTCACCTTAAATTAAGCTGCAGGCCTTTATTTGAAGTCTACACAGATTTTAACAGGATACACTTGAGCCATATTTGCCAGTAATTGATCTGTTGGCGACGCGTCGATAAAGCTGGTGGTGGGGACCAATCAAAGCCCTCCTGCAGCTCGTTAAGCTGTCCTTAATTGATCTCTTTTAAATTGTGATTTTGTTTGATGGTTGTTGTTAGAAAGGCATCAAAGAGCTCGTCCCCCCTGAAATGCTCCATGGGGGGGGGGTATCAGTATGAAGCCGTGGAGGATACACACACACACACACACACACACACACACACACACACACACACACACACACACACACACACACGTCCACAGAGCTTGAAGCCATGCGTGCGTTTGTGCGCGTCAAACCTGAGTCAAACAGCTACAGTTGTCTTTGATGAGTTATGCTGATTGCTTCATGCATCAGACGGACGGGACTTCCTGCACAGGTACGCTTCAGGTGAGAGAACGAAGCAAACACACCATTTAATACCTGCTGTTGCATAATTATGTAAAACAATGTCGCCTGGTGGAGGCGCAGTCTGATTCTCTTGCAGCTCAGATGTCTTTTCCAGAGAATTCTTCACATCTTTCCCTGATCTCATGTTTCCCATCGAGGTCAAGGAAACGTGTTTAGGGAAAGACACGGGACCTAAATATTCGACCTCAGCCCAGGACTTTAAAATCAGGCCTGAAACGCTGCAGTAACTCAGCGTTTTTCAAAATAAAACATGATCAGCCTCCAATAGGACGCAGCATTACTCACTCTCACCGGCCGGAGTGAAAGTTTTCATTTAAAAATGGTCCTTCAGAGTTAAAAACAGTCAGGACGTCATCGTTTCTCAGCTCGCTGCTGAATAACACTGATCAGGACTGAATAATCAGAATAATGATCATCACTCCTCTGTCACTGTGCAGCTGTGCCCCAAACAGCACGTTTAGTCATTTTAATAGCATCTGCATCCTTATCTTTGTACCACTTTTAATATGATGAAAAGTATTTGACCGGGTCTGCGTGTGTGCGTGTGTGTGTGCATGTGTGTGTGTGTGACATTAGCTACGTAGCATCGTGGCTGACCTGTGATCAGAAGAGTCACTCACCCGCAGGAAAGTTTCACTCGGACTTTAAAGGGAGGGAGCAGTCACTCGGGCTGTGTGAGCCCCACACAGACGCCTACAAGACTCAGTTTCCCACAATGCTTCAGGAGGTTCCCGTTCCAAATCTATTGCTTTGAATGTGACAAGGCCATGGTGATGCCTATGAGTGGAGCATAACTGAAGGGTTGACACAGAGCGAGAGCACGCCGGAGGACGGGGTGTATAAATACGACAAAACAGGCGTGAGAGGTGAACGTGGGGGAAAGACACGGAACGAAACCCTCAGAACACACCTAGAACTTTATATCTGATTAACAATATACTGTACTTTCAAATTAAAATGCTAAATATTATTGAAGTTAGACATATCTGACAGATAAAGGATGAAGCGATGGTTCTTGGGCCATAAATAAACATCTTTGTTTAAATTAGCTCTAAGAGATGTACACAGATGTAGATTGCAACAATAAACATGAGTAGGAACCGTATGTTTGCGCTACGGTGTGTTAGTACTTTGAAAAATACTGTTGCAGAAAGTTCTTTCCGAGAAACAGACAAGAGGTTTACCCAGCAGTGTTCTTTGTTTGGTTTTTGTGTCTCTGGTTTCACGTGAAAATATAGAAATCTTTGTTGTCATTCATGAAAAAGCAATACAAAGGTCACTTAAATATGAGACGGAGACAAAGCGTCCAGGAAAAGGTTTACATCGTCACCGCAGAGGAAAGAAAACCAATCAGGGTCGTTTCCCACGCAGGGTCCAAACAAAAAACTCCCCGCTCTGCCTCACCCGAAGGACGCTGGGAGGCCCCCCTCCTCGCTAGTCGAGGGGTCCCTGGAAGATGAGTCTGACGAAGCCCTGCTCGCCGGACAGCTGCTGGGCACAGAAGGGGCAGGCGGCGTGGAAGGTGTGCGTGCCGTGCGGCAGCGGGATCTGACTCCAGAAGGCCGCCGTCTTCTCTGAGCAAACGTGGCCGCAGGGGTTGAAGGCGTGAGTGGGCGGGGCGGCGTCCACGTAGAAGCCCGCCTCGCAGCCCAGCCACAGCGGCACGTACGGCCCTTTGGCTCGGCACATGGGGCACTCCCTGTGGCGGCCCTCCCGGCCCTCCCTCTCCTCCAGGTGGTTGCCCCAGTTGTGGTAGCCGTGCACGTGGCCACACTGGAGGTAGACCCACGGCTGCTTCTCGTCCGGCGTGTCCTTGCGACGCATGGAGGGGAAGGCCAGCGTGTTGAAGCCCACGGGGCACTGCGGGCGGGCCGCGTTGATCTCCTGCCGCAGCGCCTCCAGGTGCTTGAGGGTGGGGGTGCGCGACAGGCCTTCAGCCGTGCGCCACAGCAAGGTCGCGCCGCAAAGGTCGATGAGGGAGCCGTCGACCAGCTCCTGAGTCTCAGTCTCCACCTGGAACAGGAAGAGGTCACAGAGACGAGTTAATACACAAACAAACAAGATGGCGGCGCCACAATCAGGGCTGCAGCCAAACAGGCCACCACGCACAGATCAGCATAAAGAGAGTGAAAGAATAATAATTTATTAATTCACCTGCTCAATTCAATTTTTGTCAAATGTAGTTTTCATTTAAATTAAAATAAGAAAACTCTGTATTGCACATGAGTAAGATATGGATACTAAAACACACTTTTTGCACTATTGCATGGTAGAAAATATATAATACAGTAAAAATATCAGCACATACTAAAAAACATTACTGCACAAGATAGTTGCAAACGTAAATAATGGAGTAAATTTCTGAGTTTCCTCTGCTCCACCAGGAACGACTGCTGGCTGGGAACGCTTTCAAATGGTCGTACTTATTCATCCCTGATGTGACCTGTGCTGCACGAACCTCGCCACACCTCTCACCCAATGCATGCTGGGACAGGCTCCAGCCCCCCCCCCGTGACAGTGAACAGGATAAACCGTTTAGAGAGCGGATGATTGACGCCTGCTTCCAACGTGGAGCACTGATGCTTGTAATACTCGTCTGCGCACAGCAGGTGGCAGTGTGACGCTTCCTGCGCTGCCTCAGACAGCTGTGACATTCAGGGACTCACAGCTGGAGGCAGAAGACACGAGGGAGCTGAAAAAATGACGGCGTGGGGGGTGATGGTGCAGTTCTGAGGCTCGGTCAGCTGGGAAATTCCAAGTTTAGATAACCGGAAGCTGACAGGGAGGGACGAGGACAGAGGAGGCAGCGAAGGCAAAAACAAACTATTTTTAAACGTGATACAGACGAGGGGAGGAGCAGCTCTCAGGGTCTGTGGTGAGATCATACTAACGCTGGCGTTGAGGTCGTTGAGCGTCTCGGGGTAAACGCAGCACAGCGCCGCCACGGGCTGACGAGTCCCTCCTGGTGACAGTTTTTGACCTTCATTCATCCCGCCAAGGTTCGCTGAGCGCATGTGTGCTCTTCAGACGCAGCAGCACACACATTCACACCTGCCCAGTAAAACCACAGCCTCTCTGCCGCTGGCCAACCAGCCGCTCAGCTGGAACAGGTAAGAGTTCAGCGTCCGGCTCGCGGGAAACTGTTGTTTTTCTTAGATCTCGCGCCTGCAGTTCCTCCAATCATTAACCTCCCGCCACGTCAACAAAGAGATGAGAATATGACACAACGTTTTGTCTCATCAATGAATGACCGGAGTGGATATCAGTGATCCGAGCGCTCCGGCTGGACTCAGTCCAGGTAAACCCTCACACACGCTCACCCCTGACACACAGTTATAATTTCATTAGACCAAAGTGAATCATTTATCAGCACAAAAGCTTTTATCAAACACAGCAGGAGCTCAGACACTGTGCCCAGCTCGTTTATTATACTTCAAAACACCAAGTATAATAAACGAGCGGGGCGTGCACGTGTGTGTGTGTGTGTGTGTGTGTGTGTGTGTGTGTGTGTGTGCTGCACTCTAAGATATTCCTAATTTCGCTGCTTTCAACCTTGTGTCCGTCTGCAGAAGGGCAGCCAGCGGCCCTGCAGGCGAGGCCGAGCGAGTCTGTCCGAAAACTGAAGCCGGCCCGCACATGATTCATCCTCGCTTCGCAATAAAAGATCACCTGTTTACAGCTTCAGAATAAACAAAAACATCCTCCGCAACAGAAATGTTGCTGCTTCTTCTTCTTCTGTTATTTTTAGTCTCTCAGTAGGTGTCATGTTTTCCAAACCGTGGATGTTTTTTAAAGCAACCCAAGGACAGGCCGGATCAAAATGCATTCAGCAGCACACCTCAGGTTCCTATTAACACACACACACACACACACAAGCTCGGATAGCTTTTTGGCAAACTTGCTGAGGCGACTCCCTCCCCGCTTCTGTTTAATCAGAGAGTCCTTCAGCTGTTAACCTTCACAAACGCAGGGCAGTTATCACATTTAGAGAGCGGTGCGCTTCGCCGAGGCTTCGAGGGGAGGGTGAAACAGGCAAGACTACGAAACTGTGTCGTGCTGGTGCGACTCGTGCTGTAGCCTACATGTCACAGGCTGTGCTGTTTGTGGTAGCATCTAACTGGACCCAGGTGACATTTGCTGGTTTGCGTGCCGTTAAATGTGCTGCAGCTGAGCACATACTTAGCGTTAGCAGTGAACTTTTCCCTGGTGAATGTTTGTTTGGCGGCTCATTCAACGCGGCGAGGCGCAGGACGAGACGTGTTCGTGTCTGTGCGTTACATAAGAAGCAGACTCCAGCAGGAGAGCTGATGTCGGCCGTTGTTCAGAGTCTGCGGCTCTCGTGTTGTGTAGCTGCAGTCTGGCTTTGATGTAGCAGCTTTATGCAAATAAGGCTTAAAATGAAGCCATCTGATTGGCTGTTTGGAAAGACGGAGAGCAGAGCAGACAAAAAAAAATGCTCCTTAACTTCAGTTGGACTTAAGTTTGAACTTCAAAAGGCTGTTTTTCCACCAAAACAACACAATAAATGAATATAATCCTCCAGAATGTCTGAGAGCATCAACCTGAACGCTGAGGCTCCACCGACCGGCCTTCACTCGTGTGCGTTCAGCATGAAAATGAAAGCCCATCATGTTCCACCACCGTGCGTAATGAAAATAGGTGCTTTCCCGAAGACGACTATCTAACCTGTCAATCCAGTGTGAAATAATGAGCGGTTTCTATGGTGGTGGATGATGCACACGCAGTTAACCCTCTGGATGGCGGAGGGCCGGTGGAGATAAGCGAGCAGTTAATTTGTGCTGCGCTGGAGAGACCTGAGAACAGGTGGGACGTCAGATAAAGAGACGGACTGACGCTGGAGCGGCGGACGTGCTGACTGTGCTCCTGGACGATGATGATGATGATGATGATGATGATGATGTGCAGTTCGTGGGAGCAAAGATGGAGGAAAAAAACAAAGACCTAATTAAACACACAACAGGCCACTAAATCCAGTCAGACAAACGCCACAGGTGGTGGCCGACGAGGCCTCGCGTTGTGATTGGCTGGGAGGCCCTGACGTGAGCTGGAGGATCCCCTTACAAGGTCCTGTTACACGCAGCACTGACAACACCGTTGCCATGGAGACGGCATCCGGATAACCTCCCGGTGATGTGAAGCTCTGACTGACCTCCCGCTGCCTGAGTGACGGGGTCGGTGTGTGTGTGTGTGTGTGAGAGAGAGCGTGAGAGACAGAAAGGACCATTTTCTGTAAAACCAGCTCGTCCAGCTGGCGAGCTGCCTCCATCAGACGTCTGTCCTGGGGTCCGTCTCTTAGACCAGCAGCTTTCTTTAGCGTACCAAAGACGATGTGAACGGGCTCACAGTGATGAGCCTACAGAGATCCATCGCCTGAACCTGCAGCTCCGCTCGGCTTTATGTGGCTTTCAGCTCTTTGTTTAGCCGTCTGACTGCAGCTTCACCGCCGTCATGTCGTCATTTCAAGCAAAAAAAAACCTCTAAAAACCCCTCTGTGCACGACCTGCTCAGCACTAAACGGTAAGCAGACACAGTTAGCAACTGCCTGATGAACACAGTGGAGCATTCAGCAGCTGAAGAGCCAGATATTTCCCTCAGGTAGAGACCAAAGACAGAGCTAAAAGACAGCGAATACTGGACCATATGCCAGTTTTTCTGTGGCCCTAAGTGGCCAAAACGTTTAGTTATTACAGGTTTAATGGTGATTAGCTGAGGTCCTCATCATCATGTGACCTTCTCATGTTTATAAAACCCACAGTTCCTTTCCAAAGCAGCAGTGTGTGTATTAAGGTGGTGCTATGCCTCCTGCCTCCTTTCTCACCATCTTTCCTCGCTGCTGGGCTGAACGGGTCTCCCGCAGGGTGAAGACGTTGCCGCAGACTGAGATCTCCCTCCAGACGCCCGGTTTGGAGTCCTGGCTGAAGCCGTTCCGAGGGTGCATCACCAGCACGCCGTTGGTGGTCAGCCCGTCCATTTGACCGTCGGACGTCTTCCACTTGGCGGCCTTCTCCTGAGGACAAGAGTCAGGACGGATGTTCATTAGAGTCGATCATTCATCGTGTGTTATTTGTCAGAAGCTGTGCTGTCAGTCGTCATTATTTATACTGTGACTGACTCTCAGCTCTCAACCCCAAACATCTGAGCTCAACATGAGAGCAGCGGGGGATTGGAGAGCTGCCTCTTGTTTCTTGTTGTTGTCCACAACAGACTGATGCCAAAGTGTCCTTGTGACAGGCTGCAGCTGAGAAGTGAGTCACTTCCTCTTTTTTCTGTTGAGCCTGTCAGGACACGAGCTGTTGTCCCTCTGCTGTCATGACAATAACAAATCAAGAGGAATGATGTTTGCTTCTGACACTACATGAAAAATCTAATAGAAAGCAAAAGCAAACATGATCTGGAGAGAAAAGAGGTTAAAGGAGTTTTATCTTCATATTCTCAGAGCATCAGCTGAGCGACTCCTCTTTCCTCTTATTTTCCTGTATTTTTCTGTCACATGTCCTCGCGGTGCTTTGTCCTTTCATCTCTCTGCCTTTTCCTCTCACACTCGCCTACACGTGTGACAGGCAGCACATGAAACGCAGCTCACCCCGAGGAAGATGTTCTTGGAGGAGTCGAAGCCCGCGGCGTAGATGCGCGCGGTGTAAGGCGGCGTGCGCTGGCACTTGATGCGGCAGGCGAAGCGGGAGATGGTGCTCTGGACCGACTGGGTGTCGGCGTTACTCTGGCTGCCCGCCACCGTGTCCGTCACTACGAAGTCTATGGGGCTCTCCGTCGATCGACCGATCTGGTGAGGAGAGATGGAAATGTGTTCCAACAAGTCTCAGACAAGATATAACGAGCAACGAACAACAGATTCCAGCTATGATGTAATATAATAATCAATTCCCTCTGGAGACGCTGGCTGGAAAAGACAGTACAGAACAACAGAGAGCAGTCAATAAAAATCAAGACTGCTGAATACATGGAAAAGTAAGACAGTCAGGTCAGTTGTAGAGACATTTGCTGTTCTTTATCAAACCCTGTCAGTAGAGGACAGCTTTGTCCTTTGAGGACATTCTGGACAGTGATGATGGTACTTTGCCGCCCCTGACAGCTTCCTGCATCGCCACTGTGCCATCATCACCGTGCAGGACGGCCTCCCGCAGACTTAATGCTACGATCGAGCAAAGAACGGGACGACTTTGGAAAAAAGTTTTGAAAAACGTTGTGTGACGAACGACCTTCTGGCCGTGCCTGACTGGGACGAACGGCACCATTAAAATTATGCTGAATTAGCCTTTAGCACTTCCTGTTTGCCACTCATCCACAGACGTACAGACAACTGTCACTGCGTTACCGTGATGCTGAAGGAAACTTAAAAATGTGTTCGTTCTCAGGCAAGTTCTGAAGTTATAAAGAGCGTCTTTTTCTGTGATTTCTACGTGGATCAAAGGATGGTTATTGCAATGGACCTCTACGTTATGTCTCACTCTGAGAAGGTGTACGAATTTTGACATCTTAACTGCCTCCATGAGCCGTGCGTCACAGCTGCTGGTGCTGCTCCAGCTGCTGACTGTCAGGGTGAAGCCACATGCGTGCATCCCCGTCCCAGACAGATGAGGGTGCACAAACTACGAAACTGATCTCAGACCAGGTTCGCTGATTGCAAGATAATTCCACTTGGAGAAATGCAGCGGAAAAAATAAGGCCTGGTGGTAAAAGCTGAGGCTTGTTACCTGGAACATGTCTGTATTGCTGTCATGGGTGTACTCCACCACCACCGTCTGGGCTCGAGACAGAGTGTAAGAGATGCTGTGCTGGTCTTTGTTGCTTATGGCCTGATGGGACAGAGGGAGACAGAGACAAGAGTCAAGACCTTTAGATGCTCAAATCAAACCCCTCGCTTAAAAAGGACTGAAGCTGAACATGGTTTATGGCAAAAACACCTCTGAAACCTGCTCGCCGATCCTCAGAGAGAACAATAGAAACACACAGGAAGGGCGGGGTGGGTGAGGAGTTCAGTCATGGAGTCATGAGCTGGACTTCACGCTGCCTCAACGTCTTTTCAGTCAGTCAGGACCACCCAAAGGACGGAGCAGAACAATCACTCCCCAAGACTCTTACATGGCTGCAGCTGAACGCCTGGCCTGTGTGTGTGTGCGTGTGTGTCCACAGAGAATCCACGGCGTGCAGATGTTAAAGCGGCGGTCCTCACACACACACACACACACACACACACACACACACACACACACACACACCTTATGATCCTCCGTCCATCTCACAGATTTTGGCTGATTTCTGGGCAGACGTACAGCTGACGATGGAAACACTTGGACGCGTGCTTCCCGGGACTTTTTGCTGGAAAACGCTCGGCTACGCTCGTCTGGACCGCTGACATTTGTTTCTCTTATAAACCTTCAGCTCACTCCAGTTAAACGCTGTGTAAAAACCGTTGTTCAAACACCTTTAAAGCACAGCCTCGTACCTGCTCCTTTCTCCTCCTCTGCTAACTCAGGGGAGCTTTGCTGAACTCTGCCCTTTTCCTGTCGTGTTGATGGGTGTGTGTCTGTGTGTGTGTGTGTGTGTGTGTGTGTGTGTGTGTGAGAGAGAGATACTTTAATATCACAGAACAAAAAGCAAACAGAATTTCACAAAAGCCTTTGGTGGAGCAGCGCAGGTCGAATCCGCTGAGCTGGGTGTGCTTCATTTGATGTTGTCAGGCAAACACAAGCATGCACCTCAGACACAGACGACCTTTGTTAAGAGACGGAGAAAGGAAAGCTATTTTCTACCCGATGCGTTTGTATTTGCTTTATTATTCGATATATTTGCCATGTGCTTCACAAACACCAGAGCCATGAAACTCACTTAAAACATAAACCAGCACATGAAGAAGAAAAGGACTGAAACTGCTGATGTGAAGGGTTTCGATAACTACAAGTGTGTGATCTCTGGGATGACTGAGTGATATTGTGTGTGTGTGTGTGTGTGTGTGTGTGTGTGTGTGTGTGTGTGCTTGTGCGTGTGTGTGTTCACCTTGGCTGCCTGTGGAGAGCAGGCGACGTGAACTGTGCTGGGCTTCACCCCGTTTGCCTTCGGTCTCTTGCAAAGTGCAAAACGGCTTTTACGCCGGCCTCGGTCCCCGTTGGGCAGAGAGCCATTGTACCTGCACACAAACACACACACACACAAACACACACACACATACATACACAAAACAATAGGGCATTATAGTCTGAGCAGCTGTATAATACACTGGAAAAACAGTCATTATGGAAAATGCTTGAGGCATTCGGGTGCACTCCTTCCATGCCCCTAAGACCACATTCACGAACACACACAAATAGCAGCCTATACTTTTCATACATGCTTTTTCTTTTTACAAAAGCACATCGTGTCCCGTAAACAACAAAGCCCTGCACACACATCCCCAGAAAGGCTGAGAAAATAAACACACAAAGAGCCTCATTTATCCTGATACACGGCTGAGGAAAGGCGAATAAACAGAGGCGTTCCCTGCAGCAGAATGGAGCCTCTGTGACTCCCGACAACACTGACTGTGCTGTTGTGTCTCCGAGTGGGTGTGTGTGAGTGTGTGTCTGTGTGTGTGCCTTTCTTAATATCCTAAGTAAGAAAACACTCAGAAAACATTAATCATCTCCATCTACCGTTTGGCATATCAACAGCTTGCAAGAGCTGATCCGTCTGCAGCTGATCCACCGCAGCGCTTAGAAACCAGGAACAACAAAAAGCAGCATTCATGAAAACCAACCATCCCATTCAGTGCAGGAGAGGGTCCTCACTGACGACAATCACATAAAGTTATGTGATTAACGGAAGCAAAATGAGTGCGGGAATGAAATTAAAAGGTGCAAACTTAGATGCTTTTCTGCAGATAAGCCAGCACCAGTGTGAAGTGATATTCCTGCTGGCAGAACCACAGCTTTATAAACATCACCACATGCATAAACACCGCTCATTACTTTAACATTGTTATGACATCCAGGAACCACATAAGTTATGGACTCCTCTGGCTTCCCTGTTAAACTGCAGCGACACCCAACTGCAATAAATAGAAAGTGATAGCTCGGAACAAGACGGCGCAGACATGATGTCAAGTTAAACCGCTTAGATTTTTGCTTAGCTATGAATTCTGCAGTTCTGATTATTAATTTGGGGGTCTTCTTCTAAAAAGTGTCTAAATATCATGATCAGCATGATATAAATGTTCAGAGCATGTAACATTACGGATAAACTTTACAAACGCAGCGACGATGTCAGAGAAGTAGTAATCAAGGGTTCATTGTTTTAACCCAGACTGCAGACGCATGTGTAATGTCTGAAAAGATTTCTTTGAAGAAGAACACATGAAAAAAACAAAAAAAAAAACACAGCGACTGCAGCAGAATCAGGACCTCAGAACAGCTGGAACGTGTCTCTGACCAATCAGACTCTTCAACTGAAACCACCCATTGCGCCGAGTCCAGTACAGGCGACGCAGACAGGCTGTGAGGACGCCCAGCCTGCAGCGAACTGCTTCTCCGAGAGAGCGGATCCGCGGGGATCAAACGACGCCGGGAGGGTTTATGAGTCACCATGGTGAGAGAACAGAACCACAGCAACGTTTGGGAAGAGTAACCATGGCAGGAGTGTAACCATGGTGAAGTTTAGCCCGTGGAGAGAGAGGAGAGAGGGCAGGGCGGTCTGCTGGAGAGAGCTCAAAGTGCTGCTGGCAGCTCAGACCCTGGTTCCCATGGGTAGCACTAATGTGTGAGTGTGCACGCATGTGTCCAGATACTCTCCAAACAATGGCAGAAAGGCCAAAGGTTAGCAGCAAGTTAGTGTGTGTTCATGTGTGTGTGCATACACGGGTTGTTCATACGGCGAGGCTGTCAGAGCGGGAGTTAGGAAAAAGTTAGTCTGTGTGTGCAGACACACGCTGTACTTTTCATTTCCTACAAATGTGTGTGTGCGTGTTCCCTCCAAACACTAAAAAACTACGGCTCAGTGTGCAGCGACAAGCTACCATTATACAGTAAACCTATAAAAACATAAAGACAGGCTGTGTGTGTAATTACTGCCTGCGACTGAGTCACTCTGTGTGTCTGTTTGCATGTGTTAACATTACAAGGTTCTTACTAAAGGCAGAGGCCACCAAACGCATCAAAGTTTGTTGTTGTTTCAAACATACAGTGCAAAAAAACTAAGTTAAAACACTTTATATTAAGGTACACATACTCACCTTTAACTAGTTATTCATTAGCATGCATATCAGCAGCATACTGCTCTTTAACAGTCCTTATAATGCACTTATTAAAAAAAGTGGAAGGGAGACAATATTTCTGTCGTTCAGCTCGTTCATCTCCATGTGTGAACACATAGTACTGTCTTAATAATTAATAACAATCTTCCTGTGCTGCACTTGAGGTCCGTGGCACACGTGAACATTTGACACACATGAAAAATGCATAAACATACACGTGGACTCACGATTAATAAGCTAATAGAGACGTTTAAAGGTGGGCAGAGATGGATTCAGAGGGACTGCCGTGTTCCCAGTAACGTCCTGGGTGTTTAAAGAACCACACGGATGTCCAGTGCGCCTGTAAACACATCGTCCCCAGAGACACTGCAGCATTCCTCTGGATTAGACCATTAGCATCAGTGGCCTTCAAACATGGTAATGTTGGGCTGGGGTGAGCGGAGAGGTCAGGCACAACACTGTGCTGTGTGCTGATGGGGTTCTCCTTCAGTATTTGCATGTTCTTAGTCACACATTCTCCATTAATCCAAGCATTTGTCTGAGCCTGCTGGGAGAACCAGGCGGGTGGAGGTTACCATAGTTGAGCCATGTGGTGAGCACAGTCATGCTCTGTACTGGCTCACGAGTCCTTTTCTACAACTGTCCTTCACCTGATAGACTAAAACCAACCAAATAAGTAAAATTACTGCACGCAGAAAGCAGATTTCAAAGAGAAAAGTAAAGAACTAACAGTTTTTTGTCCTCTCCTACACTGGTTTACGGTTTAACAGGGACTCTTTCCCAGCCCTGGTTTCAGACTTCTGAATCATTGTCCATATCTGCATATCAGCAACTGAAGTGAAAAATAAACCAGTCTGATTATCAGCCAGGCACCTGTATCTGGACACGTTATCCTGATACGGGGAATGCATTGAGACTGGAACACGATCGGATCTGCCTGACCACATCTGGAAGCAGTCTGGCTTGCATTGTGTGCAGACCTTAAGCTGACTGTGCAACGTGCTGGCATCAGGCAACGTCCAGATATTTGGTTTTAACTAACATAAGACTTAGTTTGCTGTTAAAATTTAGAGAGTGAGCAAGTGAGACAGGCCTCCAATCACTGATAATACGTCTATTCTCAGCCATGAAGGCACCACAAGATGTCTTATTCAACAGAGCTGCATGAAAAATTTAAGCAATATGATGGTAAGTGTTCACAAGTGTAACAAGTGTAAATGCAAAGGCAAGATCAGATCGTTTATTATCCAGATAATGTATCCGGATACAGATACCACAGTAACGTCAGGCGTAAATGGGATGAGGGTGACTCAACGACCACAGTTTCGGCTTTGCACGGGAAAAATCTGAAGTGAAGCAATACGGCCTAAAGGCACATGTTCATGACACCTGTGACCTGAATACTGCGAGCTGGTCTCTAACTGGTCACCCAGCATGCTCGTTTCTGTACTGCATGTAGTTTAACCCCACAGGTGATGACTCAGCTCCTATTAAACGGGACAGGAGGGTCAGTTCAGCAGAGTCACCTGGTGATTTAGGATGTGTTTGTTTGCTAGAAAACTCCACAGAGCTGCACCTGCAGGGAAGTAAGCAGCTTTTTACCATGTAGCAGTGAGTAACCCTCAGGGTCATCCTCATTCACAGCAGGGTCCTGAGCAGCCTGATGCTAATGTAATAGATTACACGCAACAAATATGGCCGCGTGCACCCATTAGGATAATGCTCTCAGTGTGAGTAACAGAGCATTCTGTGTTGTCATGGCCTTGTGTGGCTTTTATACTGCATAAATCACACGTTATTGATAGTAAACAGGCGGTCCTGCTGAGTGATGCATTCACTGACCTACCCCAGGGTTAGAGGCCACACACGAAACATACTGTAATGCAAATTAAAGTGCTCGCTGCACTGAGAGCAGCCTTGCTTGCAGAACAGTGTGTTTCTATTCACGCCATCCAGCAAAAAGTGCTCCCGCTGACCTTTTAAAAAGGGTGGCTGGACCTGGAGTGAAAAACTAGGAGCGGAAAAAAAGGAGAGCAAAGCGGAAAACTGGGGTTCTCCCTTGTAAAGGCATGGAGCTGCGTTTACTGCTCGCTGCCTTTTTCCACTAGGGAAAATTTCCACGGTCATCTCCCTGACAATACGCGCTCCAGCACAACCCAGAACAACAAACTGTGAGTCAGCTGCGACACCAACTGTGTGTCTGCATGAGACATGAAATGTGTGTGTGTGCGTTGTACATGGACGAGAAAGTGCGTGTGTGTAAGGAGTCTTTCCGACATCTGCATTCCTCTGTGGAGTGGGCCGGGACGGGGAGTGGAGTGGAATAGCCCTTTGGGGAATAAACAGGAGACAGATAGATAGAGGAAGTCCTTCACTGTCGGTCGCTGTTGGAGAAAGTGAGTGTGTGTGTGTGTGTGTGTGTGTGTGTGTGTGTGTGGTTATATGTCTTCTATGCTGAAGATGCAGGGTGGGGTGGAGGGTTTTTCCTACAGCTGAGTATGTGGACCAGAGTCAAAACAAATCCCTGGAGGGAGAGGCAGCCAAGGTGTTTATGATGAGCATCCGGCGCTGCTCGCGGCCAAAATTGATCTCATCTAGTAATACATCAAGTGAGGTGGTCCGTCCCATGTTCTGATGACACGTAACTCGAACTCTGGCTGAACAGTCCTATCAGTGCATGACCCACCTGGACCAAAATATCACAGCTGCTGTCCGTGTTTTGTGGAAAAGCATTAGACATCTGCAAGTTAGCTGACCAAACAAAGTGCCTTTACAGCTTTACTGTGTATTCTCTCAGGACGCTTCAATGACAGCTGTCATCACTTGTGGCATGTAGTGTAAACAAACAAACAAACAATACAAAGTCACACTGAATCGTGTGCGTCTTCATCGCAGCAATTTAGGCTCTCGTGTTTGTGTCCTGGTGCCTTAAAGGAGCCCTGTGGAGTTTTCTTGTAAACAAACAAATAATGTTTCTTCTTACTAAAATGCATCTCCCTCCTCATAAAACTCTTCATATGTCAAATCATAAATTGTTTACATCCATGTTTACTTGCTGGCACTCCTCTCTCCCGCCCTTGTTGACACGCTGCTCTGCTTCTCTGTGCTTTATCCCTCAGACCGGCATCTGGATTTCGTGTGTTGAGTGACTGACTCTCGTCTAAAGCTGTACACTGGGAGGTGAGTTTGGTTTTTAAAGTGCACACGTCGGTAACGGTCTAACCAGAAAACACACAAGTAGGTCACATTTTCATGTTCATTCATCAAACACTGGGAATGTTGGGAAAACTGGCAAGCAACGAGAGTCAACAGCTGTGACCAGCACGTCCAACCATTATCAGCCATGACTCAGAGATCCAACACCATGACTAATACAGTCAATAACGATCAATACACACAGCTCACGCTCAAGCTTGTAACGTAAAGCACCTTTGATATCAAGAAACACGACGTCAACACGACACTCAGATATCCTCACCCTTTAAGTCGATACGGTGAACTTGTTAGCAAACAGTTGCTTATTGACACAACTGGCAGTTATCAAGATTATCACTGTGTCTGATCACCTGATCAATGTAAGTCCAGCATTCGCTCTCTTTCAGCTCTGTTTTTGGTCTCCACCATCTGGCTCATTAGCAGATAATGCTCCACTTAGGTGCTGAGCAGGCGGATTAAAGCGGGTTTTTCATGACGCTATGAGAGTGAGAGTGAACCAAAACATGAAAGTTGAGGTCCGGACAGCTGAACAATGAGCTGAAACTCGCTACGAAGCTCCGTAAATCCGAGTGGAGCTGCAGGTTTAAGCTATTGTCTGTGGGATCATCGTCACGAGAAACCTTTTTTATATCATCTTCTGATAAATGTTATTATAAAAACAATAATTATAGACAGTTTAATATCTGTGCCTTGAGGTTTGGACATAAATTAAAATGCAGGCAATTTAACAAAATATAAAAACCTTATTTTTATCTTGGCCGGAGTGTATTTTTGACATTTTCAAAGAGATCTTAGTGTTTGCTTTGATTTGCATTTGAGCTTCACACCTGCAGCAAGTTCAACTTCCTTCTTATTTAGATCGTAATTTAAGTGCCACAAAAACATTATCAGGGAATTACAGCTGTAATTTTTTCAAATGCACACATTTAAGCTTAAACTCTAAATAAAAACAGCAGTTGTGGAAAAAATAAACTAAGGCTGCGTTCACAGAGGTATGTATGGATGTTCTGGATGTAACGATGTGTGATTCGTTGCTCACCCCAGCACAATGAGCTCTCCGTACTTCACTGGCACTTTGGTGGAGGAGGTGGTGGAGATGTTTTCCTGCTCCGGGGAGTACATTGGGCACGGCTGATTGAGGCTCGGAGGAGGAGGGGAGGTGAGATCCAGCAGGCCGAGGGAGGCAGGAAGGGGAAAGGAGGGGAAGGGAGGGGGGAGGTGCTGATCGAACGGAGCACGGGGGAAAGGAGGAGAAGGAAGGGGAAGGGTCAGCTGAGCCTCAGCTCCACCCTCTCATGCTTCATGTGTCCGTCTCTCGCGGCGCCACTTGTCCTGCCCTGCAGAGGGACAACGACAGGATGAACACAGAGATTAGTGTCTTTACTCAGGATGGAAGAATCAACGACTCACATGCATTTTTGACCCATCGATGCAGCCCCCTGCACTGTTTTCAACCCGGGCTGTTCGGGTGGGAAGCCAGTGAGGGATCAAACGTTTGTCACTGTTCTAGCAACCTCGACTGGTTGGTCAGGTGTGCTGCACGGGGACATCAAGAACCACCCCGCCCCCCTTTAACCAACCAGTGAAGCTACTCATTGATGGCTAAAAAGAAGCAGGAAGTACATGTCTATCGACTTCTTCCTCAGGTCAGCTGTGGTGTTCGCAGTGACGAGGGCCGCAGTGCACAGCTTTAAGCCCTACGTCGCCTAATTTCAACCAAGATATTTAGAGCCACTTCAAACTGCTCAGTGGGTACAAATGCAAAATCCACACCTACACACTTCAACCCCCCAAGATTTTAACGCAAAGTTGAAAATATAAAGACCGACATCAGAACACAAGGGAAATGACTAAGGGCGGGAGTACATGCGACTTATTCTTCTTGCTGAGTGAGGTGTCTGTAAATGCTGACTTCAGAAAATGACTCACGCACGCGCGCGCACACACACACACACACACACACACACACATCTTTCTAAATACACAGGAAATAACAGCGAGTGTGTGAGAAAAGAAAGCCTGAGAAAAAGGAAGGACTTCCTGTTACGACAAGCTAAAGACGATCTCGACGTTGTGAGTTCGGTTTTAACTCGTGACCCCCTCTCCCACTCACACAATGTAAATATGCTGAGCTATCTGTCAAAAGAAGGGCAGAACAGAAACAATAACATCGTCACTTCCAGGCAGTCCTCCTCATACGAGGTAGAATATTTCTCCTACAATTCCCAGAGTGCCCTTCTGCTCAGAGAATGCAAAACCACGCATGAATAAAGCATAGGAAGTGTTTTGATGATGAGTGGGAACGGGGGGGCTTTGTTCCTGAAGACTCTCACTGAGCAGTGAAGAGCAGGAAGCCTGATCCAGTCCCATCAGACCGAGTGGGAGAGGTTCATACAGAGGACTTCCAAGTAAATATTTCAGACATAATGTCAGACAGATAATGTTTGCATGAGCCTTTGTGAGGCATCAAACATGGAGAATACATCCTGTGTTTCAAAAAGTCGGATGAGCCGAGCGACGGATGTAGTTTGTTAAAATATGGCAGCACACTGTAGATCGTCAAAACCAGCCGAACTTCTGACTGCGTGCATCATCATCATCATCATCATCATCGACTGAAATCATCCACTTCAACTCTGTGAATGTCACTGATGCAGAACGTCCCGTGTCAACACGCGAGTCTACATCCACCTGACATGTGATGCCTGCGTTCGGCCAGATCTTTACCAGATGTCCTCTGACCGTCTAGCAACAAGCAACTGGAAAAACTCGCCCAAACAAACTCAGATCATTTCATCACTCGTGTCAGATTCAGGCCGGCGTGGAGATTGAAAGCAGAGGGAACCTGCTGGTCGGGATCTTTCCAGTGGTTACAAAATCAGCCTAACAGCAAGACCGCTAATCAGCGGTCTTAAGATCCCTAATTAGCATCCTGTTTGTCTAATTTGTACAAAAAAGCGAATTGTAAAAACGATAATTAATCATTTCATGGGCAAAGCTAAGCTGCTGGCTCTAGGCTTATGTTTAATGCAGCTCAAGTCCTCATTTTTTATCTGCAATCGCTGTTGTCTAAAACTTAAGCTCCTCTCTGTCCTGCTGTTATAACAGACGTGTCTGAGCGAGGCGCAGCCCCTTGACTCACCCGTGGACTCGCCTCTTCTGTCAAGCCGTGACATTTAGCCTATGAGGGTCTGAGGCTTATGGGAAATGGTGTTTGTTAGAGGCCACTAAAATACAAAAAACGGAATAAAACGACAATACTCGATCATTTCTCTATGTATGTGAACCACACAGCATACTGCTGAGTAAGATTATGTTAGGCTGGATTTTGTTATTTCTTATTACCAAATGTCAAGAGTCTTCTCTCGTGGTGATGATGTGGTTTCACTTTGGCTCTTCATGGACAGACGTGAGCTTGGTATCGATCTTCTCAGCTAAATCTCCACCAAAAAATGAACTCCTTTGTTTTCCAAAATGTCAAACTATGACAAATTTAACTGTCGTTTCGGTTACTCTGTGATCTAATCTGCATGAAAGAAGAAATAAGCACCATACTGGCTAATGCCAGCACAATGTGTTGCCTCCACTCCTCCAATCTCTCTGACTAGTCCGTCAATCACACCTCCAGCCCACATGCTCGGTGGAGTCCTGCGAGGAGGGAACCTCTGTGCACAATACTGTAGGTGCATACACAAAAAAGTTCCCACTCAGAAACAGGAAGTCACAGGGTGTTTACACAATCACAGCTTCGTTTATGGGTTGGCCAGTGTTGATGCACTGCGGTCAGTGGTGGAGTTTCCAGCTCTGGTCCTGTGCAGCTACAAAGCCTGAACTTACACATTATCTGATGAGGAAAAGCTCACAATAGCACAGAGGACTGTAGAATGAAAGCTAGTTAAGTTTTACGTTCCAGTATCTGAGCACACCATTATTCTGACAGAGAGACAGATGCATGTGTGTGGACAGCCCCTCAAAAAAAAACTTCTACATGTTAATGTATAGAAGTTATGTTAATATATGTTAATGTTAGAATATTATCAAAAGCTGGTGATGATGCTGATGTAGTGCCTGGGATGTGTAGCTTTACCTTCAGTCTTTCAGCATTATATCATGTGTGCAGCCATCAAGTACACATTTAAGACTCTTTCACATGTGTCACATTAGCATTAGCTTACATAAGCTAGCTACACTTTGCTACAATCTGCTAGGAAGAGTCACCGTTTTAGCGACACAATCTACGGTTGTCAGCTAGAAATGAGAAGCCTGCTTCTGTTTACTTCTGTGAGGAACCGAAGACCTCGTGTTTCAAATATTACTGTGATTTTTGATGGTAAATCTGCCGCCGTTATCACTGTAAACTTCGTATTTGCAGTGCAGAAGCCTGACAGGCACATCAACGTCACTAAGGAGGGTGAGGCTTAGCAAAGGGTCGACTTTACTCAACCAACGAGACAAGTTACTAAAATGAATATACACAAACTTTCAACTGGCCTGTTTTAAAGTGTCTGAGCGCTCGAACTGAAAAGCTACCTGCTCATGCATCCTAACGACCACACAAACTGTTTCACAGCCTCACACTTGAAGAAGTAGCACTTTCGGTTATTACTCACATCCCAATCTCTCGCTCCCGGAGTGTTAACATTGTGTTAACAATAGATCTATATTCAGTGTATCACACCACAGCATCAGCAGAGCTGTGAACTATAAACAGCTTCATCAGGCACCGTGAGAGCGAGGAGGGTACGGGTGAAGCAACGGTGGCACAGACAGAAAATCACATCAGAGTTCAACACATGCAAATTGGAAAGGTTGTGAATCTTTCCAGCTTTTTCCGAGGGAGGACGGTGAGGTCGGGGTGGAGGGAAGGATGTTTTATTCTGGATGGAGGCAGTAAAAGCAAAATGGAGGAGCTGGGAGAGTGTGCATGAAGAAGGGGGAGGTGAAGACGAGTGTGTCTGAACTGCAAAACTGGATGTGAGCCTGAGCTGACAGAAGGGGTTAATCCCACAAACTCACACGCACACATACACACACACACACACGCACACACACACACACACACACACACACACACACACACACACACACACACACACACACAGAGCACTGCCATTGCACACTAAAACACTGTGCTCCTAATTGTGTGTGTGTAAAATCCTCTCTGTACACACACACACACACACACACACACGCACGTGCTCACAGGTGTCGAGGGAGCTGTTGGCTGCCAGGAATTGATTTTTACCTATGGATCCAGACACTGAAGACCAACAGAAATACAGGTCTGGGTGCGGCGCGTCCTGTTATTGAACACATGTCCAGAGTGCTGAATTATCTTTGTCTCAACTCTACTGTTATCAAAAACACAGCAGCTGCCTCTCCAGAGCCCACGTCTCCCTCATGCTTCCATCACAAGTCTTCTCGCTTTCTCCTGTGGAGTTCAAGGACATCACCTCTGGAAAAAATGTTCACACGGGACCATTACTATGTTTTAAAGTCTGGGGTGGTGCACGGAAATGCTGGACTGGGATTTCCATCGAACTAATGATGCCTGTTTTAATATTTAAAGCTCCACTAATCGACATTTTATATTAAGAGTAATTACCGGTGGTGTGGAGGCAGGAAACATTTTGAGTGACCGCTTCAAACTTACATTTCTCCACTTGGGCTATGAAGCTGTGAAGCAACGCATGGTAATTGTTTCAATGAGGAAAAACATGCATTTCCTCCTTGAAATCACTGCTCATTAAAAAGATTGAGGCATTTGCTCAACGCTGGCATCGCTCATGCACATGTGCTATATGTATGGGCGTGCATGTGTGTGTGTGTGTGTGTCTGACTAAGCCCTCTGCCTCTGCAGCTCTGCATGACACAGAGCTCGGTGTGGCTGCATGCCAACTGCTGCTTAGCTACGGAGACACACAGTCCTACAACAATAGATCGAGAGCTCAGTGAGACGGACTTGCTGGCCGGGGTCAGGGATTGTAACAGCGTGCTGCTGACAGCAGGAACAGCAACCTCACACTTACAAAAGCCCTCGTAAAACTTAACTGCAAGGAGGCACGGACGACACCTGCCATTCCCACCGGCTGCCAACAGAGCACAACATGAGGCAAACAAATGTCCAGCACATGAACACAAGGCAAGAAGCAAACATACACACATACAGTTTGTGTTCATGCCAACAGGGAGGCTGGAGAACAGCTCCTTTTCAGTGCATCGCCAGCTGAGCCGCAGAGCAACATGTCAAATTATCCTGCTCAGCATACATGTATGCTAAAAGAGTTCTCTGCACAACGCTTTCACACAGGGTTGAAACCTGGGTAATGTCTGAAAAGGCTAGGTGGTATCAAAAGTCAAATAGTGGCACACTTTCAGGATCACAAGGCATGGCTTTATGGAAACAAACAACTTAAGCACAGGCAGTGTTTCTCGGCCGATAGGTCAAGAACCAGAAGTGGGTCAGAAGATACTCTGAGAGGGTCATGGACAAAGTACGCTGCTGACTAATCTGCTCAGTCTAATGCAAAGTAAAATGTAAGTCCTGATACGAAACCAGGCCTCAAGGCTTAAGACACTGGCTCAGGTGACGGTATGTCCCATACCTGACACCTACGTAACAGACTGCTAGTTTCTGCTGATATATGATACTCAAACATGAAGTCTTTGCAGTTTCTGTACCTGCTTTACTGCACTAAAAATTCCCAGTTTCCAACACAGTAACAGACCTTCAATGACAAACATTTGAACTGTTTATAGCTAAAAAAAAAAAAAGTACAAGTAAACTCCCATAAAGGTACAGAAAGTACAAAAAGAGGTACGTGTTGTTACTAGGGCTATAAATAACTGCTATTTTATTTGGTCTATTTATTATTAACTAGGAATAATTTCCATTTTTGCTTGAAATTACTGAAACAAGTAATGATTTACCATTACTGCTGCCATTAGCCTTGAAACCACATTTAAACTGAAACATAACAGAAATGCACTTCATATAAACTGAGTTGTCAAAAATTAACCTGCTTTACTGGAAACCTGTAAAATAGGACACAAACCAACAGGAGGTAAAGCAAGCAGGGTCAAACTGGGCGTCCACCTGAGGCACCAGGTCAGGGACGGACACAAAAAGTCTGATTGGACAGGAAAGAAAACCAGGACCTCCTACGCAGGGTGACGGCTTCATTACTGGAGAGTGGTAATGATATCCTGCTGGTGAAGTGGGTCATCAGATCAATAAATAATAACACCTGCCTGGACTCAGAGAGGATGACACGTTTCTGGCTCTCTGAGCTCGTGGAGAGGTTCAGTGCAGTGTGACGCGCAGCTGCAGCTACATGAGAAGACAACAAACTGGACGAGTTTCACAGTAAAATGGAAAATAAAAACTCTAAAATGGGGTTAAAACTTCACTCGATCTTCCTTTGTCTGTATTCTGGTGTCACGGTTTTAACAGATTGCATGTTGAAATAAATCCCTCTTGCCTTTGTTTTCTCATATTTCTTTTCCTGAGATGGACGGCATAGTCACGAGTCCGCAAATCGTCCTGCTGTCTCCAGGACGTGTTTGGAAACCTTCACCTGTTTTGTTACGACACCCGAAGACCGACCGAGACTCTGCCTGCTGGGCTAAAACTAGGCGTCGGGCTCAAAGTGGATGACAGTTGGTGTGTGAGGTGTGGATGTGTCTAAGAGAGGGGAAAAAAAAAGAGCTCATCTTCTTACTTGTGGCTGCTGTGATCTTTGCCAAAGCCCATCATCAAGAAGGTCATCAGATACCTAATCATCCCAGTATTACTGGCTCTCACCACATCCTCAGACACTCTGAGGCTTTTAGGCGTTTCGCACCTTTCATGTTCCCTGTGAGTGCACTGCAGAGAGGCTTTGAGCTGCCCAGCTGTTCCACGCCGAGCAGCGCAAACACACGGTTCCTTCAAAAGCTTACTGCAACAATTTTCCAAAAACAGAAAGTCTCTCACTGCCTTTCCCTCCTCTTCACTCTTTTCATCTCTGCATCCCTTGTGACAAACCGCTCTATCGCAGAGAGATGGCAGATGAGACGAGGGGGGATTTCACTTTGGTCTGTTACGTGTACACACAACAATACATTTATATTTCACAACCGCTGCACGGATGTCATTTTCCCGTCCTACGCCCGCAGCTCTTTTTTACAGGGAGGTGATCGGCTTTACGTAACAGTCCCAGTCAGATAAAGTTACACAAGCGCCAAAGACGAGCCTGCAAGCAAAGAGACATCACAAAAAGTAATGTCTGCTGTCAATGAAAACCGGGCAGAGACGGACTTAAAATGGATTACTGACATTCAGCTGGCACAGCAGGATACCACCTGTGAGATAATCTGCAGCAGAGGTTTTCAAACTGTGAGGCGTGTCTCCTCAGGGGCGTGTGAAGAGTTGGAGGGGAGGCGCGGAGGACAAAGGTATAGCGTGAGGCGAGAGGGACAGGTGCATGCTGGGAAGTTAGTTGTTGTTGTTGGGCTCACTCAGAAATGTGATTTTCAACACAGCAGCAGCGGCCGTGACACGCAGCTCACGGAGGCAATTATGGTGCTTAAAACCCTTTAGCGCCTGATTGCTGAGTCACACTTCAAATCGATGACACACGTATTTCTGATCCATTGCACATCAACATCTATGAATCCATCAGAAATCAATGAGAAATGACGAGAATCATCGTGTTTTTCAGGTTTCTTCTGTATCAAAGTCATCCAGTGACTCTCGCCTGTGCGTCCATTCATTGCGAACAGGAACAGCTAATGGCTAATTTAGCATACTGCTAATGGGCCAACAGTATGGTGCCAGGAGTGATAACATACATTATTGGCCCGGAAGGCTCATGTCTCCTTAAAAGCAAACATCGGCTTCACTGACATGTGCCTGGAAAAGACGATCAATTTTCATTTCGATTAGTAGACCAACAGATCTACAACAATAAGTCGATTTTCAAGCTAAAATGCCAAAAATTCGCTGAGAAAAAAAAAAAGTGAGATTTTGCTGATTTTCTCTGTTAAATATCACTCTATTTGGGATAACTTTGGATTTTTGACTGTTGGACGGACAAAAAGTTCAAACATTGTCACACTGACCTCATTTTGCATTACTTTCTGATATTTTAAAAACACAAGCAGCAGATCAATCATGACAGTTGACAGTTGCTCTCTTAGTTGATTTAGCAGAAGCGTAGCCTCTGACAGTAAGAAACATTATATTCTACTTCAGAGACAGTGGGTGTTAACCTACTTACCACTCCAACTACAGATGCTTTAATGGTAAAGGTAGTGGTTTATGGTAATGTCAGTGAGATCCATGCTCCCACCTACTTTCTGTGTCACCAAGGTCAGGTTTATATTTCTATTCTCGGTGCTAACCAAAGTGCGATTGCATAAAGAGTGACATTACTTTACATTGAAGAGGGCAAAACATAAAGGATTCCCCCGTAGACGAAACGATGCCAGTGCAGAAGAGAGAGACCACATTCAAAAGAACATCCTGTGCTGCACCGTGCATTCACTGCACTCACACACAAAAGGTCCAACACAAAACACACACATCTCATCACGGGTTTGCTCAAGAACCAGGCTACACGCAGTTAGTGCTAATTAAGTCAAAGCATGATATTTTCCTGGGCTCTATCATCAGGCTACGACCTCCCAGGTTCCATGAGGATTTCGTTTCCTCTGCTGTTTTATTTTTATCTCCCTCGCCTGTTAATCTCACTGTTATTTTGTGTTTCGACTGTTTTTAGATGCTGCTGCCGGTGCAGTTGTGTCTTATCTTTTCTTGTGCGGACACATATTTTATTATCACGTGCAGCCTTGTTCATCTAAAACTGGGACCCGCTTCTCCATCGAACCCACCAGGAAAAGTAAGCGGTTGATGGTAAAGAGCTTAAATGTGAAGTTCAGGGTAAACAAGAAATGGTCGGAGCGAGCATGCTCAGCTAATCTACCTCAAAAGCTTTCTTTGTCAAATTCCCGTCCAAGAGGAACTCCAACCCACTTAAACCGTGTCCTGTTTGGAAAGCAGTCAAAGCCCTTCGG
This sequence comes from Chaetodon auriga, assembly GCF_051107435.1. NCBI lineage: Eukaryota > Metazoa > Chordata > Actinopteri > Chaetodontiformes > Chaetodontidae > Chaetodon > Chaetodon auriga. The sequence goes on along the minus strand of NC_135084.1, from coordinate 22,422,731 downwards.
CTCGGTGGGAGAGAAAAGGCAAATCCATGTGCTGAAAGTTGTGGCCTCAAGGAAAAGAGGTGACTGCTGCTGCAGCCAAAGCCCCGAGGAACGTGAAGTGAAAAGGTCTCTTGGGGGGCATGACTGCAAACTTAAGTGTTATTTCTGTCAGAGTACAACAGCATATTTCAGTTACAACAACATTCAATCCACGGAAACACAAATGTTTGTGCTGAACTTTAACCAGCGACAGTTATTATTGGAGGAAAAATGTTTCAGCACATTAAGTTGGTATGTCCGAATAATGAGAAAAATATTACATTACATGAAGATTTGACTCTGTTTTAAAGAGAAAATCAGGTGCAGTGGCAGCACCAGTCGATTCGGGGAGCACTGCAGTGTATAATTAACTTTTGTCAGGATTTAACAGCCATGAACTCCACCTTTTAAAACCTTTAATCAGCGAGGGGTGAGGGTGCAGCCCTCCGAGCGCTGGTTATTCTAACATCATAAAAAGGCTCCTCAACCACAAAGCAACCTCAGCTGGAGGCTCATCACACACAACAAAAGAAAAAGAAAATAACTTGCAGCTTGATATAAACAGTCTGACTCTGAGAGGACCTCCACGCCAGGGGGGACACACACCGCCACGTCAACGCCTCCAATCAGAAACCTCGACTGTGATAAACACAGCCGCTCGGTGGGAGACTCAACTAGCCGGTTAGCCATCAGCCAGCTCACAAAAACCACATGATCCTCAGCTGAAAGCGGCGAAATGATAACTCTCTGCCAGTTATCTCACTCAGGAGAGAGTAACCCAGCCACTCAACCACAATGGATGTGAACGTGCCAGCTTCTAATGAGTGGATGGGACTAATTGCTACCTCTTCACCTCTGAGTACAGCTGACACGGTGTTAGTCTAAGTGGGAACTCTAAATAAATAGTTATCTCTGCAGGAAACACATTGAGGCAAATTGGATGGTGTGAATGTGAAACTTTTCGGATCCACGGGCTTTATAATGCCAACCAAGGCAGCAGGTGGTTGACCGGTGAGACAGCATCCCCCATAAGGACAAATAAAAGAAAACTTACAGGATAAAACTCTTATGGATCAGTCATCTGTTTATGGGCTTGACAGAAGAAAAGAGCACGAGATGAAAGGCTTCCTGCAGTTTCTTGGAATCTCTTTTATTGTTTTTCCAAATGGTGACTAAACCGGAGCATTATGCTGCACATCATGGAGGAGGTTTCACGGCCGCAGGAGAAGGGACGACTGCTGGGTCCGACCATAAACCTCGTCCGCGTAAGTGGTGCTTGTCTGAGAAACTGTTTAGTCTTTAATAACGCTCAATAACAGGTCAAAGCGCGCGTTAACCCCGCAAATTATGGCTGAGCATTTTTCAGATTTCCGTTTGAGTGTGGGAGGCTGTATGTGCGTAGAGCACGGGGGATTTGGTTTGAAATGCAAGTGAAGTGCATTTGTGTGGGCGTGAGCTCGGTTTCAGACGCCCTGGGTCTGGTCTCCAGTGTGTAGAGTTGCATGGTCGGGTTAGTGGTGAGAGGTATTGGTTTGCACACTGTGAGGATTAGATGCTCGATGACTCGGAAACTGATCTGCGGGGTGGAGGGGGAGGCGGCAAACCTGACGCCAGTTTCTCTTTTCTCTGCCATCTTCCACTCTGTCTCTTATCCTCGGTCGAGCTTGTGCGATCGATGAACATGAATAGATGGCATCAGCATTGCGGAACGGGAGAAGAAAGAGGAAGGAAGGACGGAAAGCGTGGCACCCCAGTCATATCTGCGGGATCTATTAAGTATGTAAGCATATGTGCATTTGTTCCACTTAGCTCAGACTTGCTGCTCTGACAGGTGTCATGATTATTACAGTGGTGACCAAGACCTCTACATCACCGCTTTGATTCTTGATTTGAGTACGTGGCAAAGTGTTTTGCTCGCAGAGAACTTGCAGATTGGCTCCATCTCTGCACAGCTGTAGGTCTTTTACTACGTCAACAGTCATTACGATGATAAGATCAGTTTTATCTCCAGACTACTGTCCACACCAAGCCTGAATCACTGACAAAGCAGGAAGCCACACAAATAAAGGGGATAATTAATGATGCACGTCCTCGTGATGATTGGGAGCTACAGTTCTCAACAGCTCTGCTAGTTACCTGCCAAACTAAGTGGATGACAACACAGACGAAATCCCAAATCTGCCAGCGTTTTGCAAATTGCTGGTGTTAATTTTCAACTTTTTCTATTGGATTTCAGAAATACTGCGGGGCTCCAGCATGTTTTCCATTTACCCCTCATTGTTTTCACTGACTTTAAAGATGTCATGTGACGGTAACTAGCTCTCCGAATCTCTGTAGCTGGCGACTGTTCTTCCTGACTTCAGTGGGACGTGATCAGACTCATTTCCCTTCACACACCAGATCACACAGAAAAAAAAACAAAAACCCCAATAAACTCTCAAAATAAACCCACAATGTGTGCTGGCACACATAAACCATTTCCGTCCAGGGGAACTACAAAACTGACAGTGGACCTTATAACAGGGATGAAACGCTATAGAAAATTAATGTAGCGTGAAGTGCATCTCCTGACGCTCACCTGGGTGCACGCAGACAGATAAGCCTGCATTAAAAATACAACGAGGAGTGTGAAGTCCTGACATGAGTCACTGAGCGCCAGCTTGGACAATAGACCTAGAATTATATAGTGTGTGTGAGTGTGTGCATGGTTGCGATATCTTCAGTTTGATACTGGACCAGGAGCACAGGAACATTTCCGTCCAGCCACACATGCCTGAAGCTGATTTACACACCGTCGGCCAGTCGATGCACATATATGAATCCCAATTCCCTGCCCACTCACGGACAGGCGCACACTTCTTATGTTCAGTGGTCTCTGGAGGGGAGCTCCGGCGTGTCTCCGTCTGTGTGTGGTCCGATATTTACACCAAGATGGACGGAAACGAGTGTGTGCTGGAATCACATGAGCCCTGTTACAGACCGCTTGAGAGGAAGGAAGGAATGACGATGGGCACACTCAACAGACGGACAAGCTTAGAGGACACTGGAGGACACTGGAGACACTGGACACTGGAAAAATGTCACAATGTTCCACACAAAGCGGTAGTTGTGCTGAAGCAGTGTCATCAAACTCATCATAAAATACATAAAATACAATAGAGCTGTGACTAATGATGATTTTCTCGATCGATCAATTAATTCTGTGCAGCGAACAGCTATAAAAGCCCATCACGAGTTCCCTGAGCCCACAGTGACGTCCGAAAATATCTTAGAGCCCGGAGATATTTAGTTTTCTATCAAAGAAGAGTAATAAAACCAGAAAATATTCACATTTGAGGGGCTGAAGGACCTTACATAATGACTTAGATAATCTAGAGCTGCAACAATAAGTCAATTAATAAATAAATAGAAAACACTGAAAAATGTCCAGTTTGTCGTAGATAATGTCATCGCATGTCTTCCTCTGTCTGATCAACACTCCCAAACAAGGAGATACTCAGTTCACTGTTATATAAAAGCAGCAAATCATCATATTGAAGCAGCTGGAACCAAAGAGTGTTTGGTATTATCGCTTTAAAAAATGACTGAAAAGATCAATCAACTATCAAAATAGCTGTCGATTAATTTTCTGTCGACCAACTAATCAAGAAGCGACTGAGACTAGACTACAGGAAGAAGAGCTTCGAGTGGACTAATCCACAGAGAACGATTTGAAGCTTGTTAGTCTTGTCATCGTGTTTATTCCCTGCTGCACCTCATGGCCAGCTAATCGCCGGGATCATCTGAATACCACCAAATGCACGTATCTGTCCTCCCTGGGTCTGAATCATGAAAGCCGAGCATCTCTCTAATTCACTCTGGATCAAAGACTTCACCAAATGCCATAATTGTAAATGTGAATAAGCAGTAGACTTACTGTGTGATGAACAACCTGCTTACTCAGGATGGCGCACATATGGTCTCTAACATGCCGGATAAAAAATTAATTAGTTGCAGCCCATCTGTCTTTTTTTTTTTTTTATCACCCTTTTTACAGAAACGTATTACAAGACATCCACGCTCTGCGGTGTCTGGGCTCTCTGGAGTAACCATTAGCCCACACCAGAGAGCTTATAAAGCGGTGCAGAGAGCAGACCACTTCCCCATGTGCTGTTACCATCACAGTGAGCCAACACAGACATTGAAGTGGGCAACACTGAGCCACGCTGAGCTACTTTTGTAGCTGTGACTATGACAGAACAGAGGAGTAGTCCGTAACAAGGCAGATTAGAATAATCCACTTGGGCCTGATGCCAAACACTTGACCTGAGGAAGCGTTGCCACAACAATACTCACACTCATCGGCTATAAACAGCAAGGCATGAAATATGTGGTGCGGGTCAGGAAAAGGACTTGAACATTAGAAACAAGGTGAGGAATGTAAACCCGGGCCGTGTTGTTGAAAGCAGATGTGAACACAGCGAAAAGTGGCATCAAATGCCATTGGGCCTGATACTTAACAAAACCAACACACGAGGACACACGATGAAAAGTCCTGTAAACGCTCCCTCGGCTGCCAGAAAGCCAACACACATCACACCTCTCCGACCGATTTCAACCGTGAACATCACACGTCCACCACGGCACCGGTGCCCCTAAGAAAAATACACACTTTTAACTTCAAAAGTATGCTAAGTGCAGGCGGGACCAGGTCTTTCCTGGTGCACCGCGGCACCATTCCCCCCTCGCCACCCACTCCTGAAAAAGCGGTCGGACCCCTCGGCGCCGAACTCCTGCTGAGAATTAAATGAACTCATCAAAACAAACTACCGGTTGCTCTGGAGGCTCTAAGAGACCGGCATCTCCAGAGAATCCAGGATGCGGGACCACTCCCACCAAAACCAGGGTCCTCGGCTTAGGCCAGAGGCCCGGATGGCTGGACCTGTGCGTGGGGTCAGTTTCACGGTGAAAAGAGGTGAATCTGACTCACAGTAAATGTGTCATGTCATCCCCAAATTTCCTTCTTTCCACTGTTCGCTAAGCTGTCTAATAAAAGCAGCTTAGGAAAAGTATTAAAAACAGTGGTGGTTCCTGTTTTTGTTTTTCTTTCCCCGTGAATAATCTCTGAAATATGCATGTGGACCAGACTTCCCGAAATCTAACTTTGGCTTCCTTAAATTAAAGAGAATCCGAAAAGGGGGCTCACACAGCAAACTTTATTTAAAAGAATTAATTTAGCACAGGAGCCTCCAACATATAGACTAACACTCACATGCTGCATTATTCAGACATGTCCAGAACACATATTGGCTGAAAAACTGGAAAAATGTAAAATGTTATGAGCCCTGTGTTTTATTATGGTTGAACCTGACAACAACTAATTTTCCCATTTCGTGGATTAATGATTTGGTCTGTTAAGTGTCAGAAAATACTGAAACATCGGTCCAAAACCCAAAGATCTTCAACTTACCAACATGTACGACTAGGAAAACCAGCAAACATTTGCATTTTAAAAGCCACAAGCAGTGAATTCTTGGCATTTTATCTTAAAAACTTACTTAAATTATTAATCTGGCATTAAAATAGCTGCCTGTCAAGTTTCTCTTGATCAAATAACTGCTCAACTTTCAGCCCTACCGGCTTTTTTTGGGGAGTTTTGTACGTTAAATTTAGCCTTTATGCCTACAAGCAAACAGAGAGTGGAACAGAATGACTCCAAAGAGTAAAACCAACAGGACTGTGGATAAAAGTGTGGACATTACGACACGCAGAGCTGCCAAAGGGGGCGAGTAAGCGTTCACTTCATGTGCACATATAACAGGAAAAGCCTAAACGTTACCGTGACTGTTTGTTTCTGGGGTGCTTTGTCTGTTTTGTAACTAACGGCTGCTTTTTTTTCAGTTTCCAGGTTTGCTGTCTGAGCTTAGTCAGAGCAGCATACTGGTTTTCCTGTGAGCGCCACTGGGAGGAGGCTAACTGGTGACAGACGGCAGGGGAAGAAACAGGAGGGCCAGTGTTCGAATTACAGTCTCATCAATGATTCAGTGGGATGAACACAGACCAGCGTTTGCACACAGACAACAAACAGGCCTGTCGGTGGACGTGCGACGAGACGCAAGCCCAGGCAAAGTCTTCCACACATACAAGTCTGCACGCAGACATGGAAGCGTGTGTGTGCACATGCAGACCGTGACATGTGTGCAGGACATACTGTGCACAGAGCGGACATCCAAACCAGGGATGAGCACGACGTGAGAGCGACACAGCGGCGGTTTGTGGTTAAAAAAAAAGGATCTTTTTAACAAAAAGACGCTTAGAATAACATTTAAAATGCAATGAGGTTATCAAAGAATGAGATTAACGGTTTAAAATGTCTCTACATGCAATATTTTTATGAACCTCACAGACTAAATTGAGCTCTATTCTGACTGTTCTGGACCGGTCTAAGTTTAAACTTCCACTTCACCGTCAGGGAAATTAGTCATTAGGAACATCCCTTATCTAAACACATATGGGTGTATGCTCATATGGACATGCAATCACACACACACACACACACACACACACCCTCAGCTTCTACTGCCAAGTGCCATTTCCTGATTGTACAAAGCACACAATGTGACCTTCCTAGAAGCATGGTACAGCAGAACAGAGGGTGGAGGGATCTGTGTGTGTGTGTGTGTGTGTGTGTGTGTGTGTGTGTGTGTGTGTGAACTGTGAGCTCCCAATGATTCATTCATCTGCCTTCAGTGCAGGGGGGCAAATTACAGAACCTATTTAAATTGCTGTTATTCACTTCCATACATATTTATGACATTTTCAAGCAGGTTTTCCGGTGCTGCATAGTCTAAATAACGAAGAAAAGTGCTCACTGAAACGTCATCGCTGCAAAATGTCGCTGAGGTCAACGTGTGCCATCTTCAGACTTCACAACAACAGCTTGACCTCTCTCACCTGCGAAACCTAACCTGAACCCTAATAGCAGAATGCACGCTATAAGAGCTGGTTGAGGTGATTCAGTCAGACGTACCATGGCCAGATAAGCACAACAGTAACTGAAGGGCAGTGTGTTGTGATCGCCGGCACAGAAGAGGAATAAAAAAACTACTTTTGAGGATCAAAACTGAAAGCTCGCTCTGATTGATTTTTGATTCAATCGAAATCGTGACGCCCCTCTTCTCTAGGCATACAATGCAGCCGTATCATGGCTGTACAGTACACCATATGGCATTAGTGCACACACACACCGTGGGGGGATGGGACACGAACACCGAGGTGAAATACTGAAGCGGCGATGCTCCGTTTCCTCGCTGCTCTGCTTTCTGTCACTTCAGCCAGTTTACGTTTGTTTGACAGGTGAATAATGACACGTGTTGCTGTGCGTTAAGAAAAGATCGCACCCATTGTTCCACCCAAGCTGTGTCTAAAACTATCAGAATAAAGCTCTGTACGCTGCACAGAATGAGCACAATCTATGACTAATTCCAGCTTTTTGATAAATCATTTTGCCTTTTAGGTAGTTGTTACACGGCTAGCATTAACAACAGAGGTCACAGAGTACCTTTATGGTAATACCACAGTTTATGTGGGCAAAATACTCTCAAGTTAAATTCCACTGCTTGCTGCTTTTCAACGCTGAGGAAGAAACGCCAAGGACAGATGCAACCTGCAGCAGTTTACAGTGTTGAATGGTGAAGCCGGTGTCATCAGGTTCACAGCATGTGCACGGCATGTTTACAGATGACTGTAAACACGGGAGTAAGATACCTTTTCTGTTTGCATAATTATTATTATAATGATTTGCAGAATTTGGCTGACATGTTTGGTCCACATCACACAGAGGCCGGCTGAAGCAGTGGGGATGGTATATGAAACCATGATTACAGTACCAAGGAAACATCAGGGGGAAAAAGCTTTCTGTAGCCGTGTGCTTGAGGCTGATTCATGTTTCCATTCAACGTCCGTTCCTGGTTGGGTTGCTGCAGTGTCGGTGATGGCTGCCTTTCTCCGGGGACTGAAAAGGGAAAGGTCTATGTAGGTCTTACTGTGCCGCACCTGGACATACTTTGCAATCATTAGCCTCGCGTCCGGCCAAATGAGACGGGCTGGTGTTCAGCGCTGCTAGCGTTCAGGCTTCAGTGGGGTTAGTTTGGGCTTTGGCATTGCTGGACTTTTTAAAATAAAACAGACTTAAGATTTCTGGAAGTAAGCGGGATTTAAAGTTTATCTTTGGTGTAAACAACGTGTTATATAACCGAGTACATTCAAGAATGACCAGTTCTGCTTGTGTTTCACATCTCAGCGACTGTCTGCTGTTGATGTGTTGAGCACAAGGACCCTCAGACTTTGATTATTTAATGGATTTTCAGCAACTACTGCCCAGTACTTCTCCGCATTCGCAGGAACAGCGCTGCTCCCTGGGGAAGCCACGGCCTCAACAAGTTACATAATCAACCGTTCGCGTGTGCGAGGATGTACACATGAGCTCATTTGAGACAGGAATGTTGGACAGTGAAGCAGGAAATGGCAATCACGCACGATGAGAGGGGAGTCGATAATTACAGGTCTGTGTGTGCATATGAATGTGTGTCTGCAAGGGAAGGTGCCACACTATGTCAGCAGTTTGAGCTGCAGTCGCCTGCCCGAGCTACATGGCAAGGAAACCACACAGATGGTATCTCGAGATCTCACACAAACACCTGCGCACACCCTCACAGCACTGTCTTTCAAGTTTTACGTCTAACCTCAACAGGATCCTGATCATTCAAAGGGAAATTACTGTGCCCACAGCAACAGGCTGACGTCTGAGTCAGGACAGAGGTGTTGAACACACCCAGCATCTACCGCTCGATAGCTCTGGGCAGCATATGGGATGTTTCAGCACTCACTCACACACTTTGGTACGTTACAAATTAGTCAGGAGGTCAACTTATCGATTAATGATGTCAGCTCTTAAAGTGAGTAATGAAGAAAAGGAACAAAAATAGTGATATTTGGGAGTAGATGTTGAACAATGACAGGTTTCTCTTTCATTTTCTCTCTTCACATATGTGGTGAATTTATGCCATTAGTTTAATGTCACAATGTCTCATGCAAAAATAAAATAAAATCAGTGTAATCCACCCCCCGGACATGTTTCAGCTCTTCTTGTGTTAGCACATCGCTGACATTAACAGACACATTTTCCCTGACGTCCACCAACATTAACAAATAAGGATCCTATTCATGAATTCAGCCGGCCTACCGTTACAGTAACAGAGCTGCCAAATAGGACGGTGAACTCCCCAACAGCTTTTCTGAGGGCGCTGAACAGCTCCACTATGTTTCAGTTCTCCCCCTCCCTTACTTTTCTGACTCGGGTGTTGGCAGTGGGGGAGAGGCCTCGGTGTGACTGGGGAGCGAAGGGAGGAAAGAGACGAACACAAACTGAGTAAGATAAACAAAAGAGGCAGCGAGAGAAATTAGAAATTTCCTCTTCATTTCTTAATGGAACCGAACAGGTGACCACACTCGCCCCTGTGCTCAAACATATGACTAAAATAGCTCCTCAAATAAATTTTAAAAAAAAGTCCCCCCCCCCCCCAGAAGAGAAAGATGGTGAGATGAGGAGGAGAGGCACTCACAGAAAGACAAAGGACCTCACATCATTGTTCAATCTGCATTCAGCTAATGTGCAGGCGCACTCTCTCTGCCCATGTGCCCTCTATCATCCTCTGACACTTATGCATTCCTTACATGTGTCTTAATGCTGTTCCTCTGAAGACTTACATAATTTATAGCGTTTACGATAAGTTTACATAATTCATATGATGATGTGGATGTGAGGTGACCTATGGGAAGCATTTCACTGTTACCAGAAAATAAGAGGGGGAATGGGGGAACTTGGTTGGTGGTTATTTCTCTCTCTTACTTGCAGCATCGGTTCTAACATAAAAACTGTTTCGCTGGATCCTCACAAAATGTAGAGATGCTGCAGTTTTTGTTGCATCCCTTCAATTAAGAACACACTCCTGCCTCTTTGCCATTCATTCAGGCCGCAAGCTCTTGCCTTTGATTTGCATTCATCATACAGATAAGCTAAGCTAACCTGACTAGCCATTTTAGCTAACAGACAACAATCAACACACTGCTAAAGTCTTCCATGTGGAACTTACACCACTGAGTTCACGTTTTAGGCAGTGCAACTGCATATAAAGCCAGTACAGATGCAAAAGGACACGAACAGGTATGAGCTCACCTGAGGCGGTGCAGATGGGGGGAAGGAAGTGTCTGAACGAGTTGAAAATGTTATAACTTGAGTAACAAAGAGGTACTTGTCTGAAAACTTTCAAGAATCCAATTTGCGAACATGAGGAAAATGGAGAGAGACTGGAGGAAGATCACGGAAAGAACTGGAGTTTCTGGTGAGATCGATCAGACTCTGAGCACGCACACGCACACACGCACACACACAGTGGCCACCTTAATAGCTAGCCACTGCTAACATCTAAACAGTCGGTACATTGACTATTTAGGGAGAATAAACACAGTTTGACAAACTGTTGTAGAGTCAAATTCATGAGAGCAAAGAAAGGCAAAACTCTGCCTAATGTTGTGCCTGAATACACCTTCAAAGCAAAGACTATAATATCTGGTTCACAGGACGTACCGGGACCTAAACCGCTGTGTACTGAATGCATTTATGCTTGAACCCCGACAACACACAGGAGCCAATCGCTTTGTATGATTGCCTTGTTAGCAAAGACACGGGAAACTGACTGAAAACGATTCTGACGAGAGGGACAGCATAAGAGAACTGTACCGAGGAAACGCTGCCTCGAGCAACAGTATGGAAAAACGCTGGTAGCTTAATGTCCCCACCTCCTCTTTCCTTCCCTACCTTGCAGAAACAAGGCCATAAAAACGTGCCCACTGTCTGACCCACTTTCCATGATAGACGTAATCCCCCTCCGCAAACTTCAGCCTGTTTACCAGGCCAGCACAGAGTAAGCTGGACCGGGAGGAGAATGCCAAGCTCTTCACACACAGTAGGGGGAAAGCTGCTGCTTAGCTGTGCCGAAGATTACACCCGCAGACCCCCGCTGAGCTCAGCGGCCCTCCCGGATGAAGCTGCACATCACCGGCACGTGCACACACAAACATTAATGTAAACACTCAGCAAAACAAAAGTCTCCTCTCGTGACGAACACGCTGTGCACATCATTAATATTTAAAAGGGCGCGAGCACACAAAGCGGTTTGACATGTTGTTGATTTGTTGGTTTGATTCTCAAACATACTCACTCAACGCCGAGGTGTTAACCACCAACAGCTGGTATGATTGTGACTTTCATCTACTTCCACTGAGTGAATATGTAATGAAAGTATGTTTCCACACAATTCACACTTCGCTGTCAAACAGAGTGCAGTGGGTACAATATCAAGGACAACACGTTTGACTGTTTCCTTGAACTATAACTACCGTAGTTAGTCATTAGTGAAGTTAAATTCTACCCTCAAACAACCTGAGAGCTGCACATGTATATTAGGGTCATTGAAGGGTGGGTGTCACTGTCTTTTGATCTTACAAATAGAGTTTGGAAGGAGGTCATGAAGACATACGTATTATGCAACATGTGCTGCAATTTGCAACCACTGTGTTTTAGATTTTGCATTTTTTCCATCCAGACAGTGGATGTAAATACAATAATAACGCTGCAGAATCAAATCTTAAAGCAAACCCTTCAATAATTCAAATACTAAAAGCTTTAATTAGACTGACAGGAAGCACTTTTGTCATTCTGTTGCAGAATTTCAAAACATCTAACAACTAATTGTTGAACTGGGCTTCACTGCTGCGGGACAGCAGTGATACAGCATCCGGCCCAGGCCGAGACGGGGAGGCCTCTCTGTGTCCCCACAGACCGGGTTACTAAGGATACAGGCAGCTCTGAGCCTCCATTAAGACATCAGAGCTCCCGTCTGACACCATCGGCTCCGGTTTCCTCCCTGAAATTGAGACTCTAAACCGTGCTGGAGCTCACACACACACACACACACACACACACACACACACACTCAGTCCAGCAGGCAACACACTCAATACAAAATGTGCAAACACAAGCATGTACTGTACGTGCAACACTTACACTCTCCCCTGTTAGACGGCAAACACTATGTCCCAAGCACTTCACACTAGAAGTTATCACCATTTATAGGACTGTGAGAACGCAGACTCTAAATAGGCGGCACCAAAATATAATAAAGATTCTTCAGGCTTCCTCACAACAGGGCGCCACTGTTTTAGCAGGTATCAGTGCTGCAACTTGAACCTCGTATAGCTCCCCACAGCAGGTCCGGCTCACTGTTTTAGATCTGATGTGCATGCAAACCATTTCAGTGTAGCCTGCTGCACTAGTTATGTTTGCAAGAAGTTGATGAACCTCAAACACAGATGGAGTTGCAACAGCGTGCTTAACATACTCATAGCTTCTACTGTATGTTTTCATCAAATAGTAAAAAAGTTGTTACTATTCCCACCCAACTGCTTTGCAAATGCACCAGTTGTAGGACTTTAAAAGGCAACAAGCAAGACGATGCAAATTGCTCCCCTGCTAGCATCGATACCCAACACTCACTGGCTGTCGTTGGGTTGGTTCATGGGTAAAGTCACCACCACCGGCCAGTATTTCAGAAAACTTCAGCTTCCTGATTATTCATCATATTAACAAGCAGAAAATGCCCTGCGGCGTCCAGGCGGAGCAGATGGAGTCAATGCATGTCTGTCTTTACTGTGACATATCCGACACGGGCAGAGGAAGCCAGCGAGATCCTTATCAGCAACCAAACTTAATCACATCAACGCTGACAGAGACAGCGAGGGACAGAGAGCAAGGAGGGTAAGAGAGGGAAAGAAAGAGAGCGGGGAGGATGGGGGTGAGAGGCAGCATGAGATGGGAACCAGAGAAAGAGAGGAGGGGAGGGAAGTCATTAACTGGCAATCAAGCTTTAGAGTCAGTGCATTTGCTTAATTCCTTATCAGGCAATGTTCCCTTTCTCACTCACCCCTTCAACCCACCCTGTGACAGGTCAGCATGCAGACTGGAAGTGATGTAAACTAATACCTCCATCTCTGAAGCCTCCACACACACACACACACACACACACACACACACACACACACACACACACAGAGTCAGTGCCCACCAGAAGCTTTATCTTCACAGAGCCTCTGATTTCCACTGAGATAAAGACGGAGTCATAACAGGTGCATGTGTGTGTGTGTGCGTGCGTGTGTGTGTGTGTGTGTGCAGACAACTTGACAAAGATCAGCACTTTGCAGCTGCAGCACACACACACACACACACACACACACACAGTAACGGCCCTGTGATGACTTACCTGCTAAGCATGGACTTGACTAAATGAGGCAGCGTTAATAAATGATCAGTTCATGGTCACAGAGCCGTTGGCAGGACAAAGCAGGTGACGGTTAAAGACAGGGAGCAGCTCCATAGGCTGGTTAGCACCGAATTAGCCCTGTAACGTTGCTGTTTAACAGTTGTTACAGCATTATCGTTGTCAGGTGGCTTTTTTAAACGTGTACTCACTGCGATGTGAACGATGAAGTCCTTGTCTTGTCTTCGGTGTGGCTGACCGGGCTGCTAGCTTCTCCACCAGCTGCTGACTGGCTGTCCCAACTTGCTGAGGTTAGCAAGCTAGCTAACGCTCCACCGGCATTAAAACAAAAGGAGATTTCGTCTTAATTTCACCCCTCGAGGCTGGTTTACCAAAAAAGAAGTAAAGCCGTAACACGTAAAAAAAAAAAATAATAATAATAAGCCAGTGGGGGTTTGGGTTATTTCTTCTCCTTTTCCTGGAGTTGTGAGTTTTAAACGCTCACCGTAAGACAAAAATATCCACGGTGTTTTATTTTAAATGACAGGCTCTCCGCGGTGCGCGCTCCTTTGTTGTGAGCATCTGAACGTAAACACTGAGCTGATCTGGTTCTGCCCGTTCTCCGCCTCTGAGCGTACGCCGTAGGAGGGGACCTACGTCGTCGCAAAGGATCATGGGACTTGAAGTTTTTCTCGTTGCCGGACATGCGGCTCAAATACAGGTGGTTTTCACGTGCACTACAATGGTTTGACAGCTCTAGAGACCAGTTACTTCACAAATTAAGATTTTCAGATAGAAAATATACGAAGAGCTTATTAAATATATCTTGTTTTACATTAAACTGACCAACAGTTTAAATAAGTACAGCTGAAACAATTAATTTAATAATCAATTAGTTTATTGACACAAAATTAATAGGCAACTATTTCAATAATGTAATTTTTTAAAGCTTTTTGTTAAATGATCTCACGGTTCCAGCTCCTCATACATGAGGATTTGCTTCTTTTCCTTTTAATTGTTTTAATTTATTTTCAATAATGTTGAGGTTTGAACTGCTGTTGTACAAGATAAAGCATTGTGAAGAATTTGGGATCTGGGAGATTATGAAGGCTTTTCTCACTATTTCCAGACTTTTTCCCATAACAGCAAATCAGTTGATTGATGGAGAAACTGAACAGCAGATTAATCCATCATGAAAATAATCTTTAGCTGCAGTCCAATACAAAATGAGCTCCACTCCAACCAACTACAACTGTAAAATCCTGCTTTTACAAGAATACAAGTAATAATAATCTAATGATATACTATGTAGCACATTTCCCATCTTAAATACTTTTCCTTTTAATACTGCATCTAAGTATAATCAGGAAAATGTACTTAAGTAACGATTAGGTAGGTTAATGCATTACAATAGAACTGATCATATGTTTTTTTTAATATAAAATCTTAATCTAAGTAACTATTAACCGTGTCAGATAAATGTGGCATAAAAAGTACATTATGTCCTTTTGAAAGGAAAGTGGAAGATGACTATACTGGAAGAAAAAAATAGATATTCAAGTAAAGTGGAAGTACCTGAAAATTGCACTTGAGTCCGGCACTTGAATAAATTTACCTCCTCTACTACTTTTCACCAGCAGATTAAAAGTATGGACTCACTCAAAACACACTTATTGAAAAGGTCAGAGCCTCAAATCTTAAAGCCACAACGCTTGAGTACTTTGCTGTGGTCCACATCAGGTCATCTCACCTGTCACACTGAGCTTCAATGTGAAGGTGTGAGGTTCAGGCTCCTCGTATGCCCTTTCACGCTCGCTTTCATTCACAACACCTGACACACCATGAGTGCTTGAATTTTCAGCCTGGGTGGACACAACTAGAGAAAAACAGGTTTGCGGAGCTGTTTCTGTCTGCGTTGCTGGCACCTCCATCTTTATATTTATCTCCAGAACGCCACATGCCGTCTTCGTGCTCAGAATATGCCGGTGTGTGGGTGATTTCAAGGGATGATAATTCAGTTTGTTTTAGATCATATCATATGCTTTACACTGCTTTATCCGGTTCAAAATTATTAATTTTCATTCAAGCAGTACTTGAACTCCAGCATACATTAGAAATAGACTCATACAGTACGTGTACTACTCCAACGAATGTAAAACGATGCAGGCTTTAAGAGTGTTAATGTTAAAATCTTATTGCAGCTGTCAGCAACCCAGCAGTCTATTTAAGAAAGGAAATCTGAGACAGTTTTTTTTTTTTTTTTGGTCAAAAATAAGTGTCAAGAAATCCTTAAAAATCTCTTCAGTCCACACATGGTTTCAGATCCACACCAAAAACTAATCGTGTGTTGTTGACCGATGGCCTTAATGTTGCACCAGTTCCCACTGAACTCTGTTTATTAGTTCCTGAAATAGCCTTGAGATACTCGAAGTAAAAAAAGCTCACCACAAACCGCAAAACCTTCGCACTGTTCAAGTCCAACTCGTCAGATTCTTGACTTGCAGCTGTTAAGTGCACAAGTAGAAGATACAAACCAAGTTAAAAACCCCATTTAAACCCCCCAAAAAGGGTGAAAATAACATGTTTTTGCCTTAACACCTCACATTCAAATTACTCCGTCTTAGTAACTTGAAAATACAAAATGTACTGTTTCAAGGCTGTCGTTCAAGCCCAAATTCAGTAAAATCAGATTAGATAACTTTATTTATTCCCAGAGGGGAAACCAGTTTGGTGGCCCATGCAGAGTGAGTCAGACGGGTTGCTGCAGCCAACATGGGAAAACTTTAAGAAAAGTACGAACGGTAACATGTGCATGTATTGCAAGATGGCATCTGTGCAGCTCAGAAGCCCACATAGCCACTAAATTAGAAAACAACAGACAGCATTTAATAAAGCAGTTCAATTAACAGCTGGCCATTAATGATGCACCTGATGACAGAACCAATAAAACAGGAAACAAACAAGAAATGAAAACTTAAAAATGAACAATTTCAAGAACAATTAGGAAACAAAAGCATAAAAATTGAGTCAAAAGATAAAATCTTATCTTAGAAAACAGCGCGTGGGCACAAAAGACCTTAAAATTAATACAAAATAACCTTCCACTTGAGAAATGAACCCGATCCAGATGCAGAGCAAACAACATCAGTCCAATACAGCTCCAGCTGTGTGTATATGATTCCTGGAAGATCAGCTTCACCAGATGACCTCCAGTTTGTGTGTGTGTGTGTGTGTGTGTGTGTGTGTGTGTGTGTGTGTGTGTGTGTGTGTGTGTGTGTGTGTGTTTGTATACTTGGCTCGAGCGGGAGACAGCTCCTTCAATGTGAGAATGAGTGGAAAACTCAGGTGAGGCCAAGATCTGATTAAGCAGAACTTAACGTCCCTCATGGCAATAGCACACACTCTCACACACACATGCGCATGCACACAGAGACAGACTTATTTTTACGCGGCTGAGAGGCCGTAAAACACACACTTACGTTTGCTAATAAAATACATGCCTGCTGCTTCACTGAACGCCAGCCGTGAGTGGTGGGCGTCACAAGTTCAAGTGTTTTCAAAACGAGCTGCAGAGTCTGAAAGACGACTCTGCCTTTCAGACTCTGCCTTGAGAAACATAAGAAACCGTGTGTGCCTGCACATATGCACACACACACACACACACCATGTGCACACCTTACATAATCTTTGCACACACTTTAATCTGTGTTTGAGGCCTCCTGTTTACGTTGCTGTGGTTACAATACCAACACCTCTCCCGGACCTCTCCAGGCAGACACACCTTCCTTTGATTCAACGGGTGAAGGCTCTGCAGCCAGTTCACTTCACCCCTGATGGATGTTTTGACAAGTGCTTCTCTTTCCAAGAGCCAATGAGCTGCACGTCTGTGCGAAGCGTCAGGAAATGATGAAAAATGTAGGGAGGCGCACACGTGGTGGTGGTCCGATTACAGCCCTCAGGTTAACGCTGGATCCTGCCAGTGTGCTGTACAAAGTCTCGCTTGAGTGCAAACCAAAGTTTACGCCATATAAACCAGAAAGTGCCATAAGAAGACATGAAAACAGGAAGTAGTCAAACACATAATGAAACAGCTGGAATTTGACAAAAGCTTAAATCAAAATTAATTAGAAACAGGTGAAAAAATCAAGATTAAAAATGAGAAAAACATGTCAAAGAAGCAACATAATAAATGCATTCTAAGGAGTGATGTCAAATTCAAAAATGTCCTCTTGTCCTCATTTTCATGTGCACTGGACAAGCTGCTGTGCAGTTAAAGCGACTCTGCTTTGATATGCCTGCAAAAAAAAACAGTTTGTGAATGTAATAACAACGTTAATAACAACTCTGTTTCAGCAAATAGAAAATGTTCTTCAAAGTGGGAACTTGTTAAAATAAGTGAATGAATAAAATACTGGATGCAAACAAAGACACATTATAAAAGTGAATAACAGCAGTTAACACCATGATGCAACTGGGGAAAGTTTTAAAGTGACATTGAACCAACAGTTTTTGGAAACTTGAGTCAGTATTTTTGGTTCCTGAAACCAGATTGCAGAACAAACTCCAGGACCTGAGGAGGAGTGATGGCTGCAGAAGTCTGCAGTGAAGCTGCGTACGATCGTTAAAACATTCAAATCAACTCTAAGTCGATGCAGAAATGTCTTCTCTTGAAATGTGTTTACATTAAAATCTCAGCTGCTGCATCCTGAATGAACTGGAGATGAAAAGTTGCTTCTGTCTGCAGAGGATTGAAAATGTTTCTGATGTGTCTGCAGCAGCAGCTTCACTGCAGAAACACCGTAATAGATTTTCACAGCTCAGTATTAACACTTACAGGTGAGCAGGTCGGTGCAGTTTCTGTGTCTGACAGGATGAAGGTCTGCAGCTGCATGTTTGACAGACTGAATTACGACCTCAGCTTTATGTTTTACTTGAAGTACAAAGTTGAGGTACTTTACTTTTTCTTTTGTTTTTATACCACTTTTCAGAGCAAATTATTGAACTTTTACTCAACTACATTTATCTGACGGCTTTAATTTATTCATAAAAGAAGATTTATGCATAAAAAAACAAATGTTGATCTTAAAATTAACCAAACAAAACAGTTAGGAAAATAAAGTATTTTGGTATTTGTTGGAGTATTTTTCACCTAAAAACATTTTATAGTTCCAGCTTCACAAATGTGAAGATTTCTTTTACACTATTTGAATTTATTTTGAATAATTTCGAGGTTTGGAGAAAACAAGCATTTTGAGGGTGTCACTTTGGGTAACTGGGACAGCATTTCTTAATCATTTCTGACCTTTTACAAACCGAACAATCAATCGATTAGTGGAGAAAATAATCATTAAAAAATCATTAGTTGCAGTCTAATCTGTATAATGTATAAAATATTAAAATGAGCTCCACCTAAACCAACTGCAACAGTCAAATCCCACTTTAATGCGTGAGTCATAATAACGTAATGATAGAATATATAATAGTGCTGCAGTCACAGGGGACATTCTTCTGCATTTCCCTGATTATACTTAACATATTTACTCATGTATTCTTGCATACTGCCTCATTTTTTCAGATCTGTTTTCGCCCTGACTTACTAAACTTGATACATTTCCCTAAAATGATGTAAGTGGCCCAAATCTCGACGAAAGCATCTGCTCCGGTCCCATGCGATGCCAGCAGTGGACGAAGTGTGTGGGACTGCGCTCGGGGCAGCCTGTTCTCAGCGAGCGTTTCATCCTTTGTTGTTGTTGTGCGATAAGACCAAAACATAGCAACAGCTGGGCTGCGTTCAGCCAGTCAGGAGGCCCGCGCGGAGAAGTCTTCGCTGCTGTGACAGGATTATGTGATAGAAACATGCTGTGCTCACGCGGAGCCAAATATTAAATAACACTACTGTCCCGTGTTTGAGGGGCCGAGCCGAGCGCTGTTGTCATGCTGCCATGGTGACAGTATCCATGCACTGGATAATGTTTACTGAATGTTTAGCATATCACAAAGCAGGCGCATAGGCTGACTGGACCAGATCAATCAAATGTGTGTGTGTGTGTGTGTGTGTGTGTGTGTGTGTGTGTGTGTGTTCCAGCATTGCAAGACTGAGCACATTTTTAAGTGACAGACGTTGGTGTTGCTTGCGTGTATGCTTCCTGCATTCTGTATGTGATTAACATTGTGAGTGGATGCACTGTGGGACTCAGGCTGCTTCGTTTTCTGCAGCTAAAGCTGCGCAGGAACACTTCTGTGCGTGAGCGAGGAAGCTTAAAGTTCTGTATTATGTGATCTGTATGTTCCAGTGTGCGCTGAACTGTAATACAGTCCAGATGTTGTTTTGTAGAAGCCTAAACTAAACAGAAGGAAACATGGTAACAGCATTTCTTAATCGTCTCTAATGCGATTTCAAAATACCAGCACCTGTCTGCCCACATCATAAGACGTAGAACTGATTTTGCAACCCCGCATATATCTAGGCAGTAAACTTGTTATGAGTGGTTTGAGAAGATAAACATGCCAAGACAAGAGGCAGGCCGACTGGCAAGACCTTTTTCCATCTCAGCTGTCGGTAGCCCAGCTGGCTGCGCAGCGGAGACGAGGCTGAATGCACCCAAAACTGTCCTGAAGCTGCTGGATCAGGTTGTTTAACTCGGCAAAATTAAACCAAGGCGCACTCAAATGGAACTTGTTGATTCTGTTATTGAACATCAGCAATTAGCAATTAGCCATGCTAGCTGTGCAGATCTATGGATGGCAAAGTCAGTCTGTTGGTCCGTCCACCACTTTGGTCCTGACTGAAATATCTCAACAACTGTTGGATGGATTGCCATGAAGTTTTGTACAGACCTTAATGGTCCCTAGAGGATGAATTGTACTGACTTGAGCTACCCTGAATTAGCGCCACCAGCTGCTCAAATGAAATCTTGCCAAGTATACTTGATGGACTAGCACTGAATTTTGGAGATGTTCATGGTTCAGTGTTTCCTCATGACTTTTCCTCTATAGGGCCAACATTCCTTCTCAGGACAGACTGTGGAGGTACAGTTGGTGAGTTTGATTAGCTTTAGGCACCAAAACTACTTGGTTGTGTTTAGGAAAACATCATTTACTTTTGATTTCTCACAGGACAAAAACCCGGGTCTCCAGGGTGAAAGTCACATCTCATATTGCAGAGTTGGGGTTAGGACTGCATTGGAGTTAACACGGATGCTCAAGGCCGAGGGGTGTGACAAAGCGTTGGTGTCTGAATCAGAGCGAGCTGCGTCATTATCAGGTCAGACTTTTAATTTGTTCAATATTTTGATGCATCACTAACTACTCGCAAAACTAAGAATCAGACCAATGTTAGAATGCTAACAAGCTAACCTCAGACAAACATGGTAAACTTACTTCCTAAACCTCAGCATGATGGCATGCTAATCTTAGCATTTAGCTCACTGTGCAGCCTCAAAGAGCTCCTAACATGGCTGAATAATAAACAAATCAGAAAACGAAGCTATGCAGCTGTATAATCAACATTGCCAGATGGTTTTAGTCCTGTTGTCTCCAGTGTCTTTCTGTCTTTTCCCATTTTTGAATTTGATGCTGTACCTACAGTATGATGACATGTTGTTCCTGGACCCTGCAATAATACAGTAAATCCTCCCAGCAAGCTGGTGACACAGCTTCACTTTGTTACTCACAAACCACGTTTTACAAACTGAATTACTCTGTTTTCTCTAAATCCCTCAGATGTTTCAAACAGATGGAAACACACACGCTGACAGTCATCGTCAGCGGTTCAGTCTCCTCCACAGTACGCTGATGATGACATTTTACATCTGGCGTCCTGCTGGTCACTCAGAGATCAAACGCCATCAGCTGGAGCTTCGGGGAGCTGTCTGATGATGGTGATGTAGTAGCAAAAAGCTAAAATAGACTGAAACTGAGGAGCACCACAAAGCAGGTATCGTCTGTAGCCAGGAAGTAACAGAAAAAGCTCTGAAATTGGACGAGGTGCTGGTTAAAATCCTGACAGTCTTAGTTAATATTTGGTAAGGAATGCGAAATCTGCCTCATGCTAGAGTTTGCTTCATACTGGCTGCATATTGTATTTCCTTAAAATCAAACTGAGGACAGGTAATGGAGTGTTAATCCCCAGATGAAGCCGATCATCAACCTTATCATCGCCGCTGGAAAACAGTTCACTACAAATGGTAATACTCTCTACTATGCATCTGTTCTTGTACTTTTTCTGCCGTGACACCTTACAAATCCCCTAAAATAAGCTTTCTTTGCTTATCTCATGTTGTAGGTTTGTGCTGAGGATCATCCATGTTGCTCTTCTTCTCTTCATTCCTGGAGGAGGAAGTCATCTGCGGCCTGTAGTATCTGTTTAGTGCACAAAATAATGTCTAATCTTGACGTAACCCCTCACAATAAATGCAAAACGTTCTCATGTCCCAGTTGAGGGGATGAAATCATCGCCCAAACACTGACCATCATGAGCTTTGCTGCCACATGTACTCCTGTAAATGTCGCCTTTCTTGTTTAGCTTTTCTTTTGTTCGCTGGGACAGCAGCGAACTCGAAGCCAGGTTTCATCTCAGGCTGAGGTCTTCTACAGCCTGCCGTCAGAATGGAAAGATGAGCGAAGAAGAACGGAAAAGTTTGTAAAGATAATCACATGACGTGTTGCAAAATGATTAGAGGAAATGCAAACCAGATGCAGACAGCTGCAAATTGGCCTTAACTCCAAATGTTACTGGAATTCTCCTTTCATTAAAGTTTGAGAAACACTGCGACATCTGGATCAGTTTCATCAATTACCTTAAACACACCATGTTTGATTAATCATCCTGCCTTTACGCTCCCATGATCACAACTGAATGGAGCGTTTTGTACATTTTGTCCATCTTGTGTCACAAACTGTACTGTGACTCTGTTGCACGTAGCATTGAGCGTACAGTATGGCCCTGTGAGACTTTGGGTGTCATTGCATGTAATTACAGAGTCGCTGACTGTAATTAGACAGGGTGTCGTCACTAAGCTCACCAACAGCTGTAATTGTCTGTGGACAGACAACCAGACTCTCATTTCACACTAAACTAAATGAGCGTTTTAATAGCAGCCTGTCAGTAAGGTCGTTATCTATTTTCCAGCGGTCGCATTACGAGGTGTCCTGTGAGTGCTATTTGAGTTGTGCTGTGAGCAGCATGAGCGTGCGGAAGATGATCAACGGTTCGTACAAACAAAAGAAAATTGCTTGGGGATTTTCGCAGCCGTGACTGTGCTCACATGAGCCCAAGGGCAACACATGTACATTTGAAACAAAGAGCCCGGGTTGTCGCTTGAGGGAACTGGCTTGTTTCTCGTAGAGTTTCTCGTCACTGGCACACGTTTCAGGTCAGACGGCTCGAGGAGACTCAGCACCCTGTTTGAAGGGTTTCCCGATTGAAATGGTAATGGTGGGTTTAATAGAGGGAGTGCATATGGAGAAGGAGCCTGGAGGGAGTTCAGGTACCTGTCGGAAAGTCACTGGCAGCCATCCCTTCAAGCTAAGCCGTCAACAGGGGAAGTCATCTGAGACTCTCTGTAAGAACATACTGTATGTTCAGTGCGCGTGTTCATGCATAGACTCCAATGCAGACGCCACAACTCTGCACAGATACTCAAGATTTTTCTAACAGCTCCTGTGAAAATAACAAAACAGGCAATGAATTGATCGACTGGTAAGTTTTTGTGCATCCAAAGCTTGATGTATCTTATCAGTCTGAGCTTGGATACGTGTCCACTTTTCACCTGATTTGACTTTTCACAGCCGAGATCCTCAGGTGGAGTATTTGGTGGCAGTGGACAACAGATGTACTATTTAGTCATGTTTGACTTGCATTTGCTAAAACCCACAGTAGCCAGCTGTTTCAGGAAAATGTAGCCGCATATTTGTGACTTGTTTGTAAAGATTTACGCCTTCAGTAGGAGCCAATGGGCTTGAGTTTCCTCCCACAGACAGGAAACTTTTGAGAGGCGGGCTTGTTGGTTGTGGTCTTTTCATGAAATCTGTCGACAGTCTTCTCCTATAAAGTGCAGTCAAATATAATGTAAATGACAGCAAACCTAAAATATTTTAGCAACCAAATATGGAGAAGCTGCAAGCAAAAGAAGGACAGTGTGAAGATCGGGAGGTTTTTCTTGACCATTGGTACTTAAATTTCAGGCACAAATTTACTGCCACACAACCACACACTAAATACACACAAACACATTCACCTACACAAACAGGTTTAAATACATTTCACACACACACACACACAGACACACACACACACACTATGTGCTGTTTGTGAAACACGCAGCACAGAAAACAGAAGCATGCACAGATTTATTACCCCGAGAAAACAGCTCACACAGATAGCACGTACGCACGCACACACACGCACACACACAGTTCAACCAGTCAGGTCAAGATCCAGATTCTACTGAAGGCTGCTGGGTCATCATTATCACCATGGTAACAGGCAACACAGTGATGCAAGCGAGCATGATGTCATTGAATAAATCTGTCGTCCATGGCCGGCGGCTGTTTTCGTAACCACAGGGATTTTTTTGTGCTTTTGGTGTTGAGTAAAATCTGGCACCGGTCTGAGAGGCAGGAGGAGACAAAGGGAGGATTTCTCAACAAGGTTTATTGTTTAAAAGAACATGAGTAGAACTTCATCGAAGCGTGTCTGCGATCACAGTGCATACATGTCACAACACAGGAGTGTAAATGCTTTACATGCCCTTTGGGGAGAGACAGCGGAGGTAGTCGACTGGAGTTCGG
This sequence comes from Chaetodon auriga, assembly GCF_051107435.1. Lineage (NCBI taxonomy): Eukaryota > Metazoa > Chordata > Actinopteri > Chaetodontiformes > Chaetodontidae > Chaetodon > Chaetodon auriga. Next base: position 22,398,567 of record NC_135084.1, on the reverse strand, counting down.
AGCAGAGTGGAAATCCTGGCAACGCCAATTTTTACATGTTTGCATGAACTGCACATTCCAATATTAACCAGGTAGATAAGAAAAAAGACACGGCTACATATAAATCTTATAACCTTAATTTGAAGGAGATCACAGATGAAGGAAATGTTTATGAAGGACATATTAAGGATGATTTTAGACTTGAATTCACATGTTTGGAAAAACATCCATAGAGACTCCGCTACGTAACATTATAGGTACAATAAAGTAGTGGAAAAGTTTAATATGAACCCATGTGATCAGCTTATTGGAAACAGTGTCTTCAGTAGCATAACCGCAGTTCATGCAAATCTTATGAAATGTTTTATGCATCTGTTGGATTCGTAGGTAGATTTCTGACTGGAGTTTTTGAACGTTAAAAATGAACGTGCGGTTATTCCTTGAATATGGATGTCAAGCGCTTCTGAACAAATATCACCATTTGACACTCAGTCAACAGTTTTCAGCAATAATATCCCAAATTAAGAAAGTGTGCTCACAATATTACCAAGTATTGTCCATGCTTTCATGTTAGCAGTACCAATTTTACCAGAGATTGTCCTCCGTCATAAACTTATTTTATAAAAGGTAGATTTTTGTGTGATGGGGGTCCAGTGAGGCACAGAGGTAATCCCACCAGGATGTGGGCTTTCTGTCCAGGTAAGAACATAAGCAGAGCTACAGTATATCCTCACAGTTTGGCAAAATACAGCTGAGTCCATGTTTGTGTCATCTGAACATGATAAAAAAAAGTGAAGAGGCTACCGCCCCCCCGGTTTATACCAAACAGGAGCGCAATGTCCCTTAAAATGTGCGACAGGAACACTGAATTTACGGCAGAGCGACAGCAGATTTACAGTGCAGCGAATCTCTCCTAAAGATTCAACATCTAACATCACACACAGCAAACTGCACTTACATCTGTACCATTAGACCATGACCAGTCCAATGCAAACCAATCAGAGGGATTTACAGTCATTTAGATTAATTATTCATCCTGTTAATGGACACATAAATTCTTCAGGACAGAAATATGACATGTGCATTACCAGCACTGCAACACGTAACATCGTGGCTATGAGGGAAGATTCACAACACATCTAAACACGACACATGCTGGTATATGTGTTTAGTCCTACATCTGACTGCAGTTAAAAAAATATTCTGGTTTGTCAGGCATGCATCCGGATGAATGTAAACATTTTTAATCTTTATAAGATTGGCACAACACGTGATGCTGGACTGAGTCTCAATTTTAAAGAAATAGACATTTTTGGAAATACACTCATCTGTGCTGTACAGTCAATATGAAGCAGCAACCAGCGGCCGATTAGCTTAGCTTAGCATCAAGACTGGAACAGAGGGGAACAGCTCGCCTACCATCAGAGTAAAGCTCACAAACTGATTCATCTTATTTCTTAAATCTGTGCAAAAGTTGTGGTTTTATGGGGTTTTATGCGCTGGAATTAGTGACTGTGGACTTCCTGCACTTCAGAGGAGCTGCTGCATAGATTTTGTTACCTTTGGGCAGAGCCAGGCTAGCTGCTTCCAGCCTTTATGCTAAGCTAAGCTAACTGGCTGCTGACTGTGGCTTCATATGTAGCGTGCAGACATGAGAGTCGTGTTGATCTTCTCATCAAACGCTTGGCAAGAGCAATAAGCACATTTCCCAAAATGTGGAACTATTCCTTTAAAGACAGAACGCAGGCAGTCACGTCAGAAAGCTCAATGATTTAGACATCAGTGTGTTGTCTGTCTGCAGAGAGATGAGTAAAATGCAAAGAAATGAACTGGGTAGAATTTATTATTAACAGCGTAGAGTTATCTTTTTTCTAACTGGTTATTTTTTCTAGTCATTAGCGTTTCCAGTCCCATCATTCATTAATTTAACATGCTTGTTTATACAAAGTAAAAAAAAAATCTCACTTATTTACTGGAAAAATAGCTCACTATCCAAAGACTGGCCTACAGATTAAAAAACAAAATAATGTCAAAGTGGCCTAAGGAGTTACTTTAAAATGCAGCCCATCACTGCTGATGATCGAGCTTTCTGACTCACACTCTTCTACAGTGACTCCGATCATCTTCTACAGTCCAACTACATGATTTCATTGTCTTCCCTTTTCCGACACCACAACATCCCAAAGGCACATCTCCACGACGTGTTGAATCCAAACCAGCGTTACTCCCGTGTGCTTTTATTCTGTGTTACCGTTTAAAGTACGAGCTGGTCGAAACTCATGTTTTGCACGGATGCAGACGGCTTGAAGAGCATGACGCACCTGACCTGTGGGATGAATCTACCCAACAGCCTCCACTCCGTCCAGCAAAGTGAAGAGTAATCAGAAAAAATGATACAGTATCAATACCTTCCCATCACCAACATCAAACCCCGCTTCTATCTCCCACAGGAGATGCAGGCACAAAACACAAGTTAGTGAGAACGACGACGACGGTGAGCACCTGGTAACACTTCCTGCCAGAGAGGACGTAAATCTGAACGAAGATACAACAAGCAAGCAATCAGAGAAGATATTGTTGCTGTGGGAAGCCTGAACGGGCGAGAATTTCCTGGATAATATGAAGCATTCAGCACTTCAGAACGTCAAAATTCTGTGATTCCACAGGATAACATATAACACAGTCTCCTCCTCAGTTTGTCTGCGTGTAAAGCAACTGGAAAAAAGACAATGTTTCCACATTTTCGTGACTCTTATTCTGGCAACCTCACAATTTTAAACTTGACGTTTACATGTAATTTCTTTGTCATGTAAATTTATGATAGACAACAAGCACTGCACGGAGAAAACCATCATCTTACAATTACAGTTGATATATTCACCACCAAATCTCACTATCAGCATTAAGACCAAGGGCAAACAGAAATAAAAAACATAAAAAATGACCCTGAGTTGGTTCATGGCCCATTCTGAGAGTGAAACGTTTCAACAAGCTGCACAGAGAAGTGACACAAACGATCAGACGACACTCTATCCCCAACAAATCCTCTCAAATTGTGCATGTGCTTCTTCTGTCTTGCACTTCTACATGCAGGATTTGGAAATTTCACTCATGCTTGAACAGGCCAAAGCAACTATTGCAGGATCAGGCAGCTGACTGGTGTGTGTGTGTGTATGTGTGTGTGAGCATGTGAGGGAGATCACTGGGAGGAGGGAGACTGATGCATCATCCCCATCAGTCCGTTAAACTCCCCCCTCCTGCTCTCCGCTGCCCCGGGCCATCCACAGACAGGAGGCCCAGGTGAGTCGTCGGCTCCTGGGCTTCACCTGGCGGCTCTGTCCCTGCACTGAACAGGGTTCTCTGGGGCGAGGCTGTCACGTCCTCAGCTTCAAGATGACTGTGGCCAGGATGAGGAAGAAGGTGTTCCAGCCCAGGGTGACCGCGAAGCCTCGCCACACCATCATCCGAGACAGACCCCAACCTGTTGGCAAGATTTATGTTTATATTCGCTATTTAAATGTTAAATTGTGTCCAAAGTTAGCTTAGCATAAAGGCTGGAAACAGAGGGAAACAGCTAGCCTGGCCCTGGAAAACAGGATCATATCTGCAAAAACCAGCAAACCAAGCTTTTTAAAGCTGCACTGGCTGCATGCTTTAAGAAAAAAAAAGTTTCAGTTCATCCCCCAAATTGACTTCTGCCCCCGTCTCATCTTCCACTGCACCTCCGCGATAAGGTTTTCAAACAGGAAATGGCTCCACTGACTTCCTGTGCTCGGCGTGTATCGTGTAACACGGCAGAGCTCGGGGCTGTTGTCAGGTCCTATTGTTCAGAGACGGTGAGGTCGAGCTCAGGAGAAAGATTGGGAGACAGAGCGAAACCGCTATACCTCAAATTCCAGGAAGTGGAGTTACACAGGATCCAGAGCTGATTAAAGATTTAGACGACTGGCTGATGCACCGGCTATGTTGTGTATCACAATGTGAGGCGTGTGCATGCACCTAGCCCGAGCTACACACAAGAAACTGTAACATTATGAAACCGATGAGTGTTGTGTAACGTGTGTGAGTACATTACCTCTGTACATGATACAGCGAAGGGCTTCTGAGGCGTAAGTCTGAGGAAGAGCCAGGCTGACGTAGCGGAGAGGATACGGGATACACTCCACGGGCCAGATGATACCTGACGAACAGGACAGAGAGGATACTGTGTAAGACATCGTTTACACCTGCTGTGTATGGAAGCTCGATCCGAACAGTGAGCCACATAAAGCATTTAAAAAATCCCGGGTTTCTCTTGTTTTTATGCTGTTGTGATAATTCAAAGCAAGGAAGGACGTGAAAAAAGTGCAGCAAACAACAAACATGACAAGAGGTTCAAAGATCAGTCGAGGAGTTTGAAAACAAGCGCCTGGAAACGGCAGACCAGAAAACAATCTCACCACAAGTCCAGTTTAGTAACTCCTCTGGAGAATTCAGTCATATCATGTGACCTTCATCAGCACATGGGGTTTGCCTTTTTTTGTCGAGGACTTGCAGATGTTCAAATTTCCATTCAGTTCAGAGCACTTTAGGGACCTCTGACTTAAAAGATCATGCAACATGTTTGAAAGTCCCAGAGCAGCTACTAAATGATAGGATTTTTAGGTAAGGGATAAACTGTTGACAAAAGTCTTTGAAATGCTCAGAAAAATAAAAATTTGATCCCATGACAACTGTGCAACAAAAACACTTTAAATCAGTTGATGGGGAGAAAATCAGCAGAAGCTCCCTCTTGGTTGGCCTTTAGTAGAGAAAACATTATAAAGTGCCCTTGTTGGTCCACTACAGGGCCATATAGGCTGCCCTGCATGCTAGAGAGGGGTTTGACCTTAAATGCATCATGACTGACACACAGTACTGAGGCAACAATAAGTGTCCACTCTGGAAGCAAACAGCCACTTCTGCAAGTGAGGAGATAGTAAAGAAACTTTGTGCATGAGCGTATCAGCACACCTGAAGCCTCCAACGTTTTGATCTTCTCAACAAATATTCATCCGCACTACCTACAAACAAGCTTTACAAGTAGTTCACAACATCACAGAGCCTCCAGTCAGTTTTCCTGGTTAAATAATGGTGCAGCAAGGCCTACCGCTGATGATGAGGTTGGGGTAGAAGATGCCCAGAGCGGCCTGGTTGGCGCTCTGCTCGTCGTCGATGGCGGCTGAGATGACGAGGCCAAACGAGATGCCGGTGACGCCCTGCAGCACGATCAGAATGATGACCAGCACCAAGGAGCCTTCGTTAGGCATCTGCAGAGAGAGAGAGAGAGAGAGAGAGAGAAAGGTGGAGGTAGACGAGTGAGAAAAGACGACAGACTGAGGCAAGTTAGCCAAGTTTAGGCTACCATCGCCCACAGAGCTGCAGAGGACCTAAACCTGGGAGAAAACGTTATTAATCATAATTAATATTGTAGTCTGTTTACAGGTGGCGGCGAGTGCGACTGCACGTGTGAAAAAACCTTTACAAAGCCTCGTGTTGTTTTGTGCCTGAAAAATCTGATGGTGCAGAGTTAGAAACATGAGCTTTCCTGCTGCCAATGTGAAACTGCTCAGAGTCCAGTGAAAACAGAAGATTCGAGGTGGTCACTCTCTGAACTTCAGCCAAATCTGCAGCCATTTGTCAGACTGATCTGTGTGTGTGTGTGTGTGTGTGTGTGTGTGTGTGTGTGTGTGTGTGTGTCTCTCGGTGCACTTGTCCTCAGTGTGTTAAGACACTATCCGTCTCCCCTGACAACATGCAAAAATAGACCTGCACCAAGAGGCCACATGACTGCTCGGTTGCCACAGCAATCAAGGGCTGTTGTCGTGGCGATCCCGCAGTGATGCCTGGATACGGCGCAACGCAGGAAGTGATTTATGCAGCGGTGGTCTCTGTGGACTTCAGCACCTTCATTAACACACACACACACACACACACACACACACACACACTGACAGGGACAAGAACACACAGCCATAAAAGCCTGCATGGACTCAGCACACTGACACACACACACACACACACACACACACACACACACACACACACACACACACACACACACACACACACGATATGACATGTATCCTCTTTTGTCTGAGTGCCTTCTCCCTGTATTGATTCCATACTCGTGTCCATTGAAAATCAATAACAAACTGACCCCCCGTGCTCCCCCTGGTTGGTGGTTCTCACAGTAACTCTGACCCCGCTGACCTTCAGAGCTGCTGGACTCACACAGGAACATTTACTTCCTCTCTCTGCACACGCCACATGTGCATTTAACAGAGGATAATTGAACCACACATGAGGCCTGTTTAAGGGTTAACATGAGTTATTATTAACATAATTATGGCTCTTATTTACTGCAGGTAAAGCCAGATTTTTGACGATGTAGTAAAAATGCAAACGAGCCGGGTAATAGACCTTCAACATGTCAAAGTGTCCACAAACCAAATCATATTAGGAATGCAGTGACCTTTTAGGGGCTCTTTTAATGAGCCTTCCAGTCTCAGAAAAACTGGCTGAAACAGCAACGTTGGTGTTTGAGCAGTGCAGGAAATATGACCACGCGTGCCCACCTCGAGACTTCAGCCTCGCTTTAGCATTAACTGACAGCGTGTTGGTCTCTGTAAGGGTAAAACAGCATTGATCCTGTGGTCTGTTTGTGCAGGCAGGTATTGGCATTACAATAAGGAGTAAATGACTGAGGAACAAACAGTGAGGTGTTCCTGCGTTTCTGTGGACTTTAAAGTGACAACAGCTGCTTAGAAATCACTGAGACAGTCGGCTTTGTTTCTAAAATCAAACAGTCCTGTCGGCCTTTCTTTCTATCGGTGTTTTATGACTTATTCTAAATTTCCCCGCTGTTAGTTTCTTCCCTGCAGGTCTTATTTACGCCGCTGCAGAGCCGCATTTACAGCGAAGTTTCATCTTCTCTGAGGGGTGTTTGTGTTTGTCGAACCTTGAAGACGAGCAGTATGAAGAGGAGCAGCAGGAGGATCTGAACGCTGATGACAAAGAGCTGAGAGAAGAGGTGAGCCAGCATCGTCTCCAGAGAGCTCACACCTGCAGAGACACAAAGACGCACACAAAGACGCACACAGAGACGCACACAAAGACACAACTGATTGTTATTAACTTAGAAAGTCTTTCCAAAATCTCTGCAGATCGTCATCTCATTTGATCTCTCTGAATCGAAATGGCTGCAACAAAGAATTTAATTAAACCTTCAATAATTACAGTAGTTATAAAATCAGTAATTCATATCAAAATTAAGAACAAAACAGTGTCTGCTTCCTCTGCTGAACATCGTCTTCACGTCCTTCTCTGATCATATTCCTCCCCCTACTGGTCACGTCTCACATTACACTTGATGATGCATTGATTTAAATGTGCATCGATCACAAACACTTTACTGCCTTCAGTCAAACCATTTAAATGAATCTACAGACTCAGAGCAAACATCTTCGACATTTTCTCCCCAAAAAAGATCCAAACAGACTTCTCAAACAACCAGAATGGTGTTAGAAAATATGCAATTTCAGAGGACGCCTGCATGTTCAGTAAAGGTGTTTCCTTCAGGTGTCCTCTTGCATCCAAAATTTCTCCTCTTCTATTAAGCTCAAATATGCAAAAATGTGCATTTGAACAGGAATTTGTGACACGAGTATTTATTATGGCTTCAGAAGGGAAACAAGCAGCCGTGATTACTAAAATAATCTAACTTACCTACAGCTGTTCCACCAATACATGCAATTATTTCAATTTTTTCCATTTTCAGTTTACACTGCAGTGTTGCAAATTAGTGTCCATTGAGTGTTTTTTTGGATGCATTTCTCGAGTCCGTCTCACTCTTCGCAGTATAAATGCACTAAAACCTCACATCCTGCTTAGAATTGGAGAGTACAGCGGATCAGTGGAGCAGCGTGACCTCTCACCTGCGACCCAGCACCTGTCCAAAAGTCCCTCCTTCCTCTCCAGGACAAAGGACAGAGCTGTCAGACCCACAGCCAGGTAGAAGGTGATACTACGGGGCCAGAGAGGAAGAGGAGGAGGAGGAGGAGGAGAAAGAAGAAAGATAAAAAGAAGTTTTAACACTACTTCTCATTAGCAATACTGTTTTAATACAACCTCACACACTTCCCTCTTTAAACAAAGCGTACATGAATTAAGAAAAGGAGGTGCAGCTTCTCTAATCCTTGTGGCTGCTGTGTTGATCGATAACAGCTGTCCCACCTCAAACTGCATCAAACAGCCCACCTCATACTGACCTGAGCACAGCTCCCGGTGTCACAAACGTAGTGAAGTCAGTGTTTAGGCTGCCATAGATCGGCTCCTCAAACTGCAAGACGACAGCAACAGAAGATTAAAATCAAACTTTCTATTCCATCACGTAGCATCAGCAGGAACACACTCACATCTGAAGCTGTGCATTTATGTCTCATTGTCAACTTGTTTGTGTTGTTATTCCACTCATTTATATCTTCTTTTATTATTCTGTTTTCTCACCTTTATGGGCAGAGCGACCAGGTATGAACTACTGCCCAACTTATGATCCACAAAGGCCTGAAAACAGAGAGCAGCTTTCATTATCATCTTCATCACAACCAGAGTCGGATCAGAGAAAGGAAACGTTGTCAGATGTCTTTGTGTTTTCTGGATGTGGTGAATGATTCCTGATGGTGTGAATATTTGCATTTTAACTAGACAAACGGCAGAAGATAAACAGAATTTATACCTGAAAGGCTTCATGTAGTTTCTTCTGCAGCATGAAGGCAATCTGCCGATCTAGACAAGACATAAACAGCAGAGATGAACAACCTCAGCGTCTCTGATGATAACTGTGCGTAACGTGCTGTGTTAATGACGATTCCTCCAGATGTAAGTCCTCACAAGTTTAGAAAATATAAGGCAAAAACCCAAACTTCAGTTACAAACTTCTTTAAATTGTTTATTGCCAGTCTTTGTAGTGGCAGTTATTCAGTTCAAGTGTAATAAATTTGACCCACTTCAGCACAAAGACGGCAAACTATGAGAAGGATTTGCATCTCACTTGTCAGATCCAGCCAGACGTGGACGGATCCTCCATCAATCACCTCTTTAGAAACATGCCGCTGGATCATCCTGGAAAATAACAGACATGGTCACAATTAAAAAACCTCCCTGAGTTTACAAATAATCAGTACAGCTGGAGTGCTAAAGCTGCAATATGAGCCAAAATAAGACTGTGAAGATGCATATTTTCTGATTGTTGTCTTGTGCAACACCTGAGCTTTTTACACCCCAAGACAGATGACAAGATAACTCGACATCGTTGACATAGCAGAGTAGATCCACGTGATCATAAAACGGAGAAACACTTTGTCACTGGGGCTCGATTTTGGCCTTCGCCGATGGTCCTTTAAGCAAGTTTTACTCTAAAATGTGACTATTCTTGACTGAAATCCTAAATCTTTAAGTAGGCGGACCAGGGAAAATTTGTGTTTTGAACTAAATAAGACACAACATTTTATTTGGAAGCACGCAGGGTCACCAACAAACTCTAAAGGTCTCTTTTTTATTTCAAATAATTAGCAGCCAAGCTCATTACCTTACAAAGCTAAGTGACTACAGGCTGGTATCACCACTCTAAATAAAAGCTAATAAAAGGTCAGCCAGGTTCATTATTTCTCTGAAAACAAATAAAGCCTGTGGCCTTGTTGAGACACTGGGGAGATTAAAATTCACATGATTTAGCATCTTGACTTTGTTTACGAGGTGAGGAAGGCCTCGAGTTTCTTCTGTGGATTTTAATTGTTTCTTGTCTTGCTACCTTATTTGCAACAAATACTTAAACATCGTTGCATCGTTCCCCTTATGAAATCACATGTGGTCTTTAAGAGTATCAGCCTGAACGTAACTGGATTATTTTCACATGAGCAGAAAACGTGGGTGAAGACACCTTTTATTCTTCTCAGACAGGTCTGTCACATGAGCAGCGCATGATCGAGTAAGAATGAGCGTTTGATTGGTCGGTGCTAAGCTGTGACCTGCCTGGTGTGTTAGGGACAGGAAGGACCAGACTGTCTACCCAGTCATCACACACACACAATAACACACACACACAATGAAATACACACAAATACACAGAACCGTGATTCACACCCAAACCAACAGCACAAGCCCTCTGCCCTCCAGGCCTGACTCATCCTCACATGATGCCTCTTCAGAGGTGTATCTTGGTGTGGTTTCATTTGTGTGTCTGTTTATGTGTGTGTCAAAGGCAGACAGGAAGAAGTGCGGGACAAAAGTAAGTTCTGCATCTGTAATCCAGGAAATTCAAAGTAGATTTAAGTTCTGCATTTTTTCTTTTACTTTCAGCTTCACTCAGCTTGTCCCGTGATAAAATCCTCAGCTGTTTTGTACTTTGTACTTAATCTCAACTGCCTCCATTTCACATTCACAGCAGAAAAAAACACTTAATTAATGGCTTTTATCACAATATAAGCAGATATAATGACATTTTTATCAATGCTTTTGCCAACAATTAGAGAACAGAGTGACACAGCTGGAATCATAATTAATGATATACAGTATGATTACACACATTAAGAAGCCTGTACATGTGTTATAAGGCACTTCTTAAATTTTTAATCATGTTTGGAGAACTGTAATGTTAGTTCATGTCCATTATCATATGCTTTCACCTGTGTAGTGAAAAGTACACAAACCGTAGAGTTCAGTAAAAAGCAGAAGACATGTGTGCAGTGAGCGTCTGTGGGTGTTTATCGTGTTTCTCTGTGTGATGACTTTGTCTCTGCTCTGCAGCTGGAATGCTGTCTGAGCGTCACACTGACATTTTGATGGAGCTGGTCTGCTTTTCTGTGGGCTGTGATTGACTGTTGACAATCCCTGTGATGCACACAAACACAGCCCTCTGGAATCAGCATTGGCATTGCAGGTGCATTAATCATAAGTATCCGTCTGTGCTATGGCATGTATGAAAAGACACTATCGAAAGTCAGTCAAATGAGGACGGGAAAGCGGGCTCAGGAAGAAAAACAATGCTATCTGTGTCACCGGAGCGGGAGAGCAGAGGAAGCTCATCATAAGGGTCAAATCATGTCAGACATGTTGCAACACGTCAAGTCACAAACAGGTCAGACTAAAACTCCTCGCACTTAGTTTTTAAAATACCATCCCAAAAACTGCAGCAGTGTTGAAGTACGATGTTTTCTCACACTGCAGCACACGGACAGAATTGGTGCACAGATCAGCTTCAAGCTTATCTGCAGCTATGACATTACAACCGGACATGATCTAACTGTTTTTTCCGTTTACTGATTAATTATTAAACAGATGGGCTGACGACTGCGGGCTTCTCTCACCTGTTTGTCAGGTAGCTGGTGAAGTTCTTGCCGAAGCCGATGACGCCCCAGTACTCTGCATTATAGATCCCATCGAAAGCATCCTTATGGGACAAGGGCACCTGTGGAGACACAAAGAGCAGACACAACTTTGATATCAAACTGCTCCAGCCTTTAATGTCACTGCAGCTTCATTGGAGATGTTGGGGATTGTGTGCTTTGCTTAAGATCATCTTCATACTTAATATTTCTCATTTGCTCAGTATCAGCGTGTATCTGTATCTGTGCTATACAGTATATTAAAGGTTGCTGTTCGTGGTCACACAGAGGAACAGCCTTTAACTGATTACCTAGAGAACTGAAGTCTTTGTGTTTGCTCTGCTGCGAGGAGAAGTGAAACTTGCTTGCTCAAAGTCAAATTAAACATAACAACTGGGAGTGAAGACGGTTACTTCCTTTCTAGACTGAAACATTTCAGATACGCAACTCTGAGCTCTGTGACAGCATTTTATAATTCAGCAAGGCATAAAACAAATGATCTGATTGATATAAAGTCAAATCCTGCCACGCAAGAATGCAAGTCTCGTCAGAATCGATGAAAAACAGGAATCACAAGAAATCAGAATTAATGACAGTTTTACAGTAAATGTAACTGCTAGAAAACAAATACAGAAACTATCCGCTTCCTCTTTGGGACATAAACATGAGAAGAATGTGATCAGGCCTGATGTGCATTAATATCAGAGTCTCCCAAAGGCCAAATGAATACCTGCTGCACGCTGGAGTTGTCAAGGAAGGAGAGCAGCGATTGGCTGAAACCGGAGGGGGAGGTCTCGTTGTTCACCACAGCGACTTGGATCCCCTTCGGGTCTCCTCCAATACACAAACAGATCAGGGAGACCTGGATGACGGGCAGCAAGAACTGGAAACACAAGGAACTGCCAACACAGAGCAGAGGGTAACAGTCAGAAACACTCGTCATAACTCCTGCTATCGATTAACAGATATCCATACTGAACGTGAAGTGCAGCTCACCCCGGCATTCTCTTCATCCGCACCATCGTTTTGATCATGAGGGCGGCGATGTTTCTCCACTTCGGCAGGAAGTGTCGGGCTCGCACCTTCCAGTCCGCTGAATGCACGACAAACAGACAAACAAATAGTAACTCCAGTGGTGGAGAGTAACTGAGTACATTTACTCAAGTGGCACGCTCGAATGCAACTGCTTCCACTCCACTTCAGAGGGAAACACGTCATTTTTTATGTAAAATTTCTTGCCTGCAGCTTCACAAATGTGAGGATTTGGTGCTGTTCTTTTTAATTATTTTTTACATTTGTTATTTATTTGTAATCATTCTGAGGTTTGGACTGTTGGAAACAAACATTGTGAAGGTGTCACTTTGGGCTCTGACTCACTGAGAAGCTGAAATAACTGTGAATCAGCTAACGGCGCCCACTGAGTTCCCATTTTCATTTTTAAAGGGCACTTGTGCTAAATTATCAGCAGATGTAACAGAAGACAGAGTTTGATTATCTTTATATTGATACTGATTAATGCTGCTGCTGTGATGCCGCCACAAACATCTCTAAACAGCCAATCAAAGTAGTAGGATTCTGAAGCAGTACCATCATGACACTCAGAGATTTATTGTTACTAAAAACTGCCATAATTACCTCAGATAATCCTCATATTTGGTGTTTTGGAGCTAAACTTAATATATAACTGTCTAGTAAAGAGAAATGCGATCAGTACTGCATGTTCTAAAATAGTACCTGAACATTTGGGAACCTCTGCAGCTCCTGGTTGGACCCCGAGAATTGGCCGACTCTCCTCCCGCCCGCTCTCGAACGACTGGCTGTTCTCCAGTGGCCCACTCTGTGGACTGGACCCCTGATTGGAGCCGGTCTGGTCTGAGGTCTCACACAGCTGCAGGAAGGCGTGCTCCAGGGTCTGCAGCAGAGGATGACGTGGGTGAACGGGGACCAGACTACAAATATTCAGTATGTATGCACAGCAAGCAAATACACTCAACGAGGCTTTGTTTTGTTTTGTTTTTAGTTGTTTTATAATGAGACATATGAGTGTGGCCTTGTTAGTCTTTCATTAGTGCATCTTATTCTGCTAAATATCTTTAATGTAATACTGAATATAAAGCACCTTGCACTGCCATTGTTTATGATGCAGTGTGCTACAGTGTATAAAGGTGCCTTGCTTCATGGTCCCATGGACAGCCTGCCTGCCCTGCCCTGGTGTCCATACACAATATGAGTGTGTTAATGAGTACTCACCGTCGCACTGTGCTGCTTCATGACTGCATCTGGAGGACCTTCAGCCAGCAAACAGCCGTTCCTCATGAGACCGACCTGGAGAGATGACAGCAGCTCGTTTACTAAAAGTCTTATTTATAAAATCAAATAATGGATCATGGCACCTGCTCATAAATCAAACCTGAATTTAAATCTAACATAGAACCTGAAAGTAATTTAGAGTTCCTGAAAACTCCAATCTGTTCTAAAAAAATATACAAACATGGCTGCATCTGCTGCTGGAAAGCCAAAGTTTGTCACTTCTAACACCTCTGTTGTAGTGTATGAGCACTCAATGTTGGTGTTAAACTCTTTGAAAACGAACAGTGACCTGATTTTCAAATTTGTCTCCAGTGATTTATTTAATTTGTGTCCTGGCTGTGTGAGTGGGAAACTTATTGCTTCAAACTCTTTAGTGGGTCAAACACGCCATAAGCAAAAGTCACAGGTTGCTCTGTGAGCAAAGTCTACCTTTTGTACCGCGCTGAGAGGGACTGATGAAACATCAACAGAGCATGTTGACATGACCTTGAAAAGCTCATTCTTTGGCAGCGGAGTGATGCATTGTTGCACCATGAGTGACTTCACCTGACTTACTTCTGTCAAGGTTTCACAGTCACAAAGACAGAAAAAAATCAGCAAAGCCAGGACACTGTCCCTCAGCCGGCGTGATCTCCTGCCACCCACTGGTGTTTACTCCTGTTTACCACTGAGCCGCCTGAGCTGTCGGACTGGTTTTAGTGGAGCATTTCTGGCTGTGTGTTTACACGTAGCTGCATCAGTCAGAGGCCTAAATGACCTTGGACATAATTTTGAGGGAGCTCAACATGTTCACACTTGAGCGCTGATTTTTTTCACGTTAAGTCGACAACAGCAAACATTTTGTCTTAGCATGAGACCATGGAAAGAAAGTCATGAGTGTTGAGCTCTTTTTCTGGACTCGTGGTAGGCTAGAAAAGCTTCTTAAACAAGCATTTAAACCATCATGGGACAATAAATTCTCAGTCAGATCCAGACTGATGAATTTCTTGCAGTTAGAGTAACACATAAAACCTGGTAAATGGTGCATGAATCTGTAAAATGTATTTAGAAGTGTTAATTTAAAAGACTGAGAAGAGTGATATCTGCAGACGTTTTCATTACAGGTGTGGATACGACAAATATTTCAGCTTTTCTTTTACTTGGATTTCACTGAGGTACAAAGTTTTCTTGCCAAGAGTTGGATGAGAAGATCGATATTGCTCTCATGTCTTCACGCCGAGTATGGAGCTAGTGCCTGGAGGCAATTAGCTTAGCTTAGCATAAACAACAGCTGCAGCAGGAAACACCTAGCTTGAGTCTCACCAATGTTTGTGTGCCACAAAATGAGCTTCAAAGTAATCAGTTAGCTTCAAAGTGTAATACAATCAATTAGATCAAGGAGGATTTGGGGGTGTTGTAGACCCTTAACAGCCAGCTAACATTACAGTCCCATCCTCACGGTGAAGCTGCAGAGTTCACCCATACTCCAGCTCTGTAAGCTAGACGCTGGCTAACGTTAGCAAGCCAGCTAAGAACACATAGACAACTTTGGAGACACATTTCTCCTCTTTTGGTGACTAACTGTGGAGAGTTGGGAGTCGTGTCAATCTGTCTAACTCCCAGGAGAAAGCTAGCATAATGTGGCTAATGGTAGCCTAATATACAGAACAAACTGACACCAGTAAAGCACTCAGGTGTACAGATTTTACATGCAAAGAAGATTACTGGTTGAACAACGGCTGAACTGGTGGAATGACTGGATTTATGCTGAGACAAGCATTAGTTTGAAGAGGGGCGAAGGTGACATGGGTGTAAAACTGTAGTGCCATAGGCATACTGCAGTACTACCTTTGTACTGTGTGAGGCCCTGCTGGTCGTGTGCGGTTACCATATAACTCGTAGTACTCAGTGATATTTTGACATGATTGAAATCTGTGACTGTATGTGCACAAGTGAGAGCAGACAATCGGTAATGACTGTCTGCTGACTGAGGTGCTGATCTGCGTTACTTCCTGTTCTCAGTTCCTTGACACTGTATTTGTATGTTGGCTGGGTGACGTTCAGACTATGCAAAGTTTTGAGCAAAGATCTTAATCACCAGCTGCAACAGTCCAATGTTCAGATCAGTCATTTAATCTATCGCACCATGATCAGATGATAAGAATCATGAAGTCATAGCCAATAAACCTCATTCAGGTAATTGATTTTCTAACAGTTCAGTTCTGTTTTTATGTGTGTCTTACTGTCAGAAAACTTTCCTCAAACAGGAGTACAGTGTGCATTTGTTGGGGACTATTTTCAGCGGGGGTTTAGTTCACATTTAGCGCTCCAGCGAGCAGCAGGACGACGCATGTGGGATTAAACTACAGTGTCCATGTTCATCAGAAAGAGAGCTTCTCTACAAACTCTATTGGAAGTTTTTCTTTCCATTTACTCTCACTCAATGGGAGCTTTTGTCTCTCCTGTCAAAGCTAATAAAGGATAAACTCCATCTAACATATTGACTCAGTGCACATATCAATGGACTCACTGTTTTTCTACGAGGGGGCGAAACATGAGGAGCAATGTGGTCGCTTTGTTCTTTGATTTTGCGGCAGTATTCCTGAATCTTGTTTGCGAGTGTGTAATTATGCTTAATTTGTCCTTGCGTGTTTATGCACATGCATGTTAGGTCTCCATGCATGTGTGTGTGCATGCACGTTTGAATTATCTCACCACATTGGCTTGCCTGGCCTCCTCTATGTAGTGTGTGGTGATGATCACAGAGACTTTCCCCGTCTTCACAATCTCCACCAGATGCTGCCAGATCCTAGAAAGGAGGCCGGAGAAACCAAACAAATTACATAACACTTGACCCGCTCGTTAATAGATTTTTCCTCAAATCTTAGTCTGAAAAAGCTCTCAGCTTCGCCAGCAGCACTTCGCCTGCCAACCGTCTGATCTGATGAGGCTTTGTGGTGCTATTACACAATGAGACTGGAACAACACGCTGAGGGAAGGCAGCATGCTTTCAGAAAGGTCTCTGGACTTGAACATATGCATAGTCTGTCGGTAAAAATTCTTTCCCAGTTGTCTCAAGTTGTTATATTGAAGCTAGCATCTTTCCAAGTTGGAAACATGAACACAGACGTTGTTAGCTCATGTGAAACTGTAATTTGGCTGCAGTATTGATCTTCTGCAACAAATCAAGCTTAAAAGAAATGAGCAGTGAATATGAACAGAGTCTTTACTGTTCGAAAACCTTTTAGTACATGAATGCAGATGGTCATGCTGCCATGATGAAGGGTGCAAAGGTCACTGGACACTGAAACGGGTGAGTATCTGCTGTTTTAAACGGAGTGGTATGAATTATCTTTTGGGCTTTTACTTAAACACAGCAGCTCATCAAACAAGATAACAACCTTTTGAAGAGCAGCTGAGTTATCAGTAAAGTAATCTTGATTCCCATAGACAGTAGAAGCTGTAGCATTCATCACTGGGGATATTGAGATTTGGGTATTTTGTTTTGCCAGGGTTATACAGGTCTTCTGTACGTAATGTCCCATAAATTATGTATACATGACTGTGTGTGTGACTGTGCACACGCGCGCGCGCGCGTGTGTGTGTGTTACATACTTGGCCCTGAGCACCGGGTCCACGCCGACTGTCGGTTCGTCCAGGATGAGCAGCTCTGGGTTCTGAAGCAGAGCGGCTCCCAGAGACACTCTGCGCCTCTGGCCACCACTGAAACACACACAGGAAACAGGTGAGGACACAAACACAGCCAAAAGGTGACAAAGGTGAATCTTCTCCCACATTCCTAATTGTTTCGCAACTGATTATCCACCTCGCCTCTGTGCATGCCACTCAGTCCTGAGGGAGGTGGAGGGGAAACCTGCAAGACAAACCTGCCTGACAACCCGCGAGAAAACAACCTCAAGGACCTCGGCGAGGGAAGTCGGGATGAAAAAGCGACAAATTGGCCTTATTTTACTGATATTTCCTAAAATATATTTCTTTTTCAATGCAGCACAAATTAGTTGATTGATCCTTTAATATACTAAAGACAAAAGAAAGAATAATATAGAGCAGAAATGGATGATGAGTGCGCATGCCACATGATGTTTTTATTCATACCTGGAATATCTTTCATATTATGTATCGTGAGCAGTTTCAACAAGCTCTACGACGCATAAATCTACAGCGGAGCAAGTGAAGAGAAACCATTAACACAACAGATCGTCAATACAGCTCCAAAATGCGAGGTCTGAAATAAAACACCAATCATCTTCACAGTGAATCCTCTTTAAAAAATTGCCCGTTGGAGTTTTAGTTGCAGCTCAGTAACATGACAGGCTGTTACACCACAGATGACATAAATATTACATGAACTGCTAATGAAAGCTGGTTCGAGGGGCCTCTTCGGGAACAGAGGGGGCTTTGTAATGAATCGGGGACGTGAATCATCTGAAACAAGAGATGCTGATTATTCTTCCTCCAATAACTGCAGAACATAAAAGGGCCATAAAGCACTTTTACTGATCTCTATCAGTGCATGGGAGATTGCAACAACTCAGTTTTCTCTCACATCTCACAGCATGACTTCAACGAGAAGGATAAAGTCACATTTTTAAAAATAACTCCACGATTAGAGGAAATATTTGGTGAATGCCAAATACTCTATTTTTAATTTCTACCGCTTCCTTTTATGGCTTGAGAACGAGGCTTTTTGGTCTGACAAAGGACTTTTGGTCTGTGGGAAGGACTGATTGTGAGTCGCTGATAGTGGAAGGCCAGGAATACCTGCAGCAGGAGACCTGATCGAACAGGGCTCTGCACATATGACCATTCGTTCAATGGGACAAACTGAGCCGCCAGTCAAGTCACTGGTTAAAACTTTTGATTTGCATGGTGACGCTGGCAGCGGTGAGGCTGAATGTAGAGTGACCGTCCCAGTCTTTGAGGAAGCCTTGCTAACACAACTTTGCTGCACACGCTAATATCTTGTGTGCATAAGATAAAAAAAGAAAAAAGAGGAACTTCTCTGCAGCACAACACGTCATACAGCAATACACTGACCCATGATTTCAGACGAGACTGAAGGACTCAGTGGAGCGAAAGCTTGCGAACTTGTGTTGCCACATTGTAGAGACTGAGACACACAGAGGACTGAGCTCAGTACGTGTTCATTAGTCTCTGACACTTCTTTCCTCCTCAGATTATTAATCAGGTACAAAGTCACAGTAAAATCCTCATGAAAATCTCTTCCTTCGTTACTGCGCCTCTGATTTTGGACTTGCAAAATTAAACTAAAAAAAGAGAAAACTGGAGGTGCGTCAAGACCCGACACACCGCAGGACAGCTGCAGTAATGTTGCTGAGGTAAAACGTTCACTGTGTTATTTTAAGAAAATCATCACACACACACACGCCACTACAGACTTGTAGTAAAAACAAGCATCATAGTATCGCTATATATATTAATGCCAGACAGACAAAATGGAAATATTAAAATATTGGGCTACTTTTATCATCACATCACAGTGACTGTGTGTTGAGAATATTCAGCAAAGCTAATATTACAACAGATGGGATGCTGTTGGACCTTCGCTTGTCTCCTTATCAGACAAAGTCATACTGTTTTATGGGCAGTCGGTTTACAACCTGTGGAGGAGAGAGGGATTATGCTTGTCTGTGTGTGCACATAAACCAGGTAATTCATGTGTCAAAGTCCACAGGCATGTGTAAACAGCTTTAAAAACACATTTACACCATGAGTTGACTGTATCTCGCATTGATACAGGCAGTGTTGACGGCTGGATCTACATTCAGTCCTGCACAAATCACCGCATATCAAACTCACTCTGTCACCCACTACCTGTGCCTGTACCTGAGATTTCGGACCAGACTTTGCTTCTGAGGTAGATCCAGGAAGTCGATGAGGAAATCCATGCGTGCCTGGGTTTCCTTCGACGTCAGGCCGTGGATTCGGCCGAAGAAGGTCAGGGTGTCGCTGATGGTGAACTCGCTGTACAACGCCAGCTCCTGCGAGACACAAAGGCTGTGAGTGGATGTTTTATCAGACTGCAGCTTTCCCGTGCCTGCATGGACCCTCATCATGTGCCAGCGTCACCCCACAAAGATGCTTGAACTGAAGCAATATGATGACAGAAGCATGAACGAAGCTGCAGACTCTTACATAGTCAATGTAAACATTTCTCTGTTAAAACAAATGAAATATCATGTGTTGCTGTCCTCTGTGCTTGAGGCAAAAGAGTCAGTGAATTTCTCTGCATTGTGACATCAGACCACACAACTCAAGTTCACCACAGCGGCACGACAGTTGCACCGTGGGAACTGAGGAGGTGTCACGTTTCCTCCTCTCTGGGTCACAGATCATTTCTGACAGGGACCAACCTGAGGCTGAGGGTCACACACAGGAAGACACATGTGTGTTATCGGCCTCATCAGATATCCAGTCTGACAGTAATGAGACCCACTCAGGCACAGGTCAGCGACTACAACAGAGGCTAAATTAAAGAAGCGCTGGAGCAAGGAGCTCTTAGGTCTCTATTTACAGCTGTAATGAGCAGACATTTGACGTGGATGTAGGGAAAGAATTTTCTTTTGAAAACACGAGAGCTTAAAAACCTTCACTGTGCAATTTAATGTGGAGCTGAGTGTCAGAGGAGGCTAATTGGACTCAGCAGTAAAAGAGAGCTGCAGTGAATATGACTGTTTTTCATGTTGAATCTGGTTAAAAAAGCTCAATTTAAGACTATTTAAGACCTTTGCAACTCTTATTAAACCTGAGTAACCAGGAACATGCCTTGAATCTGCGTGAATTTGTCCCCTTTTCAAATGTTTTAAGGACACGTGAGTACAGTATACAGCAATGTGTTCATTTATACAAGCAGTTTGCACATGTGATACACACAAACTGAGCTTTTAATGTGTGAAATGCAAATGTTAGGATGTTTACCTGTGGCATGTATCCGACCATCTTCCCCGGCACATCGTGGCCAGGGAACGCAGGTGGCTTCCCCAACACAGTGATGTGACCCCGCGAGATTTTCAGAGTTCCCACGATGCATTTCAGAAGTGTGGTCTTCCCACATCCACTGGGCCCCAAAAGGCCATAACTGCAACACACAATCAAGAGCACTTCAGATAAAACAAGCTGGAACGATTTTAGAGAGTTTATGTTTGCTTATCATCTGCTTTCAGAGTACACAGGTCCGACAACGACACGCTGATTTTCCTTCTGGCTCACAAACACACAGCTGTGCCCAGCATGTTCATTCACTATGAACGTGGACTGAATGGACACTGGTGGACCGTGCCAGAGAAACTGCAGCTTCTGTACACATACAGTCAGGCATGGAAGGAGATGAAAGAGTAAAAATGTGTTGTTTATGTAAGAGCTGACAGATAACCATATCCGTCTACATACCACCCAGCAATGACTGACGGCAGCGTCGCACAGTTACTTCCCATACCTTTGTGCTTTTGAGAGGCTCTAGATTGTTAGATTCTGTGAGTTAAAACAGCACAAAACAGCACAAGTTTACACAGCACAGCCAGATATTTCCCTCCAGAGACCCAAAACACAGCTAAAAGAGACTGAATATTGGACTTACACTCATCATGGCCTGAAACAAGACTCTAAGTGGATGCTAATCTTTCTGGACGTGGAAACAAGCAATGGTTTGCAAACTTTACAAGGCGATAAATGTCAATGTCTAAGGCACCCTGTTAGCTCGCCTGGTGGCTCACCCTAGGCCCTTTGCTCCTAAAAAAAAAAAATACGTCAATACTCGTTCACAAGTTGTTTATGCTGATTCTAAATGATCAAAAAAATTGTTCTTACAGGTTTAACCATGGAGCTAGAGCAGGAAGGAGACTAGCTTATCTTAGCTTAGCATAAAGACCGCAAAGAGCTAGCCTGTCTCTGTCTGTCTAAGTTTAATAAATAAGCACCTCTAAAGCTCACTAATTAACACATTATATCGTGCTAGTTTAATCTGTGTGGTCACACAAACAGGCGCCTGGCATTTCTCACATTCCTGGGGTTTTGCTTGCAATAGTGAAATAGTGTTAATTAGTTAATGTTAATTGGTGCACTTTCGAGTGGTTGGTAGGCAGATTTTTTTCTTTGGCCAGGCTATAGTGTGTCTATATTATGCTAAGCTAAGCTACCCGTCTGTGTAACTGAGATAACATACTGCAAATGTCTTTCCAATGGCATTTACAACCCTCAAAAGACTTCCTGTCACTGCCCGTTGAGGTTTCCTGTTTTAAGGAGCTGAACAAAGCAGATTTATTGGAGGTTAACCTGACTGTCCAGCAGGGAACTGAGATTTTGATCAGTCAGCAGATACGCGTCTGTTTCAGGACACTTCACTTCACCTTCATTTGCATGTTGAGACGACTGGGAGGAGAAGGATAAGTCCACTCTTTGTGCCTGTTTAGTGCTACAAGGGGAGAGGTGGAGAATACACCTTACAGTATATCTGGTTGAAAGGTGGGTGTAGTTAGCTTTTTAGCCTTTTTAATGCTTATGGTTCCTCTTTCTTGTCTCCCTTTGCCTCAACTCTCTGCGTTGAGTTTTGACAAAGAGATGAACAGATAAATGCCTGAAATCACAGCCACGACGGCAGATTTGAGTCCACTCACATTTGTCCCTGTGGTACAGTCAGGTTGAGGTTGCTGAGGACCTTCAGTTTGCCGTACGATCGGCACACGTCTCGGCAGCGGATTGCGAAATCCTCCTGTCCAGCAGGCAGAGAAGCCTCCAGATCAGCCTTCATGGTGCCCTGCTTCAGCTGGAAGAGAGAAGATAGTTTATTAAAGATCAAGAACAATCACGATGGCTGTCTGTGTGCAGATATATACTGATTATTTTCAGATTTCACCAGATAAACTGAGCGAATGTGACGCAAGGACAAGAAGACCTCATGAGGCTGATGTGAGACATTCCCCTCTATCACATCACAGCACATTAATACGATAACTCATGAGACGCTGCACTTGTCCTCCATTATCTGCACATCGTGATCATATATGCACATGCACGATAAGGCCTGTGATGACGCTTTACACAGCTGCATTTAAGACCTGATGCAGCGCTGCTTGAAATGTACTTTCAGAGCAAAACAGAGTTTTCTGCCACTGAACAAATGAATGTGTTTCAGTGTTTCAATCTCATCTCATCTTCTGATCCCTGAATTTCCCCTAAAATTCACCTCGTAACTCGCTGCATGTTTGTTTTTGTCTGGTTTCATTCATGGCTGAAACATCAGGTATAAGAAGGGCCAAAGTTGTCATGTCTTCCTCTTTGTTTTTCACTAATTCACCGGCTTATATCACAGCCGCACTCACCTCAGCCTGAGGCAGAATCAGCTTTATTGGCCGAGCATTTTTACACATACAAGGAATCTGGAGGGAATTTCCACCCTCCCTCCATCCTGTGTGTAATCCCACAAAGGAACAACCCGCTATACATATTCAATTAACCGCTAAAATGCACAAATCCTCACTTAAACAACCTGTCGGACAAGGATGTGCACTTTTTAATCAGAGAAATGTGTCGTGTTTAATACAAAGATCTCAAATCAGATGGTTTCTCCTGCTTTATCACCACATCTGGCTGCTTTTGTCACGCTGTAAAAGGCTGATCTGGATGTGCGTTATGCTGCTAAAAAACACACTTTTTTCAGTACAAAATCTTTAACCCTAAATAAAACTTTCATAAAAGCAAATGGAAATAAAGCCCACTGACACGCTCAGACATTTAAGAGTGATATAACGTAATGTCATCAGATCAAATGGTGCTTGGCTTTGACAACTCCTGCTGAAAACCTTTGTGAGAAACAATAAATTAAACTACGATTCAACAACATTTGCCACGAGATGAAGTCTTATTCCTGCTGAAGTCTGCAGCTCCATCAGTAAGAGTGCTGGTGCTTTTAAAAAGGCTCAAAGAAAACACAAACCAGACCAGATTCCTCTTTTTCTCAAGAACTAGTTTCCTCTTGAACTCAAAAGTTTAAGATGAACTTCACTTCTGGCACAACAACATGCAGAAAGCAGCTCTCTCATACTCTCATATTCCTGGTGGTTTCACTGCATCTCATCATCTCATCGAGCTGAGGGAAAGTATTTGGGTCGTAAAACAATCCTTTGCTCAGTAATCTCTAATAACAGCCTTCTTTCACGGGTTTCCCCGGTCTCCAACTAACTCCCTCCTTTAATCCAGCATCTCTCATTTTCCAGTGAGGCGATTAGGCCTTGCGTAATCTGACGCATTTGTTTGGCCTCACCTTTGGCACTGTAGCCTACATCTGCAAAATACACACAAAGACAGATCTCACCCTCCTTCTGTGTGAATTAGCCTGCAAGTTAATGGAGGTTGTGATCATTTTAGCTGATTTTAAAACCAGATCGATCAGAAGCCTCTGAGATAACGCCTGCGAAACACACTGACAGCAACTGTCAACCTGATGGAGGATAAAACTACAATCTCAGCAAACACTCACCCTGAGAGGAGATGGAGGCAAATGGGAGATGTGGAGAGGCTGAAGCGCGGCTGATGAGTGAGTTCACAGACTGAAGACAACAGCTAAAGAGCATGACACAAACATCTCAGCTGACTAAATGCAAAGTGGAAGAACAGGTTCAGTTCACCCGCCGGCAGGTGGAGAACGGATGCCTTCCTTTTAAGAATACCCACCTCACACACATGCACCCACACAAGCCCTCTGGGCTCTGTTAACTTATGATTTGATATTTTAAATGCTTGATGATGTCATCCAAATACAGATTTGTTATAAAATCGGTAACATACAGAGTTTTTAGTTGCAGTTCCATTGATGAACAGGCCCATAATTAGAGAAAACAGCGCACTGAGCCTCTGCCTCTTCTGCCTCTTCTGGTGGACAATCTGCTCCGATAAAGACCTCAATCAACGCAACAAAGCCCCTACTTCCATTCATACTCAGCTCTGCTCCGTTGATCGGGAAAAATCCCTACCTTGCCTGCCAAGTTGTTGCCAACTTGCGTCACGGCCAAGTGCAAGAAAACGGGCTTGACGCTCAAATCTCTCCGGATTCAGCACAGACGAGGCGAGTGAGACGCAAACTGTTAAAGAACGGCCACTGTCGGCCTATTTATAAACCGAGCCTCGGTAGCCTACATCCACCAAGCGACCAGCTGCTGCACTTTCACTTCTCACTGTCACATCAGCGCGTCACACGGGATGTAGGCGCTGCAGCAGCGGCGGCGGTGCGGTGCGGTGCGGTGCGAGGCGCTCCCTCTCCCCTCTGTTTCGTTTGCTTAAACGATAAAAGACATCCGCCCTCCCCTCTAAACCTGACTATCTAGATGCATTTTGTGCCGAAACCAAATAGCAGACATGGTTGCGGCTGCAGCACCCTGTGGAGGTCTTCATCCCGCTGCAGCGGCGTGCCAGGGACCGGAAAGGCCTGCTGTCAATGGACGGTCTCATTCCTAAACGCTTCCGCAAAGAGAGCATCCTAAATGATCCACGAGCATCTTACCCGCTCCTCCATCTCGGTGCAGTCTGCAGGACCGGCCGTCGCATCGTCCCGACCGGCAGCCTCCGCGGCCATGGCAGCAGAGAGAGGGGCGGACCGGACAGCCGGCTGGGTCTCTGCAGGGAGAGACAGCGAGGGAGAGGGGGAGAGAGAGAGGGATGGATGCGCTGTGGCACATTTACACTGAAGTCACACCGACTGTTCTCTCTGAGTTAAAAACCGAGAGTCGCAGCAACGACTGACTTAGAAAATACTTGGAGGATTTTCTCATCTGTTCGCTTGTCTATTTATTCTCTGGGCTGCAGACACATGAACTTACCCGTGGCTGTAGGGGATGGTAATGGATGCTCCACTGCAAAAAATGTCAATTTTGAGATGCAATCTGATGTGAAGTGATGGGTTTCAGTATCTTATTTTTCTTTAATTAAAAGAACTAATATGTCAAATTGGTCATAGCTGTTCAGTTGATTATTTTTTGTGCCTTTAGACTTTTTTGCATTATATTTCGAGGAGGTGAAACTGATCTTGAAACAAAGGGTGCTATCTTAATTTATTATTATGCACAAGCTTCATAAGATCACAAGACAATAACCTGATCTGATTGATGTCTGTTGCAGTGTAATAAACCCACCTGATAGTCAGCAGTCATCTCACTTTGCAAACTCCCTTCAGCTTCAGTATAATGAGTCTGTTTCCAGGAGTCTTGCTTGGTTTCATTTCTCTTTTACTCTTCAAAGATGCATCAGGCTTGTTCATCTACAGAGCGGGAAAATGTTCCCACGTTTCCATCTCAGACATGTTCGACACTTCTTCTCTGGTCAAAACTCTGCAAAAAGCATTACAAACAAATGATGGCGGAAATAGTTTCAGAATATTGTCTGGGATCATGTTGTAGTTCCCACAGAAGCCACAAGATGGAAGCACGAAACAAGAGACTGAGCACTGCTCCTCAGACCAGGCTAAGTCACTGAGGTTTAAGGGAGGAAAACAGCTCATTGACTGAGGCACTGAACTCTGCACAGTGTTAAGAAACTGATTTTAGCAATTATGCTCTTCAGTTCACCCGAGTGTCTACAAAAATGCACCTTAAACTAGCAGAGCAGATGCATGTGGGGGCCATTATATGCCTGAATGTGCTGCTCACAAAAAGTACACATGTGGCAGTAAAACCTTCAGTCTGGATTCATTATGGACAAATGAGCCTGTCAGCTTCTCCTGAATTCTTCCTTACTGCTCCAAAGAGCTGGATTTAGAAACAGGAGACACAGGTAAACACCACAGGTAGACTCAGCAAGCCCCTGAGAGATCGAGATCCTTTCATTCAACAACATCAGAGTGTGTTCAAACAGGCTTCACAGGACTAAAGACGCTAACTGAACACAAAGGCTCTGCGAAGACAAGACAAACTTCAAAATGTAGGAAACCTTAAGAGAGGAACAACAAAGAGACGGAGATCTCCCCTCCTCAGATGACTTGAGACGAAACAAACAGAGAGCTGGAGGACTACCAAAAGGCTCCGAGTCGATTAAACATTTTGTTTTTGTAGTAAAATTTAGAGAGCGCTGCTTTAAAATGCTTCTGTCTGTCTGGAAATGATGAAGACACACAGGCTTCAGTGATGCTGCACCCATAAAGGGAGAAACTGGTGTAACTGATGTGACTGTTAACTGTCTTTTAATTGTTATTTTATGGTGTCGTTGTGTGCTGGACGGCACATTTGTGGAGGTAATTTAATTTTTTTTAATGTTTTGTGTTCTCCTTCTGTCTTGATGTAAAACAATGAGCTTGTTAAATTCCTGATGACATCCTCATTGTTTTATCCACAATTCAAAGGTATTCAGTTTGCTGTCATAAATGATGCTGGAATCAGAGGATTTTTTTGTCTTTAAATGTATTGATTAACAAAATAGTTGGCGATTAATCTAATAGTTGTCAACCAATCGGTTAATCATTTCAGCTCTGGTCATGTTGCTTCAGCTTGTAATGTCTTTAAACGTCCACAGAAGGGCCGAAAGGATCAGTTAAACTAAACCAGCTGAACGAGGGACACATGCAGAAAGAGGGGGGTGGATGGAAGGGATGTCTGCAGGCACTGGAGGACAGACGGAGGCAGAGAGACAGAAAAAGACCGGAGGTGTTTTGAAAAAGTTAATTAAAGGGTAACAATGTGAATGTCCACCTCATTCACTGAAAAGCAGCTCATGTTCGGGGCTCTGTGGCCTCACATGCCTGCACTATTGTTAATCATTCAGAAGCATTGAGCGTGCACACATCGGCCAATTAACCCAAAGTCCAACTACGTCTCATTCAAAGTGGACAGACGACGCGGGAGCGCAGCAGGGAGTTACTCAATAATTCCGCTGAAGGTATGAGCTGGATTGTTGCTCCAGTCTAGAAATAAAAAGCCCAAAGAGCGCGTTGCCTATTTGGGTGAAGGGTTGAGGAAAATCTGTCTGATTAGCCTTCTCCAACAGACGGGGATTAAGCTTTTAGTCGGTAATTATTATAAAGCATACGTCAGCAGATATCCACCCATTTCAGGCAGACAGTTGGAGCGGAGGGATGTCCTGCTAGGTGGCTGTGCTCTCTGCCAGGCCCGCTCACAGTCGTGGAGACCCAGGAATAGGAGCAGGAGCAGGAATATCCTCCTGAGTCAGTGCCACGACGCTGACACACCACACTCCCCGGCAGGGCTGCCTCTGCTCCCATAATACGCATCCTATGCGATTCTGCTCAAGATGGCGGTGCAGGCAGCGGAAAAGGACGGAATCGTGAGTATTTTGGAGCTTCCTGGGGACCCGGGATGGGGTTAGATGTGTCGCTGTTTGTTTTCTGTGCATGGCGGCCTGTGGGTTTGATCAAAGCGCACTGTTGTGTCGATTATCCGGCGCTAAATGGAAATGCGAAGCGCCGTGCGCGGCGCATTCAGAGCGCAAAGGCGACTCCTCTTTCATGCGTGGCCGGGAGGAAATCCTATCTGTCCGCGGCGAAACGTATCGGCGGCGTGTGTGCTCACCTAGGCCGCTGCGCCGGGACTCTGAATGTGCGCATTTACATCGCAGGTGCCAGTTTAGGAGGTTAATTTCTAATCTCAGCACAGGATCCCCTTTAACAGCATGACAGGTCCGCTGCCACCTCGTCATTGTTGGGAACAGCCGCATGCAAGGCCACACTGTGTGTGTTTATTGATAAACGGGCCTGCAGCCTCCTGCTGGGTGTTCCACCTCAGCCGGCCCGGTGCGTCCTACCTGTCAGAGGCCAAACTAACATGTTTGCATCCTGTGTCTTTTGTCACTGCCGCTGAAGAACGTGGAGGATGACCATCTGAACGACTCGCTGGGGAACCCCGGCCTCATCTCACCTGACAAGGAGGACTTATCACGTCTCCTGGTATGAAGGATGCCTGAACGTCTTATCCTTGTTTGATTCTCCCTCCGGCCTCTTCTTAATAAATTCAATGTGCTTTGCATAGACGGTGCCGTTCAGCGGGCGCATCCGGGGCGGCATGCGGCCAGGGAAGAAGATCATAGTGATGGGCATTGTCGACCTGGAGCCAGACAGGTAAGATAACACTCAGCAATGCATGCGCACGCCTTATCTGGAGACTGGCTTTATCTCACCACAGTTAAACCTATTTAATGTCATCCATATGCACGCTGGGTGATTTTAGAGATTGCTTTTTTGTCCTGAGGCCAGTCAGACTTGCACAGCCACTCCAGGACGCACTATGCGTGGGCAGCCAGAGAGAATGGTGGCTTCTTAAGTATGCAGAGACAGGGCGTTCCCTAACCAGCAGGGAGGAAAAAAGGGGGGAAAGGGAAAAAAGAAGCCCCAGTGAAGCAGACTTGTTTGGGTGTGTCTTTCCCCTACATGGAGACTTGTGTCAAACTTGGAAGAAAACCTCCCCATGAGCTCATCGTGTTCAGTGGCTGCTGCTGGCACAGTCTTCATGCCAAAGTTCATGTGAATGTCCCGGCTGACAGAGCTGCTCCAGGGCTCAAACTACACAGCTGTTTGTTGCTATGTTCACATCTAAACACAAAGATGGTTGTCAGCACAGCTGCACTGGAGGCGAGGAGGGGCAAACCCAAACTAGCAGCAGGGATTATGCATAATTAACACACAATTGGTTTGGTCTTACACAGCAGCAGCAGAATTATGACTTATCCCAGATTAGTTATTGTCCTCATGTGCTTCCAGTCTGACTCCTCAATCCTCTGTTTCCTTCCCCCCTCAGCTTTGACGTGAGTCTGACCTGCGGCCGTGACTCCGAGAAGGAGGAGCCCCCGTATGACGTGGCCCTGAAACTCTCCGCCCGCTTCACTGACCGCCAGTTCCTGCGAAGCGCCCGCATCTCCGGGAAATGGGTCGGGGAGGAGGCGTCCACCGCCTACTTTCCCTTCATCCCCGATCAGCCTTTTAGGGTAAAGATCCTTTTTTTGTATTCATGACAGACTCACATGGCAGAGGATTCAGGTGCTGCATGTTGGGAAGCTGGTTCAGGTTGAGTCTCTGTTGGTCCCCCTTCTCCTTCAGACCTGTTCTCCTTTATCCTGCTTATAGTTAATCTGGGTCTTGTTTCCATGAGTTCAACGGTGTGGTTTGGCTCTGCAGACACAGCCTTCCAACATGAATCCCCTGGTGAAACTATATCAGATAAACCAGCTCATTTCAAACTGGAAACTAAGGTGAATCTTCTCGGCAGGTGTGTTTATATTCAATAGTATAGACTGTGTGGTTGAACAGGCACATGTGTTGTAAAGCTGTGCTAAGTCAAACATCATAATCAGGACTGATGGCCAAACAATGAAAATTAGACCCACTGATTTACAGTCGAGAGAATGAATTTAAATTTGGAAATCCGCCCTCAGATAGTAGTATGCTGGAGTATGGTTGAAAAGAACTTCCCCCATTGATTGTGTTGTCTGACCAAAGTGTTTTCATAGCTGTTTGGAGGTCAGTGCTGCTACATTTAAGCAAACCAGGCAGTCAACATGAGGTGCAAAAGGACAACACACAGCGGCAAAACAAAAGAGTGAGCGCAAGAATGTAGAAAGTAAACAAAGCGGGGCGAGTGGTGATAATCTTTCCTCGAGGTGGTTCAGAGTGTCGCACTCGTGTGAAGTAGACGTGATTCTCAGATTGTTTTCTACCATACTGATACAGAAATGTGCTCGATAGAGTTAAATATTCTCTCATCAGAACAGAGAAAATGTGAAAACATGTCCCAGCAGCCTCCCACATGCTTTTCTCTGCTTTTATAACTGCAGCTTGAATATCTTTGAGTTTTAGGCTCTTAAACAAACAACTTCAAGACGTTGGAGCATCACTTTTAACCATTTTCCTAAATCAGTCCTCAAAATCTTTAGACAGATTAATAGATTATAAAAGTAATGGTCAGCTTCAATCGTCACACTAATATGATGTAAATGGGATCTATATTAAATGACATAATCACATGTTAACAGCAGGAAAATGTTCATTGTGGAAAAAAGAGACAAACAGGAAATGCTTTTCATGCTACATCATGTCCATCTACTGTAACTACAGGCTGGACTCTGTGTGGTGGTCTGTGAGCTGCATGGGGGGGCAGCATCAGCTGTTTCTGTGCTGGATGAGACGGGGGAGGTTTGAGCAGCAGCACATATGCATGATGAGTAATTCTCATAAGAGCTGAGGGCTTGTTAGCTTTGTAATCTGTTCCGCTCTAATAATTCTCAATTTGCACACGAGTACCACATATGGTGTTCAGCTAAAAATACACCATGACGTGTTTCAGTCCAAAAGTGAACAAACCAGCCGTCAGTCTTAAATGTACCCTAGTTTCTACGACAAGAAGGAAGCTTGAAAGTCTTGAAAGTCTTTTAAAAAGCCACCAAAGACACAGCAGCGACCACGTTTGGCTTATTTTAAGAGGCGATCCCCGCGTCTCGTTATGTAACGTCAGCTCCTGATAAAGTGTCATTGTTTGTGGTTGGAGCGTGACCAAGCAGGTCAGCACAGCCACGACTGTCAGAAGCTCGGGGCTGCAGATTAAAGCATCCTGCCGATCGCCTCCTCCGAGCTGCCTCATGAATTTGGAGGCATGCGGACAGACACATGATGTGCTGTGGTTTCAGAGCTGAGAACAAGGAAACGGTCTGCCTCAGGAAATGGGATCACACCTGCGAGTTTGTTTCCTTTGGTCCAAACATTCGCAGAGACGTTTAAAGTGATGCATCCTGCATTTGGTTTGTTGAGGTTCAGCTACAAGTGAGCCAGAGCTTGTTTGCAAAAGTGACATTGACTCACTTTGAGCGTATTTATCAGGCGGTGTTTTGGTTAAAACACATTAAAAAACAGCGCATATTAAGCATTAGTCCAGATTGTGGTTTGTGCTTGTTATATAATAGACAAGCAGGATTAGCGGATCAAATGTGAACACCCATAAAACTTTGTGTTTAGTCATTGTTTCCTGTATTCAGTGAAAGCTGCACGCAATATTTTTATAAAGACAAAAAAAAGACTGCAGTTTGAAAGG
The DNA here is from genome assembly GCF_051107435.1 of Chaetodon auriga. NCBI lineage: Eukaryota > Metazoa > Chordata > Actinopteri > Chaetodontiformes > Chaetodontidae > Chaetodon > Chaetodon auriga. The sequence goes on along the minus strand of NC_135084.1, from coordinate 22,366,844 downwards.
TGTCGACTCTGCAGCAGGCCGACGCTTTCAGCGAAGAAACCTCTAAAAACCCTCCCAACAGTATCGGATCAGCTCAAAACCGCAGACAAAGAGGTGGATTTCGGAGCATTTAGCAGCTAAAGAAGTATTTTTCCTCAGGAGATGTTAGAGGCCAGAGACAGGAAGTGCTGTTGCTCCATGTTAGTTTGATGTGTAGATAAGAAACTAGTTTCCAACACATTGGCCCTCTTCTAACTCTCAGAGAGAAACCTAATAATTTCCTAAAACGTGAAACTATTCTTTCTGGCGCTTAGCTTTACAGTAACGTCACTGCTTCTCTGGACTGGTTATAAATTATAAATGTACTTAGTGTAATCTCATTATTGCATTATTGATCATTTATGCCATGGGATCCTCTCTTCTTCCTCCTCTTTCTGTTTTCCTGTCTTTCTCTCCATCCTCTTCCCTCCCTGCAGATCGAGATCCACTGCGAGCACCAGAGGTTCCGGATATTCGTGGACGGACACCAGCTCTTTGACTTTTATCACAAAGTGAAATCTTTGCCCTCGATCGACACAGTACGGATACAAGGAGACCTACAGATCACCAAGCTCGGTTAACTTCCCGCTCTTCCTGCTCTGCGAGTCGTGTGCGAAGCAAGGACTTGATCACAGATGACCACACATACGCACCCGTTACGCCATCATCCATTCCCCATCATGCAACACTGCAGCAGCGACAGGAAAAAGGCTCCGGTGGTGACAAGTTAGAGCTCTTCTGCCACATTTCATTCGCTTCTCTCCATTCCTTTCTGTTTAATCAGGATCTGATGATGCTTTGAGCGTGAATGTGTTTGCTCCATTTTCAGGTTTTTCTCTCTGTAGCCCCAGTTTTGTCAGATCAGGGATCTCACGGCGTATTTATAGCGCATTCATTTTTTATGTTGAATCCTTTAGGGATGCTGAGATAGAGGCAGGTGTGGAGTACCTTCAAGGATGGAAAAATGTTTCTCAGGAAATCAAATATCTGGCTCACAACTAACGGGAAAGCAAACTGTTGCTCCAAATTTGCTGCGTACTGGACCTGAGCAGTGTTAAGATGTTCGATCTGAGCCTCGGCTACTTCCCTCGAGGGCCGGAACAAGATTTCTCATATCAGATAAAACTGTTTCAAGCAAAATGTTGCCGGTTGTTTGAGGCTTTCGGTCAACCCTGCTGGGTTTATTGTCGCAGCTATCATCTAAACTCAATCTTCGGACCACAGCAGAGCTCAGTGTTACGCCCTGTTTTCTCTGTGCAACTCCATAAGGCCCCCCCCCGCACTCCCTTGGGTTTATCCCAGTTGTCATAGTAACACGCTGCAGTCTCACCGACCTAAATACCCCAAAATGAGGATTATATCCTGACAAGATGTATCAGAGCGTCCCACACCGTGCACTGCGAGTTTTAGTGATCACTCCTGCAGATAGAAGCCCTCTGTGGTGAACAGGAAGTAGAGTTATGACTGTTTGCTCAGCTGCAGGCTGCAGAAAGGGCTTTTAAATTAGTTTGAAAATTGGACTCTGCTGCCACACTCACAAAAAAAAAAAACATTTTTTCATGCAAACCTCATCTGAATTTTACTCTGAACCAATATGCAACTTACTCAAAAAGCACAGGCTTCAGTACACACTTAGAAGAAACCGTGCTGTCAGAGTTTGCAGGTGTCGGCTGAACTAAACTCAAACTAAAATCCCAAAACCTTCCGTCGCATTCGACAGTCAGTTGGAAGCAGATGAAGATCCTGATGGTATTTTGAATGTATAGTATTCATGTTTCTATAGTAGCATAGACGATACAGTGATGCACAAAGGTATTTCTTAATGTCACAGTTTTCCGTGGTACGGCTGGTGCTGTTGTAGTCCATTTTCAGTCCTGCGGTACGTCTCATGTGTTTTATGGCGTTTCCTGAATCATTCCACACCAGCGTCTCTCCACACTGAAGAGGATAGACGCCGTGAAGCAGTCACATCCCTGTTTAGCGCAGCCAGCAGGCTCTAGCAAACACAGCTTGTGTCTTAAAGCATCACATGGTTTTGTGTCTGTAACCATTTCACTCTACATGTGATGTCTTTTCTTCACTGAGGCAGAAAGGACCCGAGAATAAATAGACAGTAACAGTCGAGGTTACCTATGAAGTGAAACTCACAGTTTTAAGAGTATGAAGTTGCTCTGTTTACGCCTCCTACAGTGTCAGTTGAACACATACAGTAGAATTTCACTTCATAGATTTCCACTTTAATAAAGGGTTTATAACATGTAACTGATGGCTACTTAAATAAATAATACATTTACACTATAGATCAGCTATAAGCCATTAATAAGAGCAACTTTTGGGTTTGTTAGATTGTGAAAAATGGCTTTTGTGTTTCTCTTGTATTTAGTAAACTGTCTAATAAGCCGTCAGGTCTGCAGATACAGATGTTAACACATCATTAAGAAAGTTTAGTGACTTTCTCGCTTCATCATAAAGGATTCAACCCACAAGTTTTTCCTATTAATGGCTTCTAATTATATGATCTATGAAACATTAGAAAAGTATTAACATGAATGAAGTCATTTACATTTATAACCCCTTTATAAGACCCTAAACGGTGAGTTATTAAAGTTATAATGAGATGATTTGAGGACGTGAACCAGGTTGGAGAAGCTTTGATCGTCTTTGGAGGCAGATGTTGGAGATCAAACAGAAAATTAAATGCGTCGTCTTCATGCCGCGTTCTGACTCGTATCTACTTCTCGAGCAGCTCGACGCGTTGAGGAAGCAAAGAGTAGCTGTTGGTGCATCATCTCATGAGGCTGCACAGAAGTACCGTTAAGATTTAGAGTTTTTAAACTCGGATCTTAACAAGCGGACGACGGTTTCCCATCACCTTTAGCTGCTGTGATTTTTGGAGTAAGCCATGACATCTGCGCAGAGCAGTTGCACTGCCTTCGCTGCGGGGCACTCGGTAATTGATGCTCACACTAATGAAGCTTCCTTAGATTCCTGAGCAAACCTCCCTGTTTGACGTCTCATTACTGTTTGCGCACAGCTGCAGCTCTCGTCAGCATACGGGGAGGTTGCTTTACACGCATGCATGCACTGAGTATTTATTAGCTCCTTTCACGTAGCAATAACGTCGCTGCTCTGAGACCGACCGCTCCGGAGCAGAACTTGTTTTCTCCTGGCTGGTCAGACGGGGTCCTCCTCGGCTCCTCGTTCTCGCTTGGCGAGCGCTGGTTTGTTTGGGACACGAACAGGAAATGAGTAGAGTTTGGTATGAGAGGGCAGTGTAGTGTGAGAGGAAGTGAGCTGCATCGTTCTTCGAGTGTTACATCAGAACAAATGTGTACAATAATGTGTAATTGTGTTGACAGGGTGTGTTTTTGTGTTCTTTCTATTAACTGGTGACCATCCATTTGTAACACTACAGTTTCCTGTAATAACATGTGAATATACACCATGTAAAGAATATGACCATTAGTCAGCAGCGTGTTTCATGGACGTGGAAACTAGATGTGTGTTAACGTGTAACACGAGTTCATGTTTTTTGGCTCCTCAGCTGTCACACGTGGAGCTGAGCTGGCAGCACTTAGCAGCATGGACGGCGGTAGTGCTGCTGCTAGGAATTCTGGGGGAGGGAGATGAACAATTTAAGACTTCCTGAATTAAAGGGCTTGAACCAGGGAGCGTTCTGTGTGTGTGTGTGTTTGTGTGTGTGTGTGAGAGAGAGAGTGTGTGTGTGTGTGTGTGTGTGTGCAGGGGGCTGAGCTGTGGGTTTTTCTCAGCAAAGCACAGTTGAACTCTGCAGCAGCAGATTGTTTTTGGGACTGTTTCAAGCGGCGTACGAGCACAGTGTGGTTTAGGTTTTCTGCACAGCTGGACGTGATGCAGGTACATGATGAGCTGATGGTACTTGAGCGTACTTATTTGGTACTGGTGCACTTTAAAAAGGTGTTGGTGTCCACTTAAGGGACTCACAACTGCTCAGTATTACATTAAAAAAAAAACAGTTTTGGTACACGTGCTCAGAAAACCTCAACATATATTGTGTTTCTTCCTGAAATAGTGTTAAACCTCCTGATCTCCTGATGATCCCACATCTCTTGTAGACCAATCCCGAGAAATAATAACTCTTAACTATTATTTTAATTGTTCTTCAACCCTTTAAAAATGCAACTGAAAACTGAATGTTATTCTCTGCCTGATTGTAATCTGATGATAAATACCCAGGTGGAGCCACGCTCACCTGGACCCACTCCTCATAGAGATAGACCACCCTTCCTGTCCTCAGTTAAACATCCTGGGCGTCTGACGTAGGAGGAGGTCTGTGTGTTAACCCGCTTTTGGACTTTGGATGTACATATTTCTGAACGCGGCCTCACGGCCTTCGTTTTTACATGAAGAATTCAAGCTGAGTTACAAGCAAAAAAGCATTTTGATGTGCATGTAAGCTAGTACCTGGCATTTTGTACACATGAAACGTTGAGGTATTGCCAGTTTTTTTTGCTCCAGTCAAGCATGCTTTTTCTTCTTTTCCATCTACTGTACCAGCCGTGGTTCAGGGGCAGATCTCCCCTTGTGGTTGCATTTAACTTCCCTTTGACCTGTTGACCTCGTAGAGCCGAGGGATCCAGTTTAGTTGTGACCAAACTTTTGAAAATTAGGATGCACAAAGCAAGAATATGGACTAAAGTATCTAAATAAAGATTTTTTTCCCAGGACTTTTAACAGGTAGAACTACGCAGTGACTTCCTAAAAGGTGCTAAAACCTACATGACTGTTGTAAGAGCGACTACACCATGATGTCCAGTTACAGTATGAAAATGAATAGAAGCAGGCTGATCTGTTGCTAATGTGTTGTGTGGTTGTACAATCATCATTTCTATTTATTACCGTGTAACCAGCAGGGTTGTGTGTGGTAACGTCCTACCTAATGTATTGGTAACGTACTATTTTATGCTGTTTATATGAAGGCATCTTGAAAAGTTTTTTTTTTTTTTTTTTAATAATGACTAAAGTGTTTCTTTGTTCTGGGCTCTGACGTGTGCAAATATTACGTATTGTACTTTCCTGTACGACACGAGGACATGTGTGAAACGAGTACTGGATCAAAGGTTCCTTTCTTTTAAAACAAGGTTAACCATCATCTTGATTTGAGCGTTTTCTGGGATGTACCACGTCTGAGGATCAGGGTGTTGGCTGCTGTGACTTTGAGCTTCTGAGAGTCTTTCATGTTACCAGGCATCATGTTGGCCGCCTCCATCGGCTGTTTGATCTGCTGTTTTTCAGCTGAGCAGCTTTTTTTGTGGCGAACACAAACAGGAGCACCTGCATTTTACCACGCCGCAAATTCCCAAAATATCCTGAGATGACCCTGATTTTGTGTCTCATTGAGAATGTGCACCGGACCAGTGTTTAGATGAAGACCGTACATTCCACCGTTGTGTTAGACCTCCTCAAACGTTTCTTTCCTTATGCTTTTGTAAAAACAGCTACTCTGCAAACCAATAAACTTCTCATCTTGGAAATGTTCTTGTGCTCAGATGTTCAACACTGAATATTCACCAGGACAACAAATAAAACAGGTGGCTACATCCTTGTTAAACTAAGGTGTGTGTTACTTCACTTCACTCGGTGGCTGCTCCCATCATATTTTATTTATTGATATATTTAAAGTTAGCATAGATGGACATTTCGTACATTATGAGTACAATAACAGTACAATTTTGTTGACAGCCTGTATTGTTTGTAACCAGAGGTGGGTCTGGAACTTTAAGTATTTTATTCTTAATTCAAATCATGAGTACAGTATTTATTCAGGCATGTGTTCTGAATACTTTTAGCTGTGTTCTGATTGTAGTATTTGAGACACATTACACCACTTCTAAGGAAAAAGTCAGAAACTATATTTAGACATAAATTTTTCATTTACAAAATATTTTATTCCTTGTATATCATATCAGCACAAAACAGATGGAGGTGAAACAAATACATATAAAAAATACAGAACAGGTGAAATAAAACTTAAAAAACACATAAATAAATACCTAATCAAACAGTATCATTATCAGGGGGTAAAAATATCATAATTACAAGTTAATGGCAATTTTTATTACCTTATGATTCAAGCAGTCACCTCAGCGCCACGAGACAAGGTGGAAATTTTAGGGAGACGTCGCGTTGACGTTACGGCAACGTCACTGCGGCTGCGCGCGCATTGTGGTGGCAGAAAACCAGCGGAAACAAGTGGAGAGAAACGGGAGAGATCCCTGGATTAAGGAATAAGCATGTCTTGTTGTGTCGTCGGATGTCAGAACAGGTTCACAAAAAACGCCGACCTTCATTTTTACAGAATACCGTCGACGAAGACGCCCTTCGCCGCTGAACGGAGGCGATTATGGCTGCAAGCCATCAAACGGACAGACTGGACCGAGGAAATCATCCGGAATTCTCGTCTGTGCAGTGCTCACTTCATTTCAGGCAAGGTCTCCTCCGCTGTTCATCAAACGCACAGGCAAAATCAGCGACGCGGTTAACGACAACTGACAGCGGCAGCCGCAAAGCTAGCTTTCTCAGTTAGCTGTTTCATAACGGGAAACACCATTGACCGACGTTAGCAACGTTAGCATGTTAGCAGAAGTTAGCATGTAAACAAACCATGCTGCTCAGACACTTTAGCTTAAATGTCACTCAGTATTTATGCAAAAAATGATGGATGAATGGAACATGCGGTAATATATCTGCGATATGACCTCGAGTTTACTTAACGACTGAGTATAAACTTGGCTAAACCCTGGGACTACATGATATTGTAACCCACTTCGTCGTTAGCGGTCTCCGGTCCTTCCGGTCGCTGGGTGATAAGTGGGCCTCAGTCTGTCTTTGACAGTCCTCTTTAATGTCCCTTCATCCACACCAACACGGTAAGACAGCGTTCACCCAGTCTCACCCTCTGTGGGTTTCACAGCTGGCTTGTTCACTCTGCTGCTGCACGAGGCACCCTCTGTTACACTCATAAGTGTCCCTGTTAAACAAAGGCAGGTAGGAACTAAGATTAACTCTCAGGCCAGAACTCCAGTGGTACACGTGTAAATAAAAGATGAAACAGTGGTTAAAGTGCTATAAATGTATTATATTTAATTGTACGCTATTTAATTGTAATACTGCAATTCCATGATAATACTGTGGAATTATTCCTACTGAAATATATATTTTACCACAATGTACTATACAGCTTAAACAATATAAATTAGTATAGTAAGCTGAAGTAGGGCTGCAGGTAAGATTATTTTCATTGCTGATTGTTGTTTGGCCTAAAATGTCAGGGAATGGTGAAAAGTGTCGAACAGTGTTTCCCAAGACGACATCCTCAAATTACCTGTTTTGTCCACAACTCAAAAATTACTCTAACCCATTCATCTATTATCAAGATGGTTGGGAACTAATTGATTAATCACTGGAGCTCTAAATGTAAGCAATTCGAATCATTTAAAAATCTTATGTCTAAGCTAAGACTGCAATATCACTGGTGTTACAAAGTAATGACTGATGGACTGATGATGTCTTACAGGGGAGGCGTCCATGGATCCAGAGAGTCCAGATTTCGTTCCCTCGTTGTTCACCTGTTCAAAGCAGACTCGGTACATACGAATTGAAAGAAAAGTGGACAGGTAAGCTTCTCTCTTGATTTGCTATCATTTTACCTCACCACATGGTGGTATTTTATCTTAACTATTGTCTTAATGGTTGTTATTGGTTCCATAGGAAGAGAGTGGGGGCTGAAGCAAACAGCCGGTCCTCTCTGACTGGCACATCGAGTCCTCTCGCTGCAGCTCAAAGGTCCTCCACTGTGGAGCCAACAACCAAGGGCCAAGGGGAGCTTTGTATAAGTAAGACTTTTACACGTGCTTGTTATCCTTCAGGACTGAGTTTGCATTGTTGTCCAGAAATCTGCTTTATCTCATTTGATAGTAACTTGTTACATGTTTGGGAGGCCATTGCATTTTTAGATATATTCTTCCTGATCACTTAATGCTTTTGAGTTGCATGTGTGTGATGTGACTCTTTGTATTTGGTATTTTTTGCCTTTTTATTGGACAGTCACAAGTATCAATGATCAATTAATCAGCCATAGCAATTCATCAGTATCAGTGAAAAATGTCATCTGCGATCAACAACGTTTTTATAGCTCATGGGTCGTGTAAAGAACATTAATGTCAGCCAGTTTCATTCACAGATTTGTTAAATTCTTAAGTATCAATATCCATATCTGCTGCAAAACTCCTGCACCGGTCAGGCTACAGTCTTCAGTTTCAGAGGTTTTACTGCCGGATGCAATATGTCTCTTACTTAGCTAAAAAGTCGATTTTTAGTGTGTTTATGTGTATGTTGCAGCTTTTAAGCAGATGTCCTCTCTGTCCCTTAGAAACCCAGCCGGTCTGTGAGGAACAGCTCCCTTCATTGCAGCAATGTGACATTAAGGTGGAGCAGATTCCGGTTCTGGTGGGGCCCCCACAGATCAAAGAGGAGCAGGTGGATCAGTGCATCAGTCCAGACATGGAGGCTAATACTTTCTACAGCGCTGAAGTCAAATCAGAACCAGCCACAGACTACGAGCCACTCTCATCTCCCGCCGCCGTAACTGTGACCGTGAATGAAAGCATGAAGGAGGAGTGGAATGAAGATGATGCTTCGTCGTCGCCTCCTCAGAATGACAGCGTCGACGTCTTTGTGGAACTGGAACAGCCTCCGAGGGAAGAAAAGCTGTGCCGCTTCTGTGGTAAAAGATTTAAGAGGGACTCTCATCTTATAAGGCATGTAGACAAGAGTCACAAAGGGCACAAAGCCTTTAAATGCCTGGAGTGCAACAAGGAGTTTGAGCAAAGGTACCAGCTCGTTCTGCACATCAGAATTCACACAGGCGAAAAGCCCTTCAGCTGTGATTTCTGTGGCAAAACATTCAGTCAGAACTCAAGTCGCATTGTTCACATGAGGGTGCATACAGGGGAAAAACCGTATTTTTGTGCTAAATGTGGGAAAAGTTTTGCCACAGGCAAACATTTCAAATTTTGCAAAGTGCAAAATCAGTGCAAAGACAAGGGGAACGTAGACAAGAATCACAAAGAGGAGAAAGCCTTTAAATGCTTTGAATGCAACAAGGAGTTTAATCAGAAGCAGCAGCTCGTTCTGCATTCGAGGGTTCACACCGGTGAAAAACCCTTCAGCTGCGATTTCTGCGGCAAAACATTCACTCAGAACTCCAGTCGCATCGTTCACATGAGGCAGCACACTGGAGAGAAACCGTATTTTTGTAAGAAATGTCGGAAGAGGTTTGCCAGCAGCCATCATCTTAAACACTGCAGAGGGAAGCAAAACAAAAGCACAAAGAAGTCCTTTCGCTGCACGACGTGCGGCAAAACCTTTCACACAGATTCAGACCTGAAGGTGCACACGGAGGTCCACGAGTCATGGAAACGACACATCAGCAAGAAACTGGAAGATCAGGACTTAGAAGAGGAAAAACTTGAAGCTGTGTGAGAAAACACAAGTCTGTGTGACAACAAATATTTTTTCAACAATAAATCAATAAACATGCATCAGTCTCATAAAAGCAATACATTTGTAAATTTGTAGAAATTCAGTTGAATAAGAAGTTTATGTGGATACAATTCAGATGTTGGACTGTGTCGGTGATGATTTATCTGGAGCTGATTTTGTGTTTTTTACTCATTTATGGTGAAGAAGCAAATGAAATGTCCCAGAATGACCTCGCTGCAGTTACATGTAACTGACATAAAACAATAAAATGTTGTAAAGAAAAATCTAACATACAACTTGTTTCATATCTTGTTTTTAGATATTTTTTTTTAGCAGCAGGGACACCGCTTTCCTCAAGAAAACTCGGGCTGCAGTTGAGGACTACTTTTTCTACGTGCGGATGAACACTATGACGTTGGACGCAGCTTACGATACACGGAAGTAAGACTGGCGCGATTGTTTTGACACACTTCATGCACGGGAAGGACTACAACGCAGGTAATAATGTAGAAGGCTAACGCTAGCACTCACCTGGTCCTAAAATGAGGCGGTTTGTTGTGCTATGCCTCACTCCTGCGCCGTGAAGACATGCGGAAACAAAGCGAGGACTGGCTCCGCGCTGTCGTTTCACCGCCTTCCAGTGAGGGAACCCGGGCGGCTGAAACTATGGCTGTGTGCCCTGAACATGGATGTCAACACTCCCGTGGACGAGCTGAAGAAATACATCGTCTGCTCAGAGCATTTTGCTCCGGAGGACTATACAGTTAACGGACTGCGGAGGACCGACACGATGCACCGTTTTCTGACGCCAACGGCTGTTCCGGCCGCGCGCGTGTCATCGTGCACGGTACAGCCAGGTGTAACGGAGGTGAGTGTTGATACGCGTTGTTACGTTGCACAAATTAACAGATATTTTGTGTGGAAAAATGAATAAATATACAAATGTGTGTGTTTGTGTATGTATGAATCAATAAATACACAACATTCAGAATTTAATTTGTGATTTATTTATTTAAAGTGGCAATTAAGCATTGCATTTCATAATTATTCATTCATTAAGCATTTAGTTATGCAGTTGTAATTATGTTAGAATGGACATAAAAACAGATAGAAATTTCTGTAGAATAAGATGGAGAACATTTAAGAAGCGATAAATCATTTTTGAAGTAAGAACGATGAATACGACTTAGTTACAACTTCTTAACTGTGAGGATTTGCTGCTTTCTTTTGGCGTATGTGATAGTACACTGAATATCTTTGGGTTTTGGATTGTTGGTCAGGAAAAAACAAGACGTGAAGAGCAAATTTCATCATTTTCTGATGTTTTAGAGACCAGTGAATAATAAACAATGAAAGTAATTGTTGAAGTGATAAACTATCTGATCCACTTTGATATCACTGATTGTAAGAGTACATAGATGAATCACAGATGAAAGCACATTTACATGACATGTTTGTCTGGCCTGGCAGGATTCAGAAAATGACAGGATCAAGGACGTATCATTGGATTCTGCTTCCTCTGAAGGTAAGACCTGAGGAGTATGGACCACTTTTCATCACTGCAAGCCCAGTCAGCAATTTTCAGTGTGTGTATGTGTGTATTGCAGCTTTTAAAGTTTCCACAGTTTGACAGCAGATGTCTCCTCTGTCCTTTAGACTCCCAGCCAGTCTGTGAGGAACAGCTCCCTTCATTGCAGCAATGTGACATTAAGGTGGAGCAGTTTCCCGTTCTGGTGGAAAAGGAGATCCAAGAGCACCCACAGATCAAAGAGGAGCAGGTGGATCAGTGCATCGGTCCAGACATGGAGGCTAATACTTTCTACAGCGCTGAAGTCAAATCAGAACCAGCCACAGACTACGAGCCGCTCCCATCTTCTGCCGCTGTAACTGTGAGCGTGAATGAAAGCATGGAGGAGTGGAATGAAGATGATGCTTCGTCGTCGCCTCCTCAGAATGACAGCGTGGACGTCTTTGTGGAACTGGAACAGCCTCCGAGGGAAGAAAAGCTGTGCCGCTTCTGTGGTAAAAGATTTAAGAGGGACTCTCATCTTATAAGGCATGTAGACAAGAGTCATAAAGGGCACAAAGCCTTTAAATGCCTGGAGTGCAACAAGGAGTTTGAGCAAAGGTACCAGCTCGTTCTGCACATCAGAATTCACACAGGCGAAAAGCCCTTCAGCTGTGATTTCTGTGGCAAAACCTTCGTTCAGAACTCAAGCCGTCTTGCCCACATGAGGGTGCATACAGGGGAAAAACCGTATTTTTGTGCTAAATGTGGGAAAAGTTTTGCCACAAGCAATCATTTCAAATTTTGCAAAGTTCAGAATGAATGCAGAATCACACCAGAAACGGGAAACATCAATGAGAATCACAAAGAGGAGAAAGCCTTTAAATGCTTTGAATGCAACAAGGAGTTTAATCAGAAGCACCAGCTCATTCTGCATGCGAGAGTTCACACAGGCGAAAAACCCTTCAGCTGCGATTTCTGCGGCAAAACATTCACTCAGAACTCTAATCGTATCGTTCACATGAGACAGCACACTGGAGAGAAACCGTATTTTTGTAAGAAATGTTGTAAGAGGTTTGCCAGCAGCCATCATCTCAAATTGTGCACAGGGACACAAAACAAAAGCGCAAACAAGTCCTTTCGCTGCACGACGTGCGGCAGAACGTTTCATACAGATTCAGACCTGAAGGTGCACACGGAGGTCCACGAGTCATGGAAACGACACATCAGCAAGAAACTGGAAGATCAGGACTTGATGCTGTGTGAGAAAACATGAGTCTGTGTGACAGTGAATATGTTTTCAACAATAAATGTACACTCAATACAGAATTATTTCCTTAAGGGTAAAGAGAGGACATGAGGGAATGAGTGGGAAGAGGAGCAGCTTTGCTATTATCCACTCACACTGATCGGTTTGCCATATGTACTGGCTTTACGATCAGTGTTAACGTGTATTTGGATGGTACACAGATTGGATGTTATGTCGCAGAGTTGTTCACCACAGGGAAAATCAATGTTTGAGAGCTTTGTCTGGCCATAGGCAGAGTAAAAAGCTGAGCAGGCAGTCGATCAGTCAGGGAAGCTTCATGTTACACCAGATATGTGAATATTATGATTCGATTCAAGGCTCTTAGAGAGCTGTGGCTGGGTCAGCCACATGCTGGCCTGGAAAGCAAATTGAATTATTTGTTGTACTGGGTTATACAAATCACCACATCTTCACACAGTGCGAGTAATAAATTCAGAAAGAACCAAAGCAGCATTTCCATTGTACTCATTCAGTGTCTTGAACTGAAGGGTTCACACTTTGTTCATGAGATAATGAACTGCTATGAAATAAAGGTGAGATGACCTCGTGATTTTTGTTGTGTGCAGTAGCTAAGTATGTTTTATTAATATTATTGTTATTGCATTAATTGTATTAATACATACATTAGCTACTTGTACCATCATTCATTTTTCAGTAGTTGTGGTAAGTTGTACAACATGAGAAGCGCCCTCCAGGGCAGCAGGGGGCGCTGGTGAATATGAATCCTGTGCGTTCTGAAGTTGAAAAGGAAACATGAACACACATTTTCGCCCTTGTTTGAGTTCATATATTTTGAACTGTGGATTTCAGCTCACTACGAATTTTATTTCTTTATTTAAAAGTCAGTGTGTCGCCCTCCACGTCCATCGGTACCGTTAGCCGGTGCTCCATCATGGCGGAGATGCTCAGACTACTGGTCAACGAGCGACTGACGGCGGCCGCCGAGGAAATCTTTGGACTTGTGGAAAAGACGATAGCAGAGTATCAGAGTGAAGTCGTCCGCTGCAAGGAGGAAATAATCCAGCTGAAAAAGCAGCTAGAGCAGCTGACCGTCTTAACACCTGAAGTAGTTTTATTCAGAGCAGGTTTGTGTCGTCATGGGTGTAGCCGCTAGCTTGTACGCTAGGTAGCATCGCGAGATTGGCTATAGGTTAATGTTAGCTTCTGATGTTAGCCAACACAAGAGCTACAGTTGTTAAGAGGCGCTGGCAGTAGACACTTAGCATCCCACGAACATACTTTGATGGATCAGCCCTTATTGTATTTCCATATTTTACGTTACAAATTCAAAAAAGTTGCTGGAAAAAATCATAAACTTTATGATCACAAATTAATGGATGTAAAAAGCAAATTCTTCTACCTTTGGCACGTTAAAAAGATCTGATTAAGACACATCTTACTTTCTTTTATTCGGATATATATGTGTTATAAATTGGTTGTCTCTTTAACAGGTAATAGCATCTGTCTTCTCTTTTTTAGACATCCAGTCAGTCTCTGAGGAGATTTTACCTCCCGAGCAGCCAGACCAGTTTCTCCTTGTGGAGAAAAATGAGACCCAGCAGGTGAAAGAGGAGCAGGTGGAGCTCTGTATTATACCACACCTGAAGAATGATTCATCTGAGGATGTAAAAGTCAAAGGTACTGCATCAGAAGCAACTAGTCAGACAGACCGCCAGCTGTTCCCAACCCTCAGCAATGTAACTGTGACATTACATGATAATGAATCAGATGGAACTAATGGCATATCCTCCTGTGGTCCGAGCCCCAGCGATACTGCTTTTACGGAGCAGGAAGAAGCCCAGAGGGATGAAAAGGGTTGCCGAGTCTGTGGCAGGCAGTTCAGCAGGGACTCTGCTCTGATCAGACACATGGATGAGAGTCACATGGGACAGAAGGCCTTCAAATGCTACGAGTGTGACAAGGGCTTTGCTCGTAGGGACCATCTGGCTGTGCATTTGAGAATTCACACGGGTGAAAAGCCTCACAAATGTCCTTTCTGTGGGAGGTCATTTACTCAAAGCTCAAATCTCAATGTTCACTTGAGGATACACACAGGGGAAAAGCCTTATTTTTGCAAATCATGTGGCAAAATGGTTGCCCACAGCTATCATGTCAAGACTTGTGGTTTGATGGAGGCCAAAGGGAAGAAGTCATTTCACTGTTTGGTTTGTGGTAAAACATTTCACACAGCTTCAAATCTGTGGGACCATAAGAAGGTCCACAAAGCAAGGAAACCCTACGCTGAGGTGTAGCCTTCGGCTTGATCATCAGACTGAATGGACATTTCTTCACCTCATTCATTTTAATTCATGAACAAATCAAAAAGGCTGGAGGTGATTCACAAGTGTGGAACCAGGCCAGCTCACACTGTCTGAAAACCAGTGTAGAGTCTGTTCAGAGGAAAAAGGAAAAATAATTAAAAATGTCTGAAAAACATCTTCTGTGTCAGTACAGGATCTTGAGTGCAACAGATGTTTGTATGGCATCTTAAAGTGTTTTAATTCCTGCTCATGTCTCTCTCACCTGTGTTTGTCAATGAAATATATATATATATATATTTTCCATATTTTGTAATGATAAAGAGCTTTTTGTGATGCTGGGACACTTAAAATAGTATATCACAATGAAAAACATGGATCCAAAAATCATCAGTGTTAAAATGTAATTACAGTTCAATCATCTTATAACACAAAGTCTTTAACTGAATTAATTTTGGATCCATGTTTGTCTAATTTTTTTGTCTGCACCCCAAACAAGATATAAACTCAGGTGACAGCCACATCAACTCTATCTTACCCTAAAATTAACATATTGTTGTCTATCACTGGGATTGGTCGCCTAGATTACCAAATGCCACATTACATTTCCATATTTGACTAAATACTACTACTACTACTACTACTACTACTACCACTACTACTTAAAACTATGAAAAATAATGAACAAAACAGAATAAAGTATTATAAGCTAAGAAAAGTGGTGTAGTATCCAGTCTGCCCAACAGGAGGTGCTGTTGTTTCCACTCTAGACATCACCGAAGATCGTATATTTTGAAGAGGAGGCACTACACAATGGCGCTGGTCGTTTTCCCAACTGCTCTTCGTCATGGGTAATTCCGGTGCCTTGAAACGGGACATAGTGAGACGTCTTCACTTTTTACATGTCCCATTTAATACTTTGGGAGAATGATGCCAGAGGATGGAGAGGAAAGGCTGCGGCATAGAGACAAGAAGTGACGAGAAGGCGAAGTGAATGAGTGCTGGTAAATAAAAAGCTGGTACTTTGTATCTCTAGATAGCTGTTAGCCGCATTTAGACAGCATGTCAACGTCTGGGTGCTTTTGACGGATAGCTAACGTTAAGCTAAGGGCTGGCTGCTCTTAGCTAGCTGCGGAGACTGTAAGCTAATCAGTTGCTGTTGTAACAAGATAGCGGATTGTAGGTTTTTAGCATGACCTACAATTAATCATCCACAAATAGCTAGCTTTACATAAACCGTCAACTATTTTGCGATTGTTTCTCATTTATTAACATGTCGTGTTTACATGGCTTCACATTTTAATGTCCATATCATGGCATGACACCTGTCCGTCCAGGAACAGGAGACTGGAGAAAATGGCAGGACGTCGCCGTTACCGACTATCCACAAAGACAAATATATAGAGAGAGCTAATCTGTTATGGATAAATAACTTCTCGGGATGTTGAATTCAGTCAATTTCCTTTTCTCACAGGGGAGCAGGTCTTGTGTGTTGATGCTGAACGTCTAATAAAGGCACTAATCCGTGATCCTGAAGCAGCTTTTGGACTTGGGTTGAACTGTTCGTCTAAAGTAGCACAAAGCTGCGGATAGTGTTACCTGTATCAGGTAACTGGCTGCAGACAGCACTGCCCACTTTTTCCATCCAGGATCAGCAGCACACAGGGAGTCACAGAGCTGGAAATGTGTCACTCAGATGTTAACACCTAACAAAGGATTTTTAGGAGACACAGAAAGAGGGCATGTGAAGGGATGAGATTGGGCAATAGATTCTTAAAGATCAGATTTTCTGCTTTGTGGAACCATCATTTGTGCAGGTTCCTCTATTTTTAACACACTCAGCAGACACACTCATCCACAGCCCAGGAAACCATCGGCGTAACCTAGTTATACTTCCATGCGTGCTGTTCTGTGATAGTGTCATGATCATTCAGTGGTGTCTGTGCTGCTGAAAACACACCCCCATTCAAAACCACCTCTGTAAAACAAAATATTTTAAGGAGACATGATTACAGATCCTCCTGTTAAACATTAACAAATCATCTAATGAGCATCGTGCTCGCCAGTTGAAGCTATTTTGGCCATCAGTCTTAAACCTGATTAAAGAAGCTTTGTTGTGCTGTTTCACTTTGCTCTCTCAGGTGCATGAGGCCTTCAGGTCCTGCTAGGAGAACCCATGGAGCCAGACATCATGCCCTTACACTCCTCCTCCCCTCCTCCACTGGAAGATGATGGCGATGGGGAGGCGGGATCAGAGGAAGACGAGTTTGGGGACTTTGGGGGATTCTCTCTCGGGGGGTCCTGTCCGCCTACTGGATTTACTGATTCACCATCCAGCCTCAGCCAGACTCAGCCAGCCACCCGCCAACCCAACTGCAGCTTTAATCGCCCAGTTAAACAATCCCAACCCGCATCTGCTGTGAACTCGGGGTCCGGCAGGGCCCAGGTAGACATGGAAGGGCAGGATTATAACGCTGAAGCATGTGTGCACCTTCCAAATGGCTTCTCTGAAAGAGACCACAACTCTGGGATCCACATTGCCTCTGCAGTGGATGAATGCTCCCCCAGGGAAGAAACAGGGTTTGCTGATTTCACTGTGTTTACAGAGCAGCCGACACATCCCTGGTGCTGTGGCTTCACTCCTTTGGGCAGCACAGAGCAGTGGGATGGCAGAGCTGTGGGGACGAGCTCTTCCAACACACTGGGTGAACAAATCTGCGATCCAGGCCAGGATGTTGTTATGGACTCTGAGCCCAGACCTCATTGTGCATATGAGGCAAAAGAAAAAGTTTGCACTACGGTCAAACACTGTGAGAAAAGAGATGCAGCACTCGTGCTGCCATCTCAGGACCAGCATCAGCCTCAGGAAGTTGCCGCAGCTTTGGACTTTCCATCAGAAGAGCCTCGTTCTGGGGTGGAAGAGTCCGGCAAGTCTGGGGACCGTCAGAGGGACAGGAGGCATAGTTCTAATTCTGTGCAAACTGCAGAGGCGCAGGAGGATGGAGAGTCTGGAGAACACAGAGAAGATCAAGGAAAGAGCGTCAGCGCTGTCCCCCAAACAGTCAGTGTGTATGAGTCTGCTTCAGAGGCGTCCCTCTGTGACGACTGGTCGTTTGAGGGTCCTTCTGCAGACTCGGAGCCAAACGTTTCATCTCTTCTTTCAGGGGATCAGACTGACTGGGACCAGACTGATGAGGAGGAAGAGGAGCTGGGAAACTACACCAATTCTGACTCTTTTGTCAACAACAGCATGACAAATCTCAGACAGTCTAAGGCAGAGAAGGGTTTTCAGAATTGCGACCAATCTGCGACTCAGGAAACTTCGGCTACCTCCAACCAGTCACAATCTGGACCACACACAGAAGACCATTTTGCAGACTTCAAAGACAGCAGTTTTGAGCACCACAGGGACCAAGGACGTGCCCAAACAGCTGATGCAGTGGTGCAGAGTCTGGGAAACCTCCCGCCGAGCGACAGCTTTGCAGATTTCTGCTCGGCGCCCACGCACGAGGACGGTGAGGGGTCGTGGGCGGAGTTCAAGGACCAGAGGGCTCAGGAGGAGGGAAGGACTTGGACACAGTTCAGAGAGCAAGTCAGCAGCCTGCAGATTGATGGGAGCACTGACGAGGAGGAAGACAGGGCAGGGCGGTGTGGGGTTTCCAGGAGGAACAGCTGTCAGGTGGGAGACATTTCGCTGCTTTTATTGTGGTTGCTCTTTATGATGATGATTAGCAGCCGTGGAGAATACTTTCTTCTTAATTGTCAGAACATTTGAGTTGTTTTCAGAAAAAGAAAAATTCAGCGTTTGTCTTGGATTCACCTTAATTTACCCTTTTCTTCTCATTTTGTTGTTTGTAAAAGCTTAAAGTTAATCAAAAGTTCTTCACATATTTTGAACATTTGAAAAGTGAACCCTCTTCCTTTCTTTCTGGTCAGCTGTCGCTTTCCTGCCGTGTCCAGCAGCTTCTCGTGGCCAGTTTTCCAGAGGTGGAGGTCCCAGCTGCGGAGGGCGAGGAGGAGGTGCTCAGCCTCGGTGCTCTCCTTCATCCCCAACACCTCCCTGAGAGTGAGGAGGAGGAGGAGAAACCAGGACTCTGTCCTGGATCTCAATGGTGAGGATGACTTCCGGGCAGCGGTGGTGATGATGGTGGATGTGTTAACAAGCAAAATGTGGTTTATGTTTCAAAGAAGTACAACACAAATAGTGATTTAAACTATATGCAGCTCATCACATGCATGTAGAAGTGATGCATTTCCATGAGGAGTAACAGAGGTAGGATTTGAACAAGCAGAATTATGATCTCTTCAATGTGCAAAAACAGTCCTGCACATCTGACCTAGGAAGGTTTTGTAGTGAAAGACAATATGGACAATGAACACGCTTTTTATTAATTTTGTCCCTGAATGCATCAAAATGCTGTTTGTGCACCTTTTCTCAGGAGTCGGGGGGAGATGTGGTGGCCACACCGGGACCTCCACAGTGCAGTTAACCTCCAGTTTCAGTGGGGAGGCTCCCATACAAACAGGACTCTGCTCAGGTGCCTCGACGTAGACACAAAGAACATTGTGAGTTTGGGAGAACATGAAAACTTCTGTTTATCAGTGATCCAAACAAAGTTACACACCTTTAAGTCTTAAAGAATGAGTCTTTGACCAGATCAGTGTAAGTTGCTTTAGATCAAAGTTTTATTTTCAGGCTTTTTAAATGTTGTGTCTTTCCCTTTGGAAAGGTGTTCGTTGGCATGAAGAAGCAGCCACTGGCTGTGCCCGCGTTTGCATCGAGCCTGGTGAGTCAGCTGGAGGAAATGTGACCTGAATTTATTTGTCTTTTAATGTTCAGGTGACAGATGAGCTGCTTCAGTGGTCGCACATTTTGTTCCTGTTACAGCTGACGGTCTGTGATCCAAAGCTTGGATTCTGAATCTCCCTTTTTCTGCTTGTCTCATCAGGGAATGCTAGAGCCCACCAAAGACTCTGTGGCAGCTGTCTGTTCTCCAGCACACTCAGCCATCACAGCACCTCCAGGACCCCGGGACACACCGGACCCCTCAACAGGTTCAATGCAGGTCAGTTTGATTTGACTCATTCCAGCTGTTTTAGATTAAAGAACAGCCACTGCTAGATATTAAAAGTCGTGTATATTAAGTCTAATATGCTGTTTACTCCTCTCTGCGTAGGAGGCGCTCCCCTCCAGCCAGCTGGACTGGAGCAGCCGTGGCCTTAGCAGCTCTCAGGACGGTACGTCCCCTCGCCGAGCCCCTCACTTCTGGGGCCGGAAGTAGACTACAGTATCAACCACCCCCCGCCTGGCTTCTTCTAATAAGCCAAACCTTTGAGCGTTTACTCTGGGCTCCTCTGGACTCCTCCTCACGTCCTCCGGGGCATGTCCTGCTTCTTTTCATTTACGCTGTGTTTCCCCTCTGTTCATTCAGCAATATTTTGTGATTTCGGTGAATTTCCTCTCACGAATAACACAGAATAGACCCAGCGTTCAGAAATCAGGTTGTTGTCGTTATGATTTGTCCAAACAAGAAAACCTTCAGATCTTTATCATCTGACAGACCTGAAACTGGCACTCAAGACAAACAGAAACATCAGCCATCAGTCACACTTAATCCAGGACAATGAAAGGGGAAACACTGTACTGGCTTCCCTTTCCTCCTTCCTTCAGTTACTCTAGTGTCTCACCTTCACCTGCTGCCACCTTTTACACAGTTTATCTCAGTATTGATCAGCTCCAGCTGTTCTGGGGAAACACTGGGGTGTCTGTCTTAAAGTGGTAACACTGATATGAGTAAAGGCTCCTGAAAGCTGTAATGAAAGCTACTGAAAGCAACATGTGCGTACTTTTACTGTGCTGCTTGATGATTTTGTATGATTCTTTTTTTTTAATACAACACAACAAAATCAGAGTTTAATGCTGAATTAATGTCACATTTGCAAAACCAATCAAATGAGTCAACTCCTAAAAGCTGCCATGTTAATTTAATGAATGTCTTAGTCCAAAGAAACGTTTTGATTTAATTTATCGGTGGCCCCTGTGGAGGTGGAACTCTTGACTCTCCAGTGTTAATGCTCGCTCTTTGCCCAGCGCACGGCTACGTTACACACAGCCTGTAAATCTGACAACATCATCCAAGTTTTGGCTTTATTTGACACTAAAGTGTCTTTACTTTTGGATGCAAACTATTTATTTGTTCATATTTGCTTGTTAAGGATTTCATGATCCCCCTAGACACCTTTGGTAAAGAGAAATTAAAAAAAGACAACACAGAGTCGCTCTTTGCTCAGGAAAAAAGTTAGTTCAGTGGTGTTTTGATCAATATTTTGCACTTAAAGGATTTGTTTCTAATTCATTGTAAAACTTGAATTTCATATACAATTCTATGTGAAATTAGTGTATATTTGGAGTGTGCTCTGTGGTTAATTATGCTTCATATTTATGGATTTGTTGGTTAATGACTAACCAGATCTAACAAAGAGACCAGAGAAAAGAAAAGCCGTCAGCGTAAATTACAAAGTCCACAAATGAGCTTCTGTTTGGTGTCCTTGTGGATTTTTATAGAAGATCTTTAAAAACCAGCTGCAGGTCGTGCTGCTGGAGAAACAAAGATAAATCCAAATGTAAATCGGCCGTCTGACTTCGCATTAGACAACAATGCTGCTGCATGGTTTGGAAGTGAGTAACGAATAAAGAATTTCTCTTAATGAAGCAAAACTCTGGATCTTAAATTCTACACAAAAAGATAGATTCACTGGATAGAGAAGAGCCGCTGATAAACAAGTTCAAAGTGTTTAGCTGTAATTTCCTTGAAGACGCCTCAATCAGAGTCCACAGGTGAAAACAACAGAAGCACCTCCTGGTATTTTAGTCTTTGGATCCACAACAACCCAAACAAGACAAGTGTTCAGTGATTAGGTGCCATCAGGGGACACAGCAGTGTTGTAATAGTGATGTCCGGACAGCAGAGGGCAGTGGAGCAAAAAGGTCAAAACGCGTAATGCAGCTGCGATTCCTGCTTCACTTCAAGCTGCTTGTATTGTTTTTCTTTTGTTGCTCTCTCTGCACTGATGCATTTACTGTATGAGCATGCTGAATAGGATAGAGGAGCCTTTATTTCCACGCACTTCAGTTTGGAAAAAAAAAAAAATTAGACCTGAAATCCACTCATCAGTATTCCATCACCAGTCAAATGTGTTTCTACAGCAACTTCCTGTGACTGCAGTCACCGTGTTTCATGAGTTGTGCCTTTATGCCAGCACTTCTTTTCTAAAAGGACTTTTTTTCAGATTGTGAAATTCTCTTGGGACCTGTAGTTTGTTGACCTTTTTTTTTTTCTCCAGATTTACTGCTCAAACCCAGATTTAATGCACTGCAATAAGGACTTGTAGGAAATCCTTGTAAATACTGAAATAAATCAGTTGATGCCTCCTGCTCGGTTGTGCCTCTCTTCCCTCTCCTCTTGTATCACTCTTCTCTCCGTTGAATGCAAAGCTGGAGCGTCCAAACAGCGACACAGATGGCTGGGATTGTTTGTTTTTGTCACAAGGCAAAGGGTGTAGAGCTGCTCAGAGTTCCTAGATGCTGCTGAAGGTGGTGTAATTTTCACCGGGGAGCCTGGCAAACATTTGCTATGAAAGCTAACGGCTACATAAAGACAACAGCAGAAGTGTCTCATGCTTATATTTTTGCATATAATCAAGGTGAAGCTCATACATCAGCTAACAAACTACAACAGCACACAGGCTGTTTGGACCACCTGCCACCTGAGTCATGAAGGTCGTTTCAGTGGCCTCATGGATATTTCATGCTTAAGGAGTCTCTGAATATAAAAGAAGTTGGATAACAACAGCTTTGCATTGCTTTGCTGAGCTTTGTTTGCCGTGTCTGTCGCTGTCAGTCTTCCCGCTGCCTCTGTAAAAGGAGAAAACATCAACCAGGAGTTGATGCTCGCTCTCCTTTTATGAATAAGCTCCCCCGTCCCCCCTCACCCCACAACGATCCTCAGCTCCCGTCTCCCCTTGTTAGCACAGGCTGCTCTGCTCTCAACCTGGATTATTTCGGTGCTGAGGAGGAGAACAGATCCTTCGGCAGCAGCAGCAGCAGCCGTAGCAGCAGCCCGCCTCCAGGTCAGCAAGCCAAACTGCAGAAATGTCATTTTACTGTCATTCATGAGGTTTAAGTCATAGCAGACAGAGCTCTCCACCATAACACAACTGTTTGAGCAATATCAAGCAATTCATCTGGTGCAGTGGGTGTTGAGGTCCTGTTGACACACTTTGTCCCTTTTATAACATGTTTTGATGTGTGTTTGTTACACACACTTGCACGTAAAGGAGTTGATCGTGAGCTGTATGAGTTGGCCATCAGCAAAGTGGAAACCGGCACGAACGGCATCAACATGGAGGACACCCTGAATCGGCTCATGTCCACCGCAGAGAGAAGCAGCCCTTCAGTCAGGTCAGCTCAGGTGTTACATCCACGTTTGAATATTATCACAGTGAAACACAAATCGTCTGGCTTCATTAATAATGTAACATCTCTTTTTAATCTTTGCGCGTTCCTCATCAGGAAACCTCAGCAGGACGAGGGGCTGAGTGCAGAGGCTGGCAGGGTCATCTCTGGACTGCCCAGTCTGTCTTTCATGCAGGCCAAGGTCCTAATGTTCCCAAGCATCCTCGGACCCAAAGAGTGCTGAACACATTTACACTGAAAACTTAATCTACCACTGACAGCAGTCAACACAGGATTCAATGCTTCATAGGTGTGAGAGGCTGTAAGGAAACTAGAGACATGTGGACTCTTTAAACTGAGCTGAGCTCCTGCTTTGGTCAAAACACTCCACCTGCTGGCTGTTTTCAAGACTCAATCCTTAAAAATGAATCTCTGTCATAGAGAAGCAGAACAGTATCAACTCATGCATTAATTTCAATGTATGAAAATCTGCAAAGTGTAAAGTTTTGATCTTATTTATTTTAAATCAAGTATTATTCCTCTTCCTGTGTTGTGTTTTACTTTGGTTTAAACATACCTGTTCATTCACCATGCAGATTCTTACAGCAAACTCACTTTAATTATGTTGTATTGTGTATTCATTTCATTGTAAAACACGTCATCTTATTTTTATTGTGACAATATTACAGACGTGTTATACGGAAGCGATTTGAGAGATGAAAGAGCATCATTTCTAGATGGTTTGACAAGGCCCGAGTAAAGATGTATGGAATATGACAGAATATTTTCCTTATTTTTGAATTTAATAAAAGTAACATTTCCTTTTTATGCTGTGGTTGTTGACCATCAGCCAGTAAAGCTGATTATTTGGCTTCTGGTTCCAGTTTTAACCTGCTTTCCCCCAACAACAAACAATATTTCACCACCTGCGTGAGAGTAAAGTCAGTTGAAGCTCTGCAAAGGGCAGTGGAAAATAAAGCAACTAACACTGTTTCAGGATGTCTCTTAGATTTATTGTTAATTAGGTCAATCATTCTCTTTCAAACCTGCAACTGGACTACTCCTCTAACAACACGCTTCACCTGCAGTGTGTGAGAATGAGGACGTTCATCCAAATGAGCAGCTTGTCTCAACACAACTAGGAGCTGCTCTCGTTTTTAATGTTGCATTAAATTGAATTAGACCATATTGTAAACGTGCCCAGACACGGATTTCAGGTAACTTTAAACAAAAGTCAATGCATTTGTCGTGATTGTAACATTTACCATTGGAGGCCAGAGACAGGAGTCGAAGCTGAACTTGTATCTCGGAGGGAGTGACTGACATTTGAACGGCTCCGTCTCAAACCGGATGAGCACCCTTCCCTTCCTCCTCTCGGCCGGGTTGGTGTGTCTTCCTTCCGGCTTGCCGAAGAAAGTTGAGGGAGGTTCAGCGGCAACTGGGCTTTTACACAATGGACAGCCAGGGAAGGAAAGTGGTGGTCTGTGACAATGGGACCGGGGTAAGTTTGCCGTTTTGGTTTGGCACGCTATAGGTTCGTGGCTTGCTTGAAACGGCGCCATTATGTCGAACGATTTGCTGAAACAGGAAGTGGGGCTGTCAGCGTCCAAGCTAGCTAGCGTTAAACTGGGTGGGTAGCTAGCTAACCTGCTAGCCAGCGAATTTTCATTCATCCAGACCAGACACGGAAATAGCTCGCAGGGTGGGTGAAAATGTCAGGATAAAAGCTGAGCAGACCGCTCTGACAACAGCTCTCACATCGACATGAGCCCCCAAA
Organism: Chaetodon auriga; assembly: GCF_051107435.1. Taxonomy (NCBI): domain Eukaryota; kingdom Metazoa; phylum Chordata; class Actinopteri; order Chaetodontiformes; family Chaetodontidae; genus Chaetodon; species Chaetodon auriga. Next base: position 22,341,998 of record NC_135084.1, on the reverse strand, counting down.
TTAAGTCAGTCGAGTAACTGCTCATTTGCTACCAACGGTTAGTAAGCTAAAGCAGCTAGCTAACCTGCTAATTTCCTGCTAGCATTAACAGCTGGCTGTCTGCTTTATACGCTCCAGTCCGGCAGCAGCGTCCGTCATTTCAGCGATGTGTTTTGCACACAGTGTGGACTTTCTAGAGCCCTTAACGTAGTACATTTGATTTAATTATATTGATATATTTTTGTACTCGTACCCAACGACGGCTAGGTGTTAGCTAGGCCGTGTCAGGTTAATTGAGGAACCACCTTTATGTTTTACTGTACAGCAGCTAGCATCAACTTCCCGGAAAGAAATGGCACATAACTTGCGGTCAGTAAGGTCTTTGGGCCTTGAAAATACCACACATACCTGTATTCGTCCTTACTCAGCTTTGTTTTTTACACATCTGCACTGGATAGATTGGGGCTTTTGATGGGTTGGCAAAAACCTCAGAATGTTGTGAGTTTGGAATAAGAGGTATTAAAAAATAGTCCTAAATAAAGGTGGAAATGATGACCGGTCACAGCCCAGCTGGGAGGTTCAGTAGTCCATTAGGCTGAAGATGGGTGGTGTTCAAGCTGCTGTGGTGTGTAGACAAAACGAGCAGTTTCTGCCTCATTCAGCGGATTACAAATATTTTACTGATGTGTGTTTATGTTTAGGAGTTAGTCATTTCTCACACTGCCACTTTTGGATGGCAGGACCTTCGTTTCTAAACACTATCAGCGGTCAGAGAGGATGCTGCCTCAGCATGTCACTGACTAATGAGGCTTTTTTTGAGCTGCGACTTTTTCAAGAGCTTTGTGCAAAGCCAGAAACGTCAGGGTTGAACTGAGAAGTCAAGAGGAAGTGAGAAGAGTCTGAACCGCAGCCTCATATGTCACAGACTTATTTTCAGAGCCCTCATACATGCAGGTTTTTTTTTTTTTTTTACATCCGAGGCTGCTGTTAAGCCTCATAGCTGAACCTTTGTGCATCTCCAAGCACATGCAGCTGCAAAACAAGATGAAACTGTTTGGTTAAACTGGTATAAATCACAATCTGTCATTGAAAGTCGCTGTGGAAGGTGACCCGGCTCTCTGTAAGATGATTAATCGAGCAGCAGCTGATTTGAATTACATTTCTACAGACCGAATCAGTTTCCTCCACCTGTTCTCATCTTTAGCCAAATGTCTTTGCAGGGACTGAGGAGAAGTAGGTTGTACTCACTCTAAAAGCGTAATTAAGTAAACATATGTTAAGTGGATCATTGAAGTCAGCAAATGACACTGGCGTATTGGTGGAAAGTGTTCAGTCACGTTCTTTCATTTTTACATTATTTCAGGTTGTTACACAAACTACAAAAACGTGTGTGTGTGCTTTATATATGTAATGTGGTTACAGGCATACACTTAACAGCAATGTGAAAATTAATATTTAAGCATTGCAGAGGAAATTGTGGGTTGTAGCATGCAAGGGAAAATGTATAAAATGTTGAGACAAAATCAGTATTCTGATTTGAGAGTTGTGTAGGTTTTTTATTTATCATAGCAGCACAATACAGCTTAGATCTGCGATCTCATCCTGCTCTTACACTTCAGTGCTTCTCTCAGCTCATGTAACTGTTGTAGCTGAGCGCAGTGAACAGTAAATAGCTCCACCTTCTTGGTCTCTGTGTCCTCTGTACTAATGACTGTCTCTGTGGTTAAATGTCTTTTGTAAAAATGCTCTCAGGTTATTAATTTGTGCAGATATATCATGGTACACAGCTAGTAGGAACATTATCATGATTTTTGTTAGCGTCAGCCCTGTCGTATTAACGTCTTATTAGAGATTTTGAACATTTAAAACATTTTCAAGATTTGAGGAATTGATAAATTCACCCAAAATATGCTAAATGGCTGTAACAAGAGGAAATGAACCAAAGTTAGATGTTGATTTTATAGTTACAAGCTGCTGATTAACCTTAAAACCTTTGTGCTGGCCACAGATGCTCCTATTCATTCACACACACACACACACACACACTCACACACTCACACACACATACACAGTACATGCATAGAGGTTCTGGCGTCTGTGGTTTCATTTTCATCTCAGTCTTAAAGCTAAATAAGTTGTCTTTTATCAGCAGGATGACGGTGACGTCGTATTGCTGCACAGTTTATCTCATCAGTACTTAAATGTATTTCCTCATCACTTCCTCTGTTCTGGTTTTCTTGTCTCCTTTAGTTTGTCAAGTGCGGCTATGCAGGCTCCAACTTCCCAGAGCACATCTTCCCTGCGCTTGTTGGGAGGCCCATCATTCGCTCGACAGCCAAAGTCGGAAACATCGAGATCAAGGTGAGAACTGGTCCACCCGACGTCCCTTGAAAGATTTTTTTGTCTGACTGCGAAGTCTTGATTTCAAGGGCGAACGTGGTCAGGAAATGAGTGATTAGACCAAAAAATGTAATGTGGAAACGAGAGAAAAAGCAAGATATGAAACCATTCATAACAGAGCAAAGTCAGTCTCTAATATGAAGACAACATCAACACCACAGTCTCATTTCACCCATAAAGATCTGTTGTAATTTTGTTGTGATCTCCAATTAAGAGTCCAACTTATTTGGACTCAGCTCTTGTATGAAATCTGTGAATAGATGCAGAGATCAGTGGATTAGCTGACAGAGGTCGAAGTGTCTGACAGTTTCCCTTTGTTTCAGCATGAAGCCTTTCTCTGTCTTTCTCCGTTCTTTCCAGTTCTTTTGTTTGTTCATCCTTTTTTTTCTTTAATATCTACCTTCCTCTTCCTCCATGTTTTGTTCCCCCACGATGAAGTAGAATGCCCAGAAGATGGTAAGTTCAGGTTGGTGTGTGCCTCCTGTTCCTGCCTGCTCTGGACAGTTGTGTCATGTTTTGATCTAAACTGAAGGTTTAAGCTTTCTTTCTTTGTTTTAGTTGTTTTTTTGTCCCGTGTGTTTTCTTAGGTGTTTTTTTTTTTTAACTTACACAGTGATTCCATTTTTTCATCATCCCAACTAGTTTGCTGATTTTTGACATTGATTTTGGGTGTTGTTGGTCAGATGAGTGGCAGAGAGGCAGATAGATGTTCAGTCCTTACGTTAATGCACTCCTCTCTCCGGGCTCATGGTGTTACAGAAATGGCTGTGATGAATCACTGGCCAGCTGTTATCGATGGCGTGCTAAAAGAGATTTTGGACTGATTCCATTTTCAGAGTCTCTGATCTGCTGCTGCATCCTGACAGCTACACACCCCCCCTCAATCCTGCCGCTACATAAGGGCTGAAATAATCACAGCCGTTTTCAGCTAAAACGAGCTTAAAGCATCAGCTGCAGGTAGAACACTTGGTGCCGAATGATAAGTGTTGTGTATCTGTATGCATCACAGATCTTTTCTTACTGTTATGATGCCACAAATCTATTTTATTTAAGGAATGTCCAGTTCAGAGCATTTGCTTCAGTAGCTGCGAGCCTTTCACCTTCACGAGTGCAGAGGAAGTGCCCAAACTCGAAGAAGCATGGCAGACAGCTGGAGGTTGGAGACGGAAGCACATCTGTTTTTCTGTTTTTCTTTTTACTTCTTTTTTTATTGAGACCACATGGAGGCGATGCCTGAGACTGGTACTTTGTTAATGCCAAAGCACACAGGATGAACCCATAAAATGGCTGCCTTCAGTCGGCTTTTGATGTCTCCAAATGGAACGTGAGATGCTTGACTGTGCGGCTAACACTGAGCTCTAACCCGGCGGTTGTTTACATTGCCAGGCTGCCTTGCATGCAGCTAGTTGAATGGTACTAAAACAAGTGGTTTACTGTAGCTAGAGGGAAACACAAGTGTTTCCAGGTGTAATTGCATGGAAAATAATAGCTTGTTGTGCATGCTGGGTAACTGAGTTTTAAAGCAAAATGCTACTTTGGGCGAAGCCATGAATGCATCTGTCCTCACAGCTGACTCGTCTCAGGAGGAGTGAAAGCTTGATGATCCAGTTAATCTGATTTTATGAGACCAGCAGACCAAAGGGCAGGTTGAAAGTGCTGATTTTATTGCCCTAAACCAATACTCAGTGCTCATCCCTACTATCAGTGACTCTGAATGATCCAAAATGGGCTTCAGACATGGAGGGTTACACCGTAGATCTTCTAAATGTTCATCTGTGTCGACCTTTGACCTCTCCTTACAGGACCTGATGGTGGGTGACGAGGCCAGCGAGCTGCGCTCCATGCTTGAGGTCAACTACCCCATGGAGAACGGCATCGTCAGGAACTGGGACGACATGAAGCACCTGTGGGACTACACCTTCGGGCCAGAGAAGCTCAACATCGACTCCCGTAACTGCAAGATCCTGCTGACCGAGCCGCCCATGAACCCCACCAAGAACCGCGAGAAAATCATTGAGGCATGTTTCCGTTTATTTCTGCGTGCGTTCAACTTCAGGGTATTTTTGTGGAAAAGGGCGAATTAGCTACTTTGTTAGTAAGTACGTTTGTGCTTACTGTCTGATGTTTTCTGGCATGTCCTGCAGGTGATGTTTGAGACCTACCAGTTTGCAGGAGTCTACATCGCTATTCAGGCTGTGCTGACTCTGTACGCCCAAGGTAAGAAGACACATGTTTGTGCTGCAAATTTAATCAAAAGACACATTAACATTTTGCTATTGACTTCCAGCTTCCATGTCGAACCTCTTCCAAACCACTTACCCACAAATTAGATTATCCCTGACACCAGGATTATGTTAGGTTTGCTTGGAGCCTGCAGACAGAAAGCTTTTCATTTGAATTGAGCTGCCACACCTTTGTCAAACGGTTTGTGCAAAGATTTGTTTTATGAGACTGCTTCGGTGTCAAATGTGATATTCATAGTGCCAGAGAGTCTAGACAGTCACATGAACATCACTGCAGTGACATGATATCCTGACAGGATCTGAAGTGGTCTGGTCTGTTAAAGCCCTCCCGTGTGGGGTTTCAAGCAGAACCAGGTGAACTCTGAAGCTATTTGCACCTGCAGGGAGTCTGTTTCTGCTCACAGCCCTGCACGAGGTCTGTTACTGCTCCACCATTTTGTCTGTAACCAACTTGTGAACAATTATCAGCAGTTAATTACAAGTGTTATCTTTCCAGGTTTTGTGTGTTTACCCAACCAACAGGGCTAACAATCAGTAGCCCCAAAAGCACACACTGGATAAATCTCAGAAACAAACACACCTCTATTGATTGAAGTGTAGATTATTAACTGTAGCTCTTGTGCGTTTCAGGCCTTCTGACCGGTGTGGTGGTGGACTCTGGTGACGGTGTGACACACATCTGTCCAGTGTATGAGGGCTTCAGCCTGCCCCACCTGACAAGACGCCTGGACATTGCAGGCAGGGACATCACCCGCTACCTCATCAAGGTATCCAGTCAGACATGCCAGCACCATCCTTCCACTTGCACATCAGGGTGTCAAATTCACATTTTCATTTAATGTTAAGTGTAACAAATAGTTGGAGTTCAGTCTCTTTACATGGTATTGTTTCGTGAGTCTTTTTTAGGAAGGGTAAACAGGCATCATCTTGAATAAAATGTAGTAACAGGGTCTTAATTGTAGAAGACTTGGCTCCACCTGCTCCTGTTTAAATGAACGTACCTGCGTCGGTCACTCTGGAGAATGACGCTCTCTGACCTTTCCACTGTCCTCTCTCTCCCTCTCTGGGTGCAGTTGTTGTTGTTGAGGGGCTACGCCTTCAACCACTCCGCAGACTTTGAGACAGTGCGCATGATGAAGGAGAAGCTGTGCTACGTGGGCTACAACATCGAGCAGGAGCAGAAGCTGGCGCTGGAGACCACCGTGCTGGTGGAGTCGTACACGGTAGATACTCACATATTTATGTTTTCAATATAATAAAACACTGATAAACCTGCTTAAGTGTATACATCAAAGTAGATTTAATTGGACATTATTTAAATAAAACTGGGTGAACCAGATAAGGCATCAGTGCACAGGTTGTTGGTACAGTCAATAGATTAACCCTTAAAGAGGAAGTTTAGGATGTGGCCTCTTTGTTTGTGAGGGTTGTTTCACTGAGTTGTTGAACTGCTGCTGGTCTCACTGTGTAACCTGGTGTTTGTGGCTGCCCTTTAATAAGGTGTGCAGACACAGTAGCCAGAGTGCAGCCGGCTTTAAAACAGGCTGCTGCCCTCACATGGATGTTTTGTGTATTATTCACTCAGTTTGCATCAAATATTGGAAAATGAACTGGATAAAAAAGAGAGACACCTTAATAATAGCAAACATTTAAATGAAGACCAAAGAGAGAAGATCTAATCGATCATTTCTGCAGTTTTATTAAACTCCATCATGACGGTTGCAGTGGCCCAGTATTCCCAGACACACGGCATGTCATCCCACTCACTGTTCCCATGTTTCCTGCTGTGTCTCAAATCCGCCATGAACCACAATAAAAAAGAACATCTCTTATTAAATCAGATACCTGAGCTCAAGAAGGCCAGTCAGGACACAGACTGAGTGTGAGGACGAAGAGGACAAAGCATGTGTTCATGATTGGATTACAAATGAGCAAAAACTGCTCAAAAACATTCAATTTGCTCGCCTATATTTTGTTAAGCAGCTGTTTTTTTCAGGTTAGCCATTAAAAATACATAGCAGCATATTTCCAGTCCTCAGGGGTTTCTCGTTTTTGTTTTGTTTACTTTTTATAAATGTGAATTGAGTTATTTTTCTGCGCACCGCATGCACACAAGCTTCTGCTAAAAATAGCATTGTAGAAAGAATTCCCTCCCAAAGGATTCGTTATTCAGAAGTGGCCGTATTTTGAAGTAATCAAAACTAATGGGGTAACTAAATCTGTTCCTGCGCTGCGCTAAGTAGACGACCACATGCCCGCTGCTGGCTGTGCTGGCTGCTCCAGGACAGGGCAGCGCTGCTGACTAACTGTTTTCTCTGGGACTCAAACATATGGGGGTGCAGCGCTCCTCCACCAGGCTTGCTTTTCTTTCCAAGGCCCTTTTCCCTGCAGCGGGAACCACAGAATCTAAACGCAGGTCCTGAAGTCTGCGTTACTGCACGCCTTACCGAGCACATGTTGTGTCTCTGAGCTCACTGACCATGAGTGTTTGGGTTAGCGTAGGCGACCGTGTGTATGCGTGTGTGTGTAGGTGTGTGAACATGTATGTGTGAGTATCGTTTTGTGTGCACGAGTGTGCCGAAACAAGGAGGGCAATGTAACTGTGGCCGAAGGGGCCTGAACTGTGTGTTACATCATTTCCTGTGCAGCCACTTTGCGGCGGTGGCTGGGCTCCACTTCCTCCCACTGCCCTCGGCTGAATGAAGCCTTTTTATAGTCACACACACATTGACTCTACTCAGTTTGGAGCCTACACTCTTTGTGCTGTAATGTGCTGTACAGTACTATCAAAGTGTTGTAGGACTTTATTTTCAAACTGCAGTAAACACACATAAATCTTTGCTTAAAAAGGCTCATTGAGAAGTTATGACTTCCTTTCGTACATCACAAGCGTCCATTGAACAGTATCATTCTTGATTCTAACAGTCAGGATTTATGACTCTCTGTTGAGTCATACGTTAAATCTTAGCTCTTCAGTGGTGTCATATTTTCTTTTCTCCTTCTCTTTTCATCTCATCCCTCCTACACGTCTCCAGCTGCCAGATGGTCGTGTGATCAAGGTGGGAGGAGAGCGCTTTGAGGCCCCGGAGGCTCTGTTCCAGCCCCACCTCATCAACGTGGAGGGCGTCGGAGTGGCCGAGCTCCTCTTCAACACCATCCAGGCAGCCGATATAGACACCAGGTGAGGCCAATGAAAGTGCACAGTTTCATCAGCTTGTACTTAACTGAGAGCCCTCTTGCACACATTAATACACCGCGTTAGCGAGTCACAGCACACACGCAGACGGAGATATGCAAAACAGTGGCGTCGACCCAGCAGAGCTCCCACTGACGCAACAGAGGGTTTGGACATCAAACTAAGTATTTCATGCACACCAGAACTCTGTATGGAAAGTATGAAAATTGATATTTGGGCATGTCAAAGAGTACATGTCAGTATTTTTATCCATTTTGCAGAATTTTTGTAGACTCAAATCCCCATTGGCTTCCACAAAGGAGTCTGTAGTCCACCTGGGGTCTGTGCAAGCGCAGTAAAACTTAGCTGTTGGGAAGGCAACAAGAAACATTAGCTGTATGATTTTAAGGTGCTTCCTCATTTCCTTCCTTCTTTGCTCTCAACCTTCTTCCCGTCTTCCCGTCGTCAGGCCTGAGTTCTACAAACACATCGTGCTATCAGGAGGATCCACCATGTACCCAGGCCTGCCTTCTCGCCTGGAGAGGGAACTGAAGCAGCTGTACCTGGAGCGCGTGCTCAAGGGAGACGTGGACAAGCTTTCGGTAAGATGTCATGGCTTAACGCCTCATTTACGTGAAGAGCGTTCATGAGGACTCTGAGCTAGAACTGCTGGGATGTGGTCTACAGTATGACTGTAAGCCACAGGTCATACGACATTAATTTTAGTTCAAAATAGAACTTGTTTAGAATCAGTTGCACTCTGATCAATGTGGTCTAAAAAGAAGTGTGGCAGTCCGATGAACATTCAGATGAGCCGGTTGCACCAGGCCTTTCAGGAGGTGTGAATTACTGTTTCCATCTGATTCTCTGGGTTTGTTTAAGTTGGCCTGGGCGGGGTCTCCCACATGTGAGAGGGCAGTAAAGCGCCAGAGAGGTACAACAACCACAGGGAATGTATTTGAGTCCGTTTAGCGTGTAAACGGTGACCAATGCTTGACAGTCTCTCCTTTGTCCTGCCGGCGTTAAATCCCAAACTAAACGCCTTGAATTATGCGCGGCTACTTCTTGAACCGTGTCTGTCTCAAACACATCTGCAAGGTTTAAGATCATTGAACGTCTGAACACGGTGCAGTGCCTGCAGACCACCACCAGGGGGCGCCAGAGGTCCACAGACGTTCATTTAGCTCAAACAGAACATTTTAATAACAACAAATGTGAGCTTCACTTCCCAGTGATAAATATTTGTTTTGGAAAAATATCACTACGTTACATTTCCACGTGAGTATCTGAGAGAGACGGATGATTTTACACAGAACTATTTTGTAAACAAAGGTCTGCAGATGACTCATGAGTTTAAAGTCATTATGTGCTTTACTTCTCTGTCCTCAACTGCAGCCGCTTTGAGACTGAGCGTCTCTTTTTGGAAAGGAAATCGTTGTGTGCAGCCGTCGTGTTTTCCACATACATCTTCCATGAAAAGTAAATCAAGTGTGTGCAGTCTGTAACAAGATGGAGCTCTTTTTTAAGAGATGTGCACATTTTTTTAGGCCAATACTTTATTGGCTTGATGACTGTTAAAAACGTTGTTTACTCTTTCAAAGAGCGGTTGTCAGCTTGAATTCACGTTGGTTATTACACTTAAACTATGGCTAAATACACCACCTCCATGAGTGGCTTTGCACCATTAGCCGTTTGTTTGTTGCATGCAGCCTCGTTTAGACAGCGAGCCACGTGAGCAACAAACAGAAGCCGTGTCTTCAGCCCTATTTGGTGAAAATATGAGTGTTTGGAACGTGGTGAGCACACAGACAGAGCAGAGAAGTGGTCTGAGAGGTTTGCATTCATGTTTTGGTGCTTCTTGAGTCTTAAAGACTCATCATTATCAAAGCAAGTTGTGTCTGACATGAACTGAAGCCACCCTCCAAGCTGATTGAGTGCAGTCAATTTGAAGCTGCTAATCGATATTTTTAGATTAACTAAGGATGGTACGTCTCTGTCATGTGACACGTGTCACTCGTAGTCACAAACCCACTGTGAATTTTAAGGGAAGTTTTACTCTGCAGTGTCCCTCAGCCTGTCACAGCCTTTTACTTTCACTCATCAATTTTGTTTGCCTCTCGCTGCTTCTTCACATATTTCCTTCAGAAGCTGGTGGAGACCAAAACAGAGCTAAAAGACAGTGAATGTTTGACTTACGTGACCAAAAAAAATGCCTCCTATTATTACTCTGTATCTGCCGAATGGTTAAACATTACGTCAGCGTTGTGCCGGTGTGGTGTAGCAATGTTCACACCTCGTAATATTTAATGTGAAAATGCTACTGAAGCAGTTAATATCTTCATACAAATGTTCCATATCGAGTATCAATGTGACACAGTTAAAATCATATATGTGCAAATTACAAAAAAAGATAAGGTTTTGTCACATTTCAGTTATGATGCAATGTTTGAAGTTTGGAGTTTTGGCTGCTGCCCTCCAGCTGTTTCATTTGAATGCTATATGTTGTTGCTAACGCTAGTTGAGCCAAGCCGCCTTGGGCGCTGAAGTAATGTCAGTTGTTCTTGCGTTTGCTTTGGGAGCAGTTCCAAATTTTGATTTGAATGTACAAACACGAGCGAGACATCTGCTGGTGTTGGAAAAGTCTCAACAAGTATTTCATTCAGTTTCATCAAAAAAAAAAAAAACCTTGTGGAAGGTATTAAAAGTCTTAGATTTCATTTTCAGACCTCTTCAATATTTATTTTCCCGCTTGCTGAAGGCATGTTAGTTATTAAATGTTTTCCAGTCAGATTGCAGCTTGTTGGGAGACGTTTTACAGCCATAAATTAAAAGTGGAATTGTTTCCGCAGGACGCTGTTTTCCTCCTTCTCTCTGAGCAGTTTCACCATCACACCTGCAGCAAACACGACAGAGCTGCTGCAGCCTGGAAGCTCGTTATACTGCTTTAACTTTTCTGCCTCTTATGCACGTCCAGGTCGCATTTATTCAGCTCTGTCATCAGGAGTTATTGTTTTATCCTGCTGGGAAGTACTGAAAAAACCTGATGTCATAACAAATGATTTGAGGCCATTTCATCGGACTGGGTTCCATCATACATCCATATTTTTCTGTAATGATCATAAAACAGGTGTTAACTTTAAAAAAAAAAAAAAGCTCTTTAAACAGTCTTGAAGTTAAGTTGATGAACCCTGCAGGAGCCCAGACCAGGTTCAGGCCTCTGGCTCTACTGATGCAGCCCAGACTGAAACAAAATCAAACATGCTGATTAGAAAACCGTTAAGATCTTAATCAGACCGAGCTGAGGACAAACTGAACGGTGGGACAATGAGACTACAGGACGTGTCTTTGTGACATGGGACCCTCTTATATGTCTCTGTGTCCCCCCCCCCCGTGTTGTAGAAATTTAAGATCCGGATTGAGGACCCTCCCAGGCGAAAGCACATGGTGTTCCTGGGTGGAGCCGTGCTGGCCGACATCATGAAGGACAAGGACAACTTCTGGCTGACCCGGGAGGAGTACCAGGAGAAAGGAGTCCGCGTGCTGGAAAAACTCGGAGTCACCGTCAGATAAAGCACTGGACGGACAGACCCCACACACACACACACACACACACACACACACACACACACACACACACACAGCATACACACATTTCCCCCTCGCCCACATTGCAGAGTATATATCTATTTATCCCTCCTCCTCCTCCTCTTCTCTTTCGGTTCTTGACACTCCTCAAACATCAGAGGAAAATGAGCCGTCACCTCCCCGCTCTCCTCCTCTGTCTCCTCCTCCTCCTCCTCCTCCTCCTCTCCTCTCCTCTCTTCTCTCCTGGCTCGGGATTGGCTCACACTTCTCCTCGCAGGCCCCCAGAACCGATTCCACCTTTGCAGATTTCCACTGAAACCTCCCCTTTACCCAAACTTTAGATGGAAGGGTTAATGTTGCCTTGCTGGTGTCTTCTGGAGTCTGATGTTGTGCTGGAGAGGGTTAAAACCAGAGCGGTGAACGTTTACCTGTGAACAGGTTTGTTTTGAGTTCAGTTAGGCAGGTGAAGCCTGCGGCGAGCGTTTCAGACGGTTTAGTTTCCTCCTGAGAGGATGAATCGATGCAGAGTTTCCCAGCAGCTCGTGAGCGTCTGTAATATCACAATCAGGGTCCACCTCAAACAGCCACGGGCCGCGTTCAGCATCTGTTCCAGGTGAGCGAGAACTGATCACATTTTTATGTCGGTTTTTATAAACGATATCATGGCTTTTCTTTTGTGGGAGAGGGATTACTCTTTCTTTTGCTTTTCCTCTTTTTTTTTTTTTTCTTTTTTTTTTGGGATGTATGAGTTCAATTTGTATCTTTTGACTTCTTGTTTTTCCATTTTGCTTTTGTTGCTGTGCACTACTACCAGTGAATGGAGTGTAATGTGGTGACGGAAGTTCCTCCATGTTTTTATGAAGAATTGATGGTTGATTTATAAAAGGGACAAAGACACAGAGGACAGCCCCTGAGCTTGACATCGGGTGTGTGACGGTACTTCGGGGTTTGTGGGTGGTGAGATGATGATGGGATGTGTGTGTGTGTGTATGTGTGTGTGTGCGTGTGTGTGTGTATGTATGGGGGGTGATGCTATTTGTTCCTCATCAGCCTCGCCTCTGCCTCCTCCCTCGGTGTAAATCTCAAGCTGAGCGCGCGGCTGTGCGCGTCGTGTGAATGCCGCCGCGCCGCCGTGCCGCCTCGCCCGTCGTTTCCCTTCAGGTCCACCAAACGGAGGCAGTGGCAGGTTGACGAGACGATTTGAATCTGAGCATAGAGCAACTCAAAACTGGGAAAATAAAACGGTATTTTGTGGATGAAACGCTGTGGAGACCATCTTTACGCTCTCCAGTCTTTCACTCCCGACGGTCGACTTATTGATTACTGGAGGCACTTCTATTTTGAGTGTGATAAATGTGTATATTTTTTTTCCTCTTTCCATGAACGTCTATCCAGTGCCAAGTGCAGTTAATGTTAACTGGATCTCTCATGTTTTAATGTCTTTCTTTTTGTCACGGTTTTTGTTTTTATTTTCCCGTGTTGTTCATAGCATAACTGCCTAACGCTGATTTAAATAAAAGTGATTTATACGGATGTTCGTGTGCCAGCTTCTTGTTTTCACACGACCCGTTTTACAGATTTATGAGAATCACTCTGAGTAATTAAGTCTGGTTTTACTCTGATTAGATGATTTAATAAACATCTTGCACACAGAAGAGCTGCACAGTTATTTCATGCTTGATTCATTTCTCGACTAGTTTCTTTACTGTTAAGTCCAAAAAGTGTAAAAAAAAAAAAATAGAAATCCTCAGAGCCCAAAGTGACGTTCTCCAATAAAATGCTCAGTCTGTTTACTGAGATACGAAACAACAGCAGTAAATTTTCACATTTGAGAAAGGAACCAGAGAAAATTTAACATTCATGATGAAGAAATGTCTCAAACTATCAACTGTTGATGGAAATTAGTCCAATCAATCATTTCTCTTATTCACAGTTTACATTGTTTTTGAAGGGCTGAAGAATTAAACTGAATATTATGCTGTATCGCTTCGCCTTACTCACTTATTTCATTTCAATTTTGAAAGAAAAATCCTCATTAATGCAGTTTGCACACGCGAGTGTCTGATTATCTGACACCAGGCGGAAATTAAGTGTGAAAGTTCCTCATTCTTAACCTCAAAAACAGTTTCAGGTCAGTTGACCTGACACAAGCTTTTTCCTCGGCTTTCAACTGTACCACATGCTCTTCTTTGCTCAGCACTTTTTAATTTATAGCACCGTTCAGACTTCTCAACCATCAACAGCTCATTCTTGACTGTTAGGACAGTTTAACAAACCCAACTGAGACGTCACTGAGCTCCCCTCCCCTGCTGCTGCAGCCTTACCTGGTCTGTACGACCAGCAGGTGACTCATGCTAGCTAATGTTAGCGAACTTAAGCTAGCTTGCTGACCTCATGTCTGTTCTCTAGCTGTGCTAATGTTACACCATGTGTTAGCATTGACTGTCATCCACCAGCACCACAACACTGGTCTACTGTTTAATGCTAAAATGTGTGCAGCAGCTTTATTTCCTCATAAAAATTAGCTTATCCACGGCTTGTTTTTTGAGTTTGGAACAAAATAACAAGAGAGGGTTTGAGAATTTGGCTGATGTGAAGAAATACTGCCAAAAATGAAAAAACTGTGAGTTTATGTCTGCATGTTTCCTGTTCATCTGCCAGTTATTTTCTCCATCAATCATTTTGGCCATGAAACATCAGAAAGCGGTGAAATTAGTTTTTTCCTTGAGCTCAAAGTGGTGTCATCAGATGTCTTTTTTGTCCAACCTGCAGCCCCAAACCCAAATATATTTAGTTTGTCATAACATAAGACAAAGAAAAGCAGAAAAGTCTCACATTTGAGAACCTGAAAGCATCAAATATTTGAGATTTTTGCTTGACAAATGAAAGAATTGAACCAATCAGTTATCAGACTAACCACTGCAGCGCTAGTCTTTAGCAGAGGGCTGTAGGGAGGTGAGACGGGTTGACAGATGATACCCGAGGAGAGGATGGAGGCTGAAGGTGGCTGAGCCTCTGCACACAGACCAGGAGGAGGAAGAGGAAATGGAACAGTGGCAGAGGACTGGCGCCACCAGAGGAAGAGGCTCTCTTTCCGTGCCTGAAATAAAGATCTCACCCAGACTCTTCCGGCCTTGTTCCATTTTAATCCCTCGACTCTTGCCACTTCCCTCTTAACCCTGAACCGTTACCTCTGGAGCGCCGTTTGAAGTTTCCTCCTCATCGGAGCACAAATAGGAGCATCAGCAGAGGTGGGAACGCTGACATGCTTTGGTGCGGTTTGCAGGGACTTTGCTCCCACTAAGAAAGACAAACTGCTTTCACCAACAGTCTCAACTAAAAGGCAACTTTTCATGAACTTACACTAAAAGCATTATCTGCGCAGTGGATTTTAGACGGAGCATTAGTCATGACCAAACTTTGAACCTCAGCTTTTCAGCCAAAAATGGCAGTTTGAACATCTTCGATTCTGTGACTGATTGTGTGATAAGACCACGAGCTCCAGAACGGCTACTAAATGGACCTTGTGGTGTGGTGTTTGCTCAATAAAAGTCCTGTTTTGGATTAAAAAAAAACAAAATTTCAATTTCTTTCATTTTTGTTCAGTTTTTTTGGGGTCCTTTATTACCATGTAACACATGATGATACACAGGAACCATTCTTCACTATCAGGACTTTAACTTCCACTGCTGAAACATTTACTTGCAATCAACTTTCTGGAGGACTTCTCTGACAAAAAAGACTGAATTTGTACTATTTTTCTCTACTGGTTCACTAGTTGCACAAACTCTTATCAGCTAAAACATTTTCCACAGGGTGGGAGTAGAGGGAAGTTTTCCTCGGCAGTCTCACACTTTACCTCAGGTGCAGGGTTTGGACTCGGTCAGGCAATGCTTAAACAATTATCTGGCTCCCTGTAATCTTTACTTCTGCAGCCCCTCAGCTCAGCGTGGGTTTATCAGGCCATTTAGACCCGACAAAGGAACACAAGAGGCTGGAGTGTTGCAAAAGTAACGCTCGCTGGGTGCAAACGGAGAACAAAATCTCAGCCGTCTGGAGGAAAACATCAAAATTCTGCCTATGTTTGGACATGAGACCGCAGCACTGGTGCGGGACAAGCCACCCATTCCTGTAAACTTCACTGGGAAGTGAACGCCGGTGCTTTGTGCACCCAGAGAGGGGCCATGCTGACCCCATTACACCAGCAGATATCTTAAATGTTTGCACATGTGGACTGTGATGCTGTATGCAGCCGTTGAGCTGCTTAGCAGGCCCCCAAAAGCCCTCAGGGACCTTCTTTTTCTTCTCTTTTCTCCCTCCTCCTCCTCCTCCCCTCTCTCGCGCTCCATCATTATCGCCCACATGCTTTTCCAGAGACATCCTGAGTGAAACAGCTCGACGTCCTCGATGGCTATCACATGTTCCTGCTGAGGAGGGAGGCAGCAGGGGAAAGACATCTTGAGGAGAGTGGAGCAGGGTGTACTAAGCCGAGGTTATTTTCTTTGTGCTTCCTCCCGTTAAAGACTCCACTAAGAGTTTTGTGCATCACACTGCAGACGTTCCTCAAACATTAGAAACTACAGGCCTCCTCGTGAAGTCTTTGGTGACGTCCGATCTCCCTCTAAAGATTCTGTGTTTGTTTTAAAAAACCTGTTTAGGGACTTCATATGTGGCTTCAAAGTATCTGCTGAATGTTTGAGTCTGTTCTTGTTCAAACATACTTTCAATAAACCATTTTAGGTTCTGAATAATGCCCCCAAAAATGCACTTAACCATATTTAAAACAGCTATCTCAGATTGGCTTTGCTGCATGAATTGAATGTGAAAAGGCTAAATTTGGGTTGACGTGACATTCATGTTCTCCTGAGGATGAATCCTGCAGACTTTTTAGTGCTAGCTGGAAAATGCTAGCATGCTAAGAAACTAAGCTAAGACGCTGCACATGGTAAACATTATACCTGCTGAACATCACCATGTTAGCATGCTGACAGTAGCATTCAGCATTTAGCATCAGGGTGTCTAAGCACAGCCTCATGGGGGGGTAGCATGAGTGTAAATTCCTTTTGTTTCTGATTTCTTACATTTTTATGTTTTTATCATCAGTGTCCATTCGCGGAAATCCTTTGATGCATTTGTTCTTTTTAATGACTTGAAGTTCGCTTTGATGCACTGATAGAAAACACGTCTAAAATGAGAAGAATGAAGGCAAACGATGACGCACGCTGCAGAAAAGCTGCGCCTCGTTACAGAAAGGAAACGCATGGGCCTTATTTGTTTTACAGTAGATATTTACAGGAAGTAGCTTCAGTGTGAGAGTAAAATCAAGCAGCAGACTCGCTTTTGGTTTCACTGTTTTCTCTCATTTTATTGGAGGCGGAAGGTAAGACACACATTTCACTTTAGTTTTCTCACAGACCTGGCCACCCTTCAGTATCTACAAAGTACTTCCTGTTCCTTCTCGAAAGCAAGAGCTACATCCATCGTACATGTTAGAAACAGTTATTTAAAAAAAAAACAAAACAAAATGGAAATAAAAATGTACAACATACACTTGATATATATAATATAATTTTTGCTCTTTTTTTTACAGAGGTAAAAATACTAAGCGTAAAAAATGGGTCTAATTTATTACAGGGAGTCGTTTCTTTAATTTTTCAATTTAAATACACAAGGAGATAAAGAGGATGCGTTCAGGCACTTGTAAATGGCTCTGACATGTGAGAACACACTCAAACACCAGACGAGACGGAGAAAAAAAAGACTTAACGCTCACACACACACACACGCTGACACACACACACACTGTCCAATCTGATTGGCCCTGTCCCTGATGCATCCCATCATCGAAGGATCTGATTCTACTGGATAGGTCTTACTGCTTGATAGCATATTCAGCTGATCCCAGTGGCTTCGGATCAAGGAGCAGGAGAGGGGAAAGGGATGTGGGTTAAAAACACACACACACACACACACACACACACACACACACACACACACACACACACACACACACACACCAAGGACGCACTGGTACAGGACAGGATGTATGAAACAGACACAACCAGGGAAGGAAAAAGGACATCCTCAGGCATTCTGCATTTCAACTACAGTAAGTGACATTTCCTTGGCAAAACAATCAGGGATGGATGTTTGTTTCCAGGATTTCAGCTGTTTTTCGGACTCCCGTTCTTTTCCAATGGGACCTCGCTGATGTCCTGCTTCTCTTTCGTATTTTTAAAAGCTTATTGTGTTCCCAGTCACATCCCCAATGCTGCCGCCGACCGGGCTGAGACAAAGCGTAAAGCACCCAGACGGTTTACCGGTTTAGTGTTGCGCTGTCGGTGCGAGACTGGCTGGCTGAAGTGTCACTCAGACGGCGGCGTTTTTGTTTTCTTCCACAGCCTGAGTGTGTACGCACACCCACCGTGACCCTGAATGACCAGACTTCAACTGTTTCTACCTTATTTCAGTCGAGCCCAACGTCTGACTCTTCGTGGGCACGACGGTGTGCCAAATCTGGCGTGGAGGCAACAAAAGCGCGGTGGGACAGAAGGACAGCGTACGAGAGTCACATGTAACTGGGCTCGGCGAGACGTCTTGCATGTTAATCTCCCATTTACACAAAATAATCTGGCCTTAAAGGAACAGTTTGATACTTTGGGAAATACTCGCGTGATGAGAGCCAAAGGTAAAATAAAAGAAAGCAAAGAAACAGGCGGAGATTCCAGGAAGTCGCTGGGAGGCCATGAAATGGTTCATCCTGTAACCTGCATGAAACCACAGCTTATTGTTTTTACACTTCGGGTTTTGAACAGATTAAAGGACAATATACTGTTTCAGTGAGTGAGCTTTAGAGGTGCTGATGGGTGCCTTTTGTTTCCTTTAGACGGAGCCTAGCAAGATTTCCCTGCTTCCAATGTTCATGCTAAGCCAAGCTAAGTGCCTCCGGGCTCCGGGTTGGCATATCTAACACACATAACTCGTATCTCTTAGCGAAATATTTCCCAAAGTGTCCCGTTAATCCCTTTACAACTCAATGACGACGTGTAGGCCTTTCTTTTTTAATATATATGCGTTGCTGTAGTGACTTTGTACATGTCAAAAAGTCTTTAGCAGAAAAAGGTTTTATACTAATTTTCACCAGAAATTAGATTTTAAAACGTACATTGCTGCGGAGAAATACGAGGTTTTAAATCATTTTGAAACACAATTCTTAACTAATTTCATTCAAATCACCAGTTCTGAATTTGCTGTTCCACATTTGTGACTGGTGGGCTCCACTGGCGCTTAAAGAGGGGAGCTGATTGTACATCGCAAGCACACTTGATGAGAACCTTTTTAAGAGTTGCTTTTCGTTACAAAAATAGTTTCCACTAAGTTTAAAAGAGTCATGGAGAGGCTGATTGCTTGGAGCTGTAACCACGCTCACGCTTTTCATTCGAGCAGACATCTTCGGAGGGATGGGGGTGACGCTCGGAGCGACGCTCCACATTTTAAGGCATAACGGGCACCGACTTGGACGGCATCTCTGATTGATTTTTCAGTTCTTCACGTGACACTGCTGAGTGAGCTTCTGCAGAAAGCGAGGAAATCAGAGCCTTAAATCTCACACACGCTTCGAGTGCATGTTGAGTGAAACAAGCCAAAAAACTGACTGGAGTTCTTAGACTGGATGGATTCCTGGTTTAGGCGAGAGTTCAGGCACTGTTTGAAATAACGTGAAAGGAGCAGGGAGACGGACGCTCGAGTGTCGAAGCGTGACGTGAAGCACCGCCTCATTGCGTGGGTAAATCACAACCCAGCATCCTTTTGCTGGTAGATCAATTCAGTGAGAAAATAAATAGGATAAAAACACGAATCTTTGGGCTATTAGAAGATTAAGATGAGTACCACGTTTGTTTCAGTGAACAAAGATGTCGAAGGTGGAGAGCTATGTAGACTATATACATGAGCTTTACTATAAGCTGCAGTACAGACAACAGAAGGCCTCTGTGCACGCTGTAAGCATGCACATGTACTATCCACACACACACACACACATATACACACACACACACACACACACACACACACACACTCGCACACACACGCAAAGAGGTGTAGTGTCTGATTTCTCTTGTAGCTGGAGTTGAGCGGGCCTGATATTGGAATAGAATATAAACAAAATGGCCACGCGTACATCAAAAGAGAGAGAAAGAAAACCAGAACAAAGAAACAATTCAAGTTCTTTGACGCCGAGTCAGTGTACAAAGTATAAAGTACCTGCATATGTGATACATGACATATAGGTCAGCTATAAAAAAAAAAAGGCCCCCTGAAAAAGAGTGCTCTCTCACTAGAAACAGAGCATGAAATGGCCACGCGGAGAGCTGAGAGAACTGTCTGCCGTAAGGGGGAGCTTATCTTCCCAGGCCGTTCAGAAAATGCACCAACTGTTTTTTTTTTTTTTTTGGCTTATTTCAGTGTCTGGAATTTGTAGAGAAACCCAGAGAAACCAAGGCAAGAGAGCGAGCAGCCGTGACCACTTGTCCCCTCTGTGTATTTCCCCATCCTTCCCTTTCCCTGTGCTTGCGTTGGGTTTTGCGGTTTCCACCGAGGGGCCGCTCAGCTCAGGGCCTTGTGTCGGCCCCCGCAGCAGCCGCACCTGAGCCCCGCCCGGTGGCAAGCGTGGAGAGGCGGGTAGAGACAGAGGCAGGGCGCCACCAGAGACAGGCCGAGCAGAGCTAGCCAGCGCGAGCCGAGCCGGCCTCCCCCGCTGCCCTCGGCCCCGTCGCAGGAGCAGGGGTCTGAGTAGTCCCCCTCTGGGTCTGACATGCAGTGGTAGAGCATTGTGTCTGCCAGCCACATGCAGCTGACCCGCCGGATGCACGCCCGCACGGGGTCCGGCGCGTCCTGGCACCGGCCTCTCCGGTTGTCGGAGACGTAAAAGGCCTCGCCGCAGTGCTCGCACTGAGCGCGCTCCACCCCGTCCTCCTTCCGCCCCTTTCCCCCGTTGGTGGACGGGGAGGAGCTCGGAAGGAAGGAGCGGGGCTGGGAGCACACCACAGAGGAGAAGCCTTGGCGATACGAGCTGCCGTGGCCCTTACTGACCAAGGGTCCGAGGGCGGGATCAGAGTCTGAGGGCGACAGGGCCGGTGCCAGCGGGTAGGAGTAGTCGTCCTTCTGCGCCTCCGTCTTGGCAAAGTGGACGTAGGACTCAGAGTCGTCCATTTGGATGAATTTGTCACGCACAGTGGCGTGGCGGTAGTCCTCGTAGCCCGTGAGCCAGGAGCGATCCGACGGCCGTCCGTGATGACGCTCGGTGGTTCGCTCCCAGCTGCGCTCCCGGGGGTTGATCCGGACGATTTCCTCGTCCTCCTGGAAGGTGACATGACGGGGAAGCCGAGACAACGGCTGAAGAGAGACAGAGTGAAACTTAAACCCTGCTGGCAGTAACCAAACCAACTGTGTGTTCAGATGAGCTGCAAACCGTGAAGTTTATTTCAAAATCATGACAAACGGGTCTCAGAGCACCCGGTCGTGCACTCTGGACATTCACTGTCTCACCTGGTCCAAGAAGTAGTGGTCTGAGAGCCGGTAGGGGTCGTGGAGGTCATGGCGATGTCCCAGCATGCACTTGTGTCTCTGCGGAAGGGGCGAGGACTCGAGCGGCTGCAGAGAGCTCTCCAGTTTCTGGGAGGAGTTGGATGAGCTGTCTGTGGTGTTCTGAGGGGACAAACAAACACAGGATGCGGGCTGAAAGCTGCGCTCCCATTGGATGCACCAAACAAACAGTGAGTACAGGAGGACGCCACGATTGGACAAACAAAAACAGGAAGCCTCGGCGCAGCTCTGATTGGAAAACAGGAAGTGTGAGCTCTGTTTATTGAGCCGCTGTGGATCAGTGCGTGCGAGTCCAACTATTATTAACAACATCCACCTTAAAACATCCACCGCAGCCACGAAGAAAAGCTCTGCGGCAACCATCAAACCGAAAATTAAATCAGGTTTAAAATTCAATTAGCCACTTACACAGGTGGAGAAAATATGTTTCTATGGTGATCCCATTTATTTAGAACATTTCTGGTTAATGAGGTTACCGTATTTGGCATTTGGAGACGCGAGGTAGTCAAGTAAGCCCAACTGTGACGGACTTCATCTGACCCGGTGACAACATTTAGTTTACCCTCAGTGACGGAAATGAGAGTGGACAAAATATTAGAAACGTCTCAGTGTATCACAATAAGTGATAACTGCATATCACTAACAAAAAAACAGAAGCAGCGTTAAATCCTCCCATTATAGAAGTTGGACGATTCTCACTTTCTACACATTCCACCTTTCCTTCACGCTTTTCCACCACTCTGTGTGTTTGTGTGTGTGTGTGAACACTTTCCTGTCCCCTTTCCGCTAAAGGCTGTCAGGGCTCCACTCCAACTCAAACCTTGGCCAGACACTAGACAGCCGGGCCGCTGCCGTGCAGCCTCAGACGGACAGATTTCAGACAGGCACGCTGGGGGCAGAGCAATGCACCAGCTGACAGGCCGGTCATGAGGACTCCGTCTCATCACATGTGCGCTTAGAGATATTCCTGATGTGGCTGACGCGGTGAAAAGGGTGCAGGTGTTTTTGTGTTTGTGATCGTTGGACTGTTTGGAGTTGGACCTTTTCTGTTTGAGCATCTGTTTCGGGACCGCAATGAGTGGACTGTGTGAGATATGCTGAGATAACAGGGTCTTTTGTAACTCAATGATAGCTTGTTCTGTTAAAAAAAAAAAGTTCTGTTTCAAAATCATTTGCTGCGTTTGTTTAATTTCGCTTTGAGTTTCACATGGCTCGTCCCCAGAAGTCAACAGAGCCACAGAAACTTGTATCAAAGGTCAACAAGCTTGTCCGCCAAAGAAAAGTTTGGCCATGGCTGATTTTTACGCGGTCATCTTTTGCCAGCGGCTCACAGCAGCGATGAGACGTCTGTGCTTCCTTCTTTCCATCACGATGTGATTTCATTCCATGAAAATAACAATTCCACCTGACAAGCACAGAAAAGATGAGAAGCTCGATTCCATCTCTGCAAATGTTCCCACTTCTCTTCAACATTTGACAAAGGGACAAAATGAAAATGTCCCAGAAACTGGTAGAACAGGCCGGCTATGGATGGTCAGGTTGGTGGTTCGAACCCCCGTCTTCATGCACACGTGTTGAAGTGTCCTTGAGCAAGACGCTGAACCCCAGATTGCTCGCAATGTACAGTATGCCTCTGATGAAACAAGACTCCACAGCCATGCAAGCAGCTTTGTGGGGCTGTACTTAGACACGCTGCTTTGACTCAAATGCTAACGCTAGCATGGCAACAGAGCCTTTTTGAAGCTAACATTTGCTAAATAGCACAAAGTACAGCTGAGGGTGGTGGGGGTGTCATTATTTTTGCAGGGATCTGATCATGAACCATGAAGTACTGGACATATTGGCATTTTAACCTGATGATAGAACACCAAAGTGATTAGAATTTGGGATGGTGGTTCAACAGGAAATGTCAGGGAGATCAATCATCCAAGGACCATGAGTGTCTCCAGTTAATCCCGAGGCATTTCATCCAATAGCTCCATCCGACAGTCTAGACCAAAGCGGTGGACTGACCCTAAAAAGGTTCGTCACTTTGGACAAAAAGCCTCTGCTAAGTCCAACCAAACAACACAAAATGGTTACATGCATCATCGGGGTCAGTGGGGAGCTCTTAATTTTATACCTTTGAATTAGTTGCAAATTAATTGCAATCTTTGTTATTTGCTGTCCAACCTACAATCAATCCAAACAGAACTACTGTACGCTTGACACGAGTCACTGACCAGTAAAACGCCCTCCAGAAATCAAACTTTATGAAACTGACTAAATTTTAACCTCACATGTCAAAATCTGGCACTCCAACCAGCCTAAAACCAACACTATAAATTGTTTGCCAGAGTTATATGACCCAGATCTGGTGTGTGTCTGTCTGTCTGTCTGTCTGCTGAAGCTATCCCTATTATATCCTGCTCCCCACATGGATACCGCCATGCTGAGAATTTCCCCCAGCTTTCTTACAAAGCCCTCAGAGCAGCCGGCCAAAAATAACATAACATGCTGCCTCCACTCCGGGCCCCGCCCCCCTGGAGAAGACATTACCGGGGGAGGAGCCGATACGGTTAAAAACCAGTCCGGCTCTGGCCTCCACGGCTGCGACTAATTCAAAACACAGACCAGACTTTCTGCTGCAAGCTCAAACTGCACAAGAGGACGGAGAGCCGGAGAGGAGTTGAGGGGGAGAGTTTATATTTCTGGACATCCTCCCTCTATATATTCTGGCCCAAGGCTGGACAGAGGGCATTTCAAGTTATTTTCTGACACAAAACATGTCCCGACTCAAAGCTCGGGAGGATTCATCCTTCAACAGGCCCGTCTCGCTCTCCTGGGATGAGCCCAGAATTGCTTCAATAGCTTTCACTCCCCCTGTTGTGAATGAGCCAAAATAGAGACAGAGCGAGGAGACGTGCTGAAGGGAGGGACAGAGGAAGGGTTGGGTTAAGTTTAGGTTTGGCGAACGAGGAATAATTTCGGGAAGTATGTCCATCCCAGCTCACCCCAGCCCCGCCGTCCCCCACCATCCTCCCCCGTCCCCCCAAAGGCTGTAAATCTGCTGCAGCATTTCCCCCGTCCACGACGGCTCGCCTCGCAAACTCTGCCGCCAGCGCTAACTTTAGGAAAGGTCATTAGTACGGGCGAAGCAAGCAGAACCGAACCCATCAACGTATCCCGTACATGTGATTGTAGAGACGTTGTAAAGGTGTGTGTGCTTTGAGGATTGAGGACCATCAGGTGGAGGAGAGCAGAAATGAGAAGACATACAGACAAAAATGGACAAGCTGACAGTCTTGGCGTTGCTTGGTTGGCCTGTTGCTGACCATCGCCCAAACTTTTTCCAGTGAGTCCGACACAGTTTGCGCTACCCGGGCTTTAACATGTTAACAGCTGTGGAGAGTAGAGTTCTGTACAGGCCTAAAACTGACACTCAAACTGTATCTGCATCAAACCAAAAGCCACTATCTTCCTTCATCTAATCCATAACCACACACATGCAAAGGTCAGGCGATGCTTTCATTCTTCCCACGGGCATTGTGAATCCGCTGCATCACATGACATGTATGGGAGCAGATGATTGACGCATTCAAAGAGAGAAATTTACATCTGAACACCTGAGCCTGACCTGCAGTGAGGATTCCACCCACTGTCTGTTTATTTTCCTTTCTCTTGCACCGACTACACCTGTGCAAAGGTAAGCTTCGCAGTGCTAACTCCACCTGTATCAGACACGTATAATGAGACAGTTTAAACACAGACTGAAAAATGGTAGGCTCCGGTTTGTTTGGCCTTTCCTCTGTGGTTTTTGGATTACAAATGGAGACGACAGGCCAGTAATTCCCCATCATGCAGGAGAAGAATGTATGTGCAGGTCTGCTGGCTGTTTTTATTTACTACTATGTGTTTTAATACGAGCTTCTATGGAGCTTTAACTGAAATGGAACAGCTGAGTCTCATTTTGAGCGAATCTGGAAGCTTTTTAAGCAACAATCCCAAGAACTTGCCTTGGATTTGTAGCACTGAAAGCTTTCCTGAAAACCCAATGCTCCATTTCAAGAATTGCTCCACCCTCTGACAGCGCTGTACCCTCCCCTCCACCCCTCCTCATGTGTTTGTATGTGTCTCTGTGGTGGCTGTACACTCCCAGCAGAGCACCTATTAGTCTTGGCCCATACAGACAGCTCGAGTCAAAGATGAACCACGAGGCACTTCCTCTCGTAAATCACCGGCCCCGCACTAAGCTGGGAAACAGCTGCTAGCTGCTAGTTTGGTGGCGACTCTCTTTTTCAACTGGGAGGGTGGAGAGGGCGGGTGAAGGAGGAGGGAGGGGGTCACCAGGAGAGAGCGAGGTGGTGGGATACAGGAAGTGACCTTGTGACCCTGCCTGCTGCTCCTGGTGTCAGGTTACAGAGTGGGGGGAGGGGGTCGTTCATGCTAACTTAAGGCAGAGAGGCTGTGACACACAAACACACACATGCTTCTTGTACTATGGCAGGTATATGTGACCGGGGTGGGGGGGTGGGGGGGATCTGGAGTGAAGCCTGGAGTTCAAACACTTTGGTCTAAATGGAAGAAACCACGACTTGAGATTTTTGGATGCAGAAGACTCCTTTGGGGTTTTGGCTGAGCAGCTGATCAGAGCGTACCAGAACCATGGTTTGCTCCAGTAGTACATCTTTTCAATGATGAATCCGAAAGGCTGATTAGATACAGATTGGAGATGTTGAACTGGTAGAAACTGAGCCACAGACGGGAAGCGGACATGTGACTCAAGTGACTGCAAATGTTTTGATGCACAGGAGCGACAACCTGGAGACAACCAATCACATTGGTTTTGAGTCCCTCTGGGAAACAGAAGCACTGAGCTGTTTTCTAGTTGAACTAAAGTGCGTAAAAGTTAAAACTGAATGAAAGAGAAGTTAATTTTTGCCATCAATAGCTTCACAATCATCATTATATAACTTTAATGATCTATCCGGACTTGCATGAGAAAACCTTCTTGAGTGTGTCATCTGAGTTAATGTCCTTCAGACTACCTTATTTCACCCTGTTTCATCAGATGCAGCACATAGATGAGGATTTGAACGTAGGAAACATGCTTACAGTAAAGACGTCGTCGTCACCCAGTTCGCCCTCGTTCTGGAGTGCTGTAGAGGAGGTGGTGGAGCCTACAGAGAAGGAAACAGGATCAGCCTTTAACTCAAGGATCCAACACCTCGCTGACACTCGATACAAGACGACACATTGACAGCAGCCAGGCAGATGTTACAGTGGTGCAGGAAAATCTGGGCGTCCTATGCGTCAGGTCAAATAAACCTCAGTGAGTTTAAAGATCCATGTAACTATAAATTCAGTCCCCAGCCGATTTTCAGTGGCGCTGAAGAATTCACTCACTTCTCTTTCTACCTTTGAATGCTGTTGCTGATATTCTGCTGTGACCCAAAACAACACACAGCTTTGTGATTTGAACACAGTTCCCCTGTCAGGAGTTTGAGTCCAGTCTGAGTCTGCAGGTGAACACGTCTCAATGGCTGTAAAGCAGCACAGCGTACCTTCAGCCAGGTCCTCGATGGCTTTCCGTACCCCCCTGTCGAACGCTCTGGCGTCAGCTGGACTCTGGAAGGACAGGCCACACTTCCTGTCCTCCACCTTCCAGTGGTGAAACGTGGGCGTTGCTATGGTGTACACAAGGTCCTTCCTCAGCGGACAGTCCAGGATCACCTGTTCATGCAGCACGTATCAGCCATATGTTCTGCATCTTATCAACTTTGGCGTGCCTTTGTTGATGTTTGTGTTGTACCTGTTTGTCTCGCAGCCGCTCCCCACGGATGAGGAACTGGGAAAAGCTGGAGGCCGGCACGGGTGCAAGCTCTGGGGGCAGGAGGCGGCACACCCCAACCCTGGTCAGAGCTCCGCCGTCCTGGGCCAGCCAGCCGCCGCTCGAGTCGTCCCGCGTCATCACCACCGCTTTTACACGCACGATGTAGCTGTCACTGCATAGAGAGGCAGAGAGAGACGGGAATAATCATTACTTTAAATTTCTCTATGCTCACTGGATGGAGACAGCAGTCATTTTCAGAAAACACCTCTGAAGCTTTAAAGCAATTAATCAAATCATTACACCTCTTTAAGGAAAAACCAAGCCTTTGAATGAATACAGCTTGATACGTGTTCCTGCTCCTCGTCAAAGGTCTGTTATCGCTGCCATGTTCACTGATGTGCACAGCAAAACGTAGGTGTTGCCTCATTTAAAATGCCAAACTGGATGCCTTATCTCGTTTCCATGTAACTCTACTTGAAAATACTTTGCATCAGCTACATTCTTCACTTCATTGTGAGTGATGGCAGTCAACACGTCAGCTGAAAATGAAAGTATTAAGAGGAGCACAGGAGCTTTCAATCTACATTCAGGAGCATTTGACAACCTCAGCAAACAGAAAATCTGCACCACCTTCTCACTGCATGTTACACTTAAACCTTTCAATTCGTTTGCATAATCAGCTGGATAATAAACAGCTGAATTGATAATCTGGTGAAATTTTTATCTTGTTGCAGCATGGTCCAGTTTGATTTGCATCAGCAAAGATGTCAGTTTCAGAGAGAACCACTCCCTTCCACAGGAAAGCCCAAAAAAAGCAATAAAAATCCCTCCTCAGGCAGCGAGTACCGGCTCATCCCAGCCTCAACTTGTAAACAACTGACTATCCCGCAAACTCAAACTAGTCTTAATTTTTCTGGCGAGAGTCCCAAAGTGTGTTAATGCCACAGCAGTTTATTATAGAGCTGGATTCACACGGTGGCAGAATGTTTGAGGGCGTCTCAAGTCACGACTTTGCCTGGTCCTCGCTGTGCTGAGGTGGGCGGTGTTGCACCAGGACAAGTCAGCGCGCACACACGCACACATGTACACGCACACGCGCACACACAGGCTTTAATAAAAACGTAGCTTTGTGTTGTTTTTTCTTTGGCGGTGCTCAAAACTTCCTTGGGAAGAGAATTTCAACATGAGACGATGATTCAATCAATGAGATACTTGACCGCCAGAAAGTGAATCGATGACAATTCTGATCAGTGATTTGAGGGTTATTTTGGAAAATGTGATTAAACACCAAAAAAACATATCATCTTAAGTGCCATGTATTTCATAGAAGTGGCTGTTGTTCAGTCGGCTACTAATTAAATTGATCATGAGACGAGATGAGTCATAATCTGCCTGGCTCACCATCTCAGCTAGACATTTTCCTGGTTTGACCCTGCGATTATTTGTAAAAATGTCTCTTCTTCAAGCATCCAGTGGCCGAGCATATAATAATTTATTTTAAATTTATAATTGTAATGTCCCGTTCAGTAGCTTCCAAGGACCTTTGCTGAATGTCTATATCCCTGCTGTCACAGTGAAATAAAGACAGTGTTAGAATAACACATTACTAAGGCCCTTATCAAGAAAAATTAGGATTATGTGAACAATGTGTGTTTCTCCACTTCAGGTCATCACAGAAATAATGAATCTGGGTCACCGTTTGTGACAGTGCTGAACTCTTCTTTTATAAATGTGAGGATCTGCTTCTTTTCCCTGTTTCATATTGCTGTAAATGTCTTTGGGGTTTGGGCTTCTGACTAAACAAGCAATCTGAAGTTGTTAACTTGGACTCTGGTGGGCATTTTTCACCATTTTCTGTCATTTTATAGACTAATTATTATCACTTCATAAAAAAAAACAACAGATGAACTGATAATGAAAATGACCATTAGTTGCAGCTCTGTTAGCAGCTCGACTCCACACAATTATCACCTCGAGCGCAGCAGCCTTATTCCAGCTGCACACCAGTCAGTGTGTGTGCATGCAACAGAGGAAAAACCAGCTGAGATCAGACAGACGTCACACAAACTGACAGATAATGGCGCTCCAGTTTGGTCTATATTAGCAGTGCAACACAATACACGACAAAAACTCCCTCCGCAGTCAATTGAGTCGTCAGTGACTTCTAACGTGAGACAATACAATGGAGGCTGAATGCTAGAACACAAGACATTCTCAAGCACTAGCATGACAGCCACCACCCTCACAGGGACACAATGAGCACGGTCACAATCCACATGAATGATCTGACAATAACAGGATGTACCTCTGTGTATTCCGTCGATGCTGCGCCCTGTGTGTGTGTGTGTGTGTGTGTGTGTGTGAGTGTGTGTGTCGGTGTGAGTTGGCAGGATGAAGATGAAGAGAGAGAGAGAGGTGGGAGAAAGAGAGGCCGAGTGGGAGTGAATGAGAAGGGGCTGTTATATAATTAGCTTACAGACAGTCCCCAGGATTTGATGTACACACACACAGACACACACACACTCACACACACACACACGCACGCACGCACGCACGCACGCACGCACGCACGCACGCACGCACGCACACAGGTGGCAAAACTGGTTCACCAGCTCCCGCCCACACACATTCATAAAAGTGACTGAATGACAGACTGACTGAGTGATAGCAGACAAACAGCTCGTACAGAACAGCAGCTATAGATTCACCCACAAGGCCTTCGCTTTCATGTAAACACACACACACACACACACACACACACACACACACACACACACACTTAAAATAAATGCTTCCGCTGAATGCACTTCACCAGATTAGACTTTTCCATTCAGATATTAAAGGTTTCTTGTGTTAATGCATTAAAGACACAAGCGCCAAAAACCCACCTCAGTGAGTATCTTCAAACAACTGACATTAAATTAAGTCATTAGAGATCCAATATTTGCTGACACACAATAACTGAGTGGAACTTTGGTGGTGGCCCACAGTATGTCAGCTGGTATCATTTCATTTGTCATATCAAACCACAGTAGGCGGAGGAAAATAGTCATTCAGGTTCTACTTTGCCACGAGGGAAACATGAATGGAACAAAAAGAGACAATAGAAATGCAAAACAGCAAAGTCTGTTTTTATTTCTATGATTTCATGAGCTTGAGGGTCAGGCTAGCAAACTAGCTTACCTTATAGCTGCTAGCTAGAGGCTACAATGCCTCTGCTAATGCCGGCTAGGCTTGGTAACAAGCTTTTTATAGCAATTCAGTTATTCTATGGCTGCTGTTCAGTGTTCGACTGGCACGTTTACTGTGAAACTGCGAGTTCTAAGACTTTTCTGGGTAGCAGCGCGCTACCTTTCTGGATTTGCACCATTTTTCAGCCTCATATTGAAATCAAAATGGATTCAAAGAGTAGATTTGAATCTGACTAATGGTGCAAAATTG
Source organism: Chaetodon auriga (assembly GCF_051107435.1). Lineage (NCBI taxonomy): Eukaryota > Metazoa > Chordata > Actinopteri > Chaetodontiformes > Chaetodontidae > Chaetodon > Chaetodon auriga. The sequence goes on along the minus strand of NC_135084.1, from coordinate 22,311,760 downwards.
GGTTAGTTGTTCAGATTAATCACCCTCATAATCTCACTCGCTGTGTATGTGTGTGTGTATACTGTATTGTGTTTGGATGATGTTGGTGTTAGCAAGGTTTGCTAACCACTTGGCCTTATCTGACAACAAATATTGTAACGAGAGACCACTAAACAGACGCTGTACTCCTGTTTGAGGTCACAGTTTGAACTGAATGTCGGTTTTGTGCAGGTGAACGTCGGCCTGCCGTATTCTGCACGGCGAAACGAGCAACCAGTCACATCATTTCTGCCTCCGGAGCCGCTCTGACACTGAAAAAGTTAGTGTGAAAATCCAAATTGCTGCTTTTATATCAAAGTACCGCAGCGGTTTAACATGACTCAAACACATGTACGACACATTCACATATGGAACCACACATCCAGTCCACCCACATACAGAAATAACACCAAATTCTGTGCTATATAAGCACCGGTGCTTCAAGACACACGACACCGGCTATCAGCTCTCTGAGATGAACTTGTCACATTTTGGGCTGTCTTGTGACCCATGTACAGCACCCCGTCTGCCGACAGGCCCTGTAATCTGTGGTTGGAACACACAGACAGCCACAACCAGCAGCAACGCGCTACTTTAATACACTTGGGAGTGACCACACATTCTGGCACAAATACACACACAGACACACACACACATACATTTGGGAGCTGTGAATCTAATTCTGTCCCCACGAATGCGGCACGAGGTACCAATGCTGAAAAAGGAGCGTGGCGCCCACTTTAAGAAAAGATTAGAAATACACTATTTATAATCACCTGTTTGTGTGGATTTCACACACGCCGACTTCAACTTTACACACACTTTTCCCAAACATTGCTTCATATTTGACCGAAAATAAGTGAGCCCCAGGTGATTTTACAACGAGCACACGCTCAGGCCGTGCTATGTTCAAGGGTTGCACGGACTTTTCAGTCTCTCTTAGGAGGGGTGAGGATGTAAAGTGTTCAAAAGTGGAGCGATGACTCAGTTTAGAAGGAAGACAGGGTGGAAGTCAACACCTTGCTGATAAGGAAAGAGCAGGTAATTCATGCATCACATCCTTTTCAGAGCTGCTGCCATCTGGTCAAAGGTGCTGGGTGTGTCCTGCTTCTACTTCTTAAAACACGCACTATAGCTGTCAGCCAAACTTCTTCCACTATAACACAACATACTGTTGCCTGCTGATGGTCAGCCACTTGTGAGTATTCTTAATGTGTCTTGCTGTCAGCTGACATCATCCCACCATGACCCTGGAGCTCCTCCAGCTACTGTAAGCACCATTGAGTACAATAATATAAAGTTTGAGTTATACTATTGTGGCAGCACCAAATTCAACAGCCTGGCAAGCAAACATATCAACAGTTTCATCAAGCACACTGCAGCCATTACCTTCTCCCACAGATGTATGTGCCCTACTTCCATGTTCACAGCCACTTGTACTGGTGGACAGAATGATGCTCCTTACTTTGGGTACAATCATTATTAATTATACATGCTTCTGGCCACTTGGGGGCACTGATATATTACCACCTTGTAAAATTGATGTGGCTAATGTGTTAGCGAACATCCAGCAGACACAGAGCAACAGAAGCATTCATTTGGACTTGTGTCTGAGGTCCCTTTGCAAACGCAAGTCCAATATTCAGTCTCCTTTAAGCTCTGTTTTGGTCTCCACCAACTCCTGAGGGACATATCTCAATATTAAGTTCACTAGCTAGTCATTAACTTTGTCAGTCTGCTCTTTGGTGCTGGGCCGGTGGCGTACAGTGGACTTCTAGAGCTTCACTGAAAACAGCTAAAAAAAAACAAACAAACAAAAAAAAAACTGAAAAGAACTGAAAGACACATAAAGCTCCAGAGAGCTGAGAAGAAGTCAGGTGGTAATTCACTATGGGTTCATCATTACTAGCAACCCATCTCACATAGTTAATCTAAACTTTTGCTTTAACAAAATCTAGCCAGAATTGGACAGAAAGAACATTCAGGTTTTTGTTCGGTGGTTTTTCTTTATCTTGGCAGAAACAATATGAGCAAACACCCAACAGAATTTAACTAACTTTAACTTGTCTCCCTATGCTGCGTCAACAAAGTACAAACAATTCTACATCACTGGCCTTCCTGGTTCCTGTGTTTCACACTTTTACTGCAGCGCTGCTGTGTTTGACGCATCGATTCTATACTCTTCATTTCCATGCCCGGTCCACACCTTGCAACCACATCAGCGTCATAATGAGGAAATGAACTGTGGGTGGAGTGCACATCTGTAGGTTCCCTGCCAGGCCACAGTGGAGCCCTGTCAATGAACTCTTCAGTTCCATTCGTTCATTTTATTTGCCTGTGTCAGCATCTTCTGTCCAAATTCACTATCAAAACACCACAAAGTAATTGCTGGAAAGAATAACTTTTTAAGTACATTCACATACTATTAGAACAGCTACTTAGTGAGCCGGACCCTGCTAATACCTGACGTGGTCTGTGTGAAACAATACTGCAATAAAACAGTAAAGGGGGCTGGGAAGCGGTCCGGTTATCAGGTCTGGAATCCAGCTCATGTGTGACAGATAAAAGGGCCACTGAGGGCAGCCCAGCCATGTGTGATAAGGGCGGCTATACTTCCTCTGATAAGACATGACTGGCCGCGCCTCTGCCCGATCAACAGAACCCCCCCCCCCCCCCCCCCCCCCCCCCCCCCACACACACACACACACACACACACCCATGCACAGGGCCCGCCTCTGTCTGTGGGTGGACACACACACACACACACACACACACACACACACACACACACATACATATGCCCTGTCTGCAGATATCAGGAAGTGACTGAAAGGTGCTCGATCAGACTGCTCCTCAGACTATTAGCATATCTACAGACTTCTTCTTTTTTCTTTTTCTTTCTCTTTTTTTTACTTGTATTGCCCACATAATTCATTTAATCATTTAAAAAACTGACTGTGAATTGTAATTTTTTCACCTTTCATTTGTATACCCTGCTGAAAAGTTACAACACTAAACAAACACACACCTACACATTCGAGGTCGAGAATACACAGTTTCTTCACTTAAAGTATGTACAACACATGCATGAGAAAGATTTGATATTCCACATTTATTACAGTCGGTGCTGGACCACTTACATACTGCAATTCTGTGGTGTTTTATATTAGTATTTCAATGTATTCCTGAGTCAAATGGTGTGCGAGGAAGGAACAAAGAGTTGGAGCTGATTTTCATGACATTTTAGTCACACACTTGCCTGATATCAGACAGTAAATAAATGCCTTCAAAGCAGTAGGCATTGAATGCTTTAGTACCATCAAAGCACTAAACTACCAAAAAGTATCATAATTAGTACTTTTAATTGATTTAGAACAGGCTCAATAGCAGCGTCTATCTTGGGAGGTCGCTATTGTTGTTATCACTCCTCCTCCCTGATTCTGGCGCACAGCTCAACAACGGTCCTGCACGCAGCTCTGATTGGATCGAATGCTTCTACAACTGAGAAACCAGTTTTATATCATGATGCCAGATGAACCAGGCACCTTACTGGAGTGGATTCAAAGGTCTGGACCCCGTCAAGCCACATACAACATGAGGATTTGGCCAACAACATTGTGAAAATCAGGAGAATTTCATTCTAGCATTCACATTTCAGTTCAGAGCGAGGGGAGAGAGCGGCGGGGTGAAGCGAGTTCATTCACAACTATTGACGCTGGAGGCTCCTGAGGGGAAGTTTGATCGGCTTTCTGTCAATCAGCTGTAGTTACATGGAACGCTCACATGTCTGGGCAGCACAAGACTCAGGCTGCTGGTGTGAGTGCGAGTGTGTCGGAGAGGCCACTAATACACAGAGAAACATTAACACAAAACATCCCATACCCAACGCACCAATCACAATGCGAGTTCAGATGCATTCGTGATTATCGCAGTGGGCGCGAAACAGCGTCACTGCAGTTAATCATTTTTAAACGGGTGAAAAAAATGCTGTCTGGGGCAGATTGTTGTCAGCTCTGCAGTACAAAAACTTATTACATCAAAAATATTTCAAAAGGGAGGGGGGCAAGTCTCAAAATGACACTGAATCAAGTCCAATCACGAATGACTAACTATACAGACAAAGAAATCAGGATGTGTTTGGTCCAAAAAACAAATGTGCAGATGTCTGGGGCCCAGTTGTGTTGTAGTTCCAGTACGTCATCCAACAACTTGTAACTGCACTCTGAGGTGATTCTGCAGCCCCTCCAGTTCAGTCACAGCAGAAACCATTCTGAAAATAAGCTGATTGGTCTAAACCTCTTAAAAGCCACTGAAAAGCAAACCAAGACCCTCTATAATGTCTCATATCCTCTTATACTGCGTTAGGCTTACCGCTCGGGGTCAAATGTAAGTGATAAGTAGTTTCCTAATTTCTAATCTCTCTGCATCTTTGATCGACATATGCCAAAACGTCAACCTTGGTGTGTTTGATCAGGAAGTCCTCGTTTACATAAACTGTCAGGTGCCAAATGGTTTTTCTTGTAATTGGACGGCTCGTACTCCAGCTCCAGGGCACCAAACCAACTGAAAGTGATTTGCATAATGAACACTAGAAAGTCTGTTCGCTTAGGGCTTCCCTAGTCTAAATATTCTGGTATATTTACCACTACACATAACGGGCTACAATGTTTCCTGGTGCTATTTGTGGTTACTTTTAAATAGCCTGTAGTCTTTTTGCATTATGAGTTGTTGGGAATGGTTTTAATTAGATGTTAACATGAAAACATCCTGTTTCCAGGAAGAATTTGTCTGAAATAGCTTAAAATTAGCATGAATCTGTGTATTTAAAATCAATATGAGAGTATTGTTTGAAAGTGGGGTAACTTTTTCACAGTTATAAACCCTTTCGTGCAGGTGAGCTCACCAAAGATCTGTTGTATAAGAGTGATTAAACATAAACCAGGACTGGGGGGGCTGAGACTGACTTGTATGTTGGATGAATAAACTCTTTAACCTGCACAGCAAAACAGTTTCACATACTGTCAAGTCATCAGACATAAACCCGAAGTAGCTGAACATTCAAAAATGTCCTACAAAATGATCACCTTTCCTTCAGATGTCATGTCTGGAGAAAAACTGGGATCGGTGGAAGTAGATAAGCTAAATCATAAAAGCCATTGGCCCCTCTCATCTCTTTTTGGACAGATCAGAAAGGATAATCAACCCGAGCGCCCTGGTTACTGCAGAAGCGAAAGTTCACAGAGTTCATTCACTGAGGAGCTGCAACGAATCTGAGTCTTCAATAACCACCAGGGAAAACACCCTGAATGAACGGAATAAAAACTCAAGCTATTATAATCTTGGTCATCCAGTCAGCTGATGAGCAGAGATTAGTAAAGAAAAAAAAAAAAAAAACAGGCAAACAATCCACGTTCATTGTTTGGTCTCCAGATATAAACAGCTCGGGCCATTATATAAAGGCTCCGGATAGCAACCAGTGATGAGCTGCTCTGTAAAACACAGGAAATACTGTGAACAAGGATCTGTTCCACATGATGTGCCTGTGTGTGTGTGTGTGTGTGTGTGTGTGTGTGTGTGTGTGTGTATGTGTGTGTGTGTGTGTGTAGAGGGGCAGTACAGAGTGAGAGAGAAAAAAATGTAAAGGGTCTGCAAAGGACGTTCACTTGTGGACATGGAGCATGTATCAATATTCTCTTTGTGTATGTGCGTGTGTATGTGTGTGTGTGCGCGTTACATGTTTGTGCACTTGAGTGTGATATATGTATGTGTTTCTAACATTACATATTAGGCTAATTGCTGTATCTGTGGGTCCATGCACTGTGCATCATCACACATTAATCGAGAAACAGCATCGACTCTGACAGACTGCTGCTTAAGATGATACTGAAAAAAGTGTCGTGCCATTTTATTGTGTAGCTTGCTTGTCATATAATCCTTGTTTCTGCAGATTGTCATGTTTCTTTCTGTTCTTTCTCCCTGCCGTTTCCTCTCTTCTCTTTCATCTTTGAAATGACGTGATCTTTTGACCTTAAGCGGGCGACAGAAGTGTGTGTGTGAGCTGCTAAATAAGGCCGTCTCGGTGTCTCTTTCCACTGTCTTATGAATAGTTACATTTATGTACCCTTTTTACAGTGTATGCAAATACTGTACACATAAAACACATGTTAGCTCGCTGCAAATAGAGTCTGACAATAGGAACTATTTCAGCAGCCTAAAACATCAACAGGAAACATCAGGTTTCATGGTCAGTCCCTCAGAATAACCACAGAGCAGACAGACAGAAAGACCATTTTCTACACCAGCAGCAGCCTCAATAGACCAGAATGCAGTGCAGCTTCAACACATGTTACATCTGATGTCTCACTTTGAGTACAAAAAAGCCCTCTGTTGCCCTTACTGTGATCCACATACATGAACAACTATACAACTTGTTGTTGTATTGTGGGAAATGTTGGTGATTACTCAACAAAGGGAAGAGACGAGGCTGGTTGAAGGAAAATCTGTATAAAAGGAAAAGTAAATTACTTTCAATACACATCCAGTTTTACATGTCCAAGGAACCTAAAGCTGGAGTTATTCCTTTACCAAAACTGCTTCAACAATATCTACAATTTAGTACAAGTTGTTCTGCCAAATCATGCATCGTATTGGTGAACCTTTCCACTGTCCCGAAATTCCACACCAGTCAAGATTATTATTGTCTCAATATCAAATGCTGCTAACGTAGAAAAATATATGTGTGAGGAACAGAACAGTCCTGCTGAGGGAACATGCAGACCTGCTAACTCCTCACTGCTGTGTTTGCCAGTTGATGAGTGCTTTTTGTTCGGGGATGGATTATATTTCGTTGCTACGTTGACCTTAGCTGAATGTCACCGGGCATCTCCTGTCCAATACTGACTGTGCACATGCTGACCCTGCAGCAGCACACACCAGATCAATACATCCTCTGCTTGTGTTGTGACTCTACGGGGTGTGTGTGTGTGTGTGTGTGTGTGTGTGTGTGTGTATGTGTATGTGTATGTGTGTGCAGGAGAGATCTTGTACTTCTATAAAAAGGCAATAAATGTCCTCTGAAGGACAGGGGCAAAGAGGCACATCCTCCAAATTGCGGACATGATGGCTACGGTTATAGTTCAGGACATGCAGTTAACAAAAGGCCCTCACAAACAGAGCGCATGTGTGCGTGCCTCTAATCACATTGCCTCCTGATAGCAAAACTGACACATCAAATCTGATTACTTCACTGAGCAGGTGAGGCATTCAAATGTGTGCATGTGACTCAGTCTCCATAGCATGCATGCATGCAACTCCTCAAGAAGTAAGAGAGGAAGCAAAATATCTAATCTTTGACACCGGCTACGTAACTAGAAAAAAGCTATACTACTGCACCTTTTAACCCGACACAAAGGGTATGAAGGTGTGGCTTTTATCTCCTGGCTGTGCCTTAATACCATAATGGGCTTTCATTTCTGATAAGAAAACCACAATACACAAACCAGCAGATAACTGCACATCGGTTCAACTCTATCCAGTAATAAGACAATAAACACTTTTGTATGAAGCACCATGAAAGCACCAAAGGGTTACCATCATAATTTCACAGAGATTATTTTACATTTGCAGGGAACTTCGGTTGAGATTAACCGTAAAATGCAAAATTAATACCAGCAAATGTATCTTCAAAATACTCGTCTGCTAAGAAATCATAGGCTTTTAACTGTTAGCTAGCCTAGCTAAGTGAGAGGAGCAGGCCAATTGTAGAAGATTACACTAAATGCATTCATATTTATGAATGAGCAAAGGTTTGATAAAAGTTTGTTGAAAGTTTAAGTCAACAGTATTTAACTGTTGGCTAATAAAAATTAAAAGAAAATGAGAACTCCCAATAAAACTACTTTTAAAAATCTTCAGTTAAGACGAACAAGGCTCAGCGTAAGTATTTTAAATTTATATTTATTACTCTTTCATGCAGCTAAAATGTACTGCTAACAAATGTCACTGAATGCTTGTAAAAATACATTATCTGAGGACAAAAAGCTTTTGTTCTGTTCATTAAACGGCCATTTTTTCAGGACGTCGTGGGCGTGGCCCAATCGGGACATCACGCGGTGCGAAAAGAACGACACATCATCACCATAGAAACGCTCCCCCGACCGGAAGTGATGGGCAGTTAAGAAGTCAGGGTTAACGCATCTGTTTGCTTTGAAATATATGACTCAGAACAAGGCCCTAAAGACAAGGCTACTGTCAGGGAGGAACACTGGGAGCGTTTGAGCAGTTTCAAAAGGTACAAGACACCTGAGACTGAATTCAGGTTAGTTCTGACAGCAGTTCATGGCTGCAGCTAGCGCCACTTTGCGCCTCTCATGATTATTAACATTACATTCCGCTAATTAGCTTTACGGCTAACACATGAGAGGCACGAACTGGGGTTCAGCGCCTTCCTCTGTCCCTGTCTGGCTGTCCGTGGGACACACAGGCAGAGTCTCTGTACGCCGGCTCCGCAGAGCCGAGTACGGCCGGCAGGCATGAATGGGGACGCGCTGAAGGTTAGAGGGCTTTTATGAATGAGCCGGCGTCACGCCACAGCAGCGCAAACATCCCCTACGGTGCCCTTCGCCCTTCCACCCCCGCCCGCCGACAGAGATCTGCAAGGCAGGCATTCCTACCGAGCACAGCCCCGTGTAGTCTGACAGGGAAGTTGTCGATATAGGCTAATGGGGTTAAAGGCAAACTGGGAGCCAATAATGTCATTCCGGCATGCCTGTTCCTATGTCTGCACATTTCCATTTAAGCCTTAAAGAGATTGATTTTGGCAAAGGCTCGCGTGCATTTAAAAGCACTCTTATAATCTCCCTGTGGTTAAACCTGGTGGTCTATTCGTGTTGGCTTTAACAATAGCATTCACATAAGGACTGTAAGCGCCCCGCCACCTGCCCGGTATTAAATGTAATTCACATTAAGCTTCGGTTCCTTCTCGGCGAAGCTAATTTTAAGCTTCAAGCGCCTCCATATAGGCCTGTGGGTGCCGTATAAACAGGTCTGTGGGCCTACACATTGTACGGCTCTATATTAGCTACATTTCGTAAGACGCAACAGCACGATCCACGGGTCGGTCCGCCAAAGAGACACCGACAGACACGAGTCTGTGCGGCTCGAGTGGAGCAGAAACATACGCGTGTTTTTTCAGGGCAAGTCGTCGTTTACAGTCGGTATTTTTTTTTTTTATGAATGGAGCGCGGTAGGCTATGCAAATGAGGGCGATTGAGAAAGAGATGGCGGATGAGGCATATCGGATATCTCATATCCTGTGAGACTTCCCCCTTCGGTTGGTTGGGAGCAAACATACAGATGTCGCCAAATAACGAAGCGAAATTCGCTCTGTACACGCCGTCGGGCTTTTGCTTTTTATTTAACTGAGCAACGCACAAACAAGAGTGCGTGAGCTCGCTGCTGTTTGTGTATTTAGAAAAGGTGTAACTTCGGGGCGTGTTTGAGTTTCTAAGTTACGCTGCAACAGGGCCTGCTCTCTCGCTTCAGATCCTTTCAGAAAATGTTTCCGATCCACCCACGCTTATTCCCCTCCTCCTCCTACTCCTCTTCTTTCTCTCTTGCCTTCTCGAGACTAGTCTACACCAAGGTGGGGGCCCTAAAACCCTCTTCTACAGCACTGTCAATGCATTGCTTTACAGCAGCATCAAGCACCAAATCCCGTCGAATGAATAACATGTTTAAAAAAAAAAAAAAAAAAGAGGCGACGCATACATGAAAGCCAGCTTTGTACGAGGAGTTTTTGGCTGCACATTCCACCAAGTTGCCCTGATCATCTCCAACCTGTAGGCACTGGGAGAAGCGAAAAAAGACATACGGACAGAAATCTTTGAGCCGTAGTACTTACTCGTTTGGGTGTGTTTCTTCTATCATTTTCTCGCTTCACCTCAGGTAATGTACCACGGCGGTTGCATACTTTTCGCTCGTCATTCTTTCTCCGCGGCTCCTCCGATTCTGTCTCCAATTCCGCATAAATCCCCCCTGCGCCTTTGTGCGAGTGTCGGCTCTTTGGCTTGCCTTCGACTGGCTGTGCCTCCGTCTTCTTTTCCACACTTTTCCCCTCTTTCCCCCCCACCCGGAGCCACCCAGTTTCTTCTGGATCGCAAATGCCCCTTTCCTATAACTTTAATACCCCATCGCCTTCAGTAGGTAACGTAGCCTATGCAGACAGTTTAGTAGCCGAATCCAGCTCTTCTCTTCTCTCCCCCCCTCCCCAAACACACACACGCACGCACACACACGGACACGCAAGGCACACACTCCGTTTTTAAGTCCTAAGGCGCATGTTTTCACCGACGACTCCGGTTCCAGTTGTGCGTAAAAAGCGCGTCGTCGCTGTTGTTACTGAGGGGTGGCCCCGCTAGAGCCCCATCTCTCTCTACTCCATGTTGGATTGCAGGCAGCCGAGCTGCTCCAACGACGCCGGGGGAGGGAGGAGAGGGAGGGAGAGAGGGGAAGGAGGAGGAGGAGGGGGTGCAGGGCGGAAGCGGTGACGTCGGTCTACATTTTGGTGGAGGGCCCACGATGGCTGCAAGCCGTAGGGGCCTTTGATAAATGACCCCCCCCTCCCGCCTTGCCCCTCTCCGGATCCACGATTTCAAATCCGGACATGTCACCTTTGTTCTCCAATAAAAATCCAATAAATGCCTGTCGGGATTGTACAGATATTCCATAGCAAACTGAAAACACCGCACTGAGGCGATCACTGAAAAGTCGCTGCTCAGAGCGTTAGATGATAGATTATTTATTAGTTATATATCACAGACAATCGCACAGTCAGTGCTTGGCGTCGGTTATCAAAAGCATTTGGCTCATAAAAGAGTATAGATTGAATTATCATTGTACTGAGTGTCCGTAAGAAAGAACAAGGTTTCAGTCTTAAACTCCAGGTGCACGTCTGATGAAACAAAAAAGATTAAAGGGATTTTCCGGTTAATCTTGTCAACTTTTTACCACCGTATCTGTGACAGACTCTCAGGTAATCCATAGCAGCTGTGTGCAGTCTTTGAGAGGTAAACTGGTCTGCGGATTTAGCTTTTTAACACCTATTGATCTCCTGAAGTGTGTGGAAGTTAGATGATTAGCCACTTTTGTTTTCGCTGAGTGCTGCCAGATTTGTGTTCCTGCTGTAAACAGTCGCCAGCATTGTTTTCACGTTCATGCCTGGGCGAAAAATCAGCAAGTCTTCATGAAAAACTGTGGTCCTGTAGCGTCCCCAGGTGGTGCGTCACACATCCTACATGCTTGGAGTAAAGGTTTTGACCAAAGAGCAGTAAACAATATTACTAACACTAATTTATCTCTCTTTTTTTTATCTTTATTTTTTTATTTTTACAAAAATAACATTGTTCTGCAGCCCTTTGGTTTTTCCAGTGGTGCCATTATTTTCTATTTTTAAAATACAAACTAGCACATATCATTCTAGTTGTTATTAGTCTAATAAAGGTTATGATATGATAATATACATTCCACCTGTCAGAGCTTATGGTTTACACTCTGTTACCACAACAGTGTTGATTAGGCATTCAACTACAAGAAGATAAAGGAGATTAGAGGGAAGCTCAGCACATTGTGACTGTGGCATCTCATTAAGGAGCAACTGAGTGGATCCTGGATTCAATAGCAAGGAATTCATCCCTCACAGCTGGAGTCACAGTCTGTCAGAATACTTAAAATTCAATGCCAGGCCTGATAGTTGCATTGGACATTTACTGTATGTCTTTAAAGCAGTTCAAGGGAACAGGCTTTTCATAAAAACTGCTGCTCATTCACAGTATTTATTACAATGATATGTTGTTGTTTGTTCATTTTTCTGAGTGTCCACGAGGGATTCATGGATCATGGATGCTCGAGAACAAGGATCTGCTTAGTGGAGTTATCATTTAACTTTGAAGCAGGTGATAATTCCCAAACTTGTTTTACATGTCGTAGCTTTTATTGTAACATCAGAGTTAAAACTGCAACTGAAATCAGCGTATGAGAGTTCACTTGTATTTTTAATAGAAACCGAAAGTGTAATTCTCTCAAAAGACCTGTAACAGGTTCGTGGAGTCAGATATTTACATGATTGTCACTGGTACATTTATTGTATTTTCAGAGATATTTTGGGATCTAGACTGCCACCATGTGGTTGACGTGTGAGCTGTGGTTAATCTTGACAGCTGAAGAATCATTTAAAGGAAAATGTTTTCTCACCCTGCCAGCCTGGTTTGTTTTAGATTCTAAGAAACAGACAGATTAACATGCACATACACCATGAGTTGAATGAGCATATACCAATAGTAAAACCATTTTGTAATGAAATGTCCAGTTTCACTATATCCCATATTATGTGTACCTTCAGATGTAAACAATCAATTTTTTCTCATTCTGACAGTTTTTAAAATAAGATATGATGTTATTAGGAGAAGACACATCTGTTTACTGGACTTACAAACATCCAGACATCGCTTGTTGGGTAGCTTGTAACTTGTTTTATGAAATGGAATTGACTTAGACATTTAGGATATGAACTAAAATACATGGAAAATGTTATTAGATTATCAAAGAGAATTTCTTCAAGTGGCGTTTTCTGTTTGAGAGCTGTTACTGTAAAAAGTACAACTAAGTGGGTATAGTATTTTTTACTATGTCTGCTTTCTGTCAGTGTGTGTGTGTGTGTGTGTGTGTGTGTGTGTGTGTGTTGTTTTTGTATCCTTACGCTGTCCTAATATTTGCTTAATGTTCTGCATGTAGCCTGCTCCATGCAACAGAAATTTCCCCTCAGGGTATTGAAGGGTCATTTATCTGAAGCTCCCTTGTATATATAAACAGTTAATGAGTCCACACACACAGAGTCAGCCTCTCATTCATCATCATTGGAGTAAACACTATAAATTCAATCTCATTTTTCAGTTTAACAGCTCTGGGAGACAGATATTCATGATATCCTAATTTCACAGTAATATTAAATAATTATTGCAGGCTCTTACACTTCAATAAAGTCCGCCCAGTCAAATTCCTCTTTTGGATGTTTGACTATGCAGAATGATGTATGTGCAGTTTGACACAAGAAGGCTGTTTTCACATTCATCTGCTGAAGGAGGAAAGTTGCTCTGTACTTCGTGTACCTTATTTCTGAGTTTAGCTCATGTTTGTACGAGCAGGATTTTGTGACATGACAACTTCCATATGTCCATAGGCAACATACACATCATGTGAAAACTGACTTTTCAGTAAAGCAGGAGGCATAAACTATTGCACCATGGCAGTGAATGAGAACTTGTGAGGTGCATGATTACAAGGAGCTGTGTGAGTTGACTGTGATGGATTAGTTCAAGAAGAGCCTGCTGGAGGTCATGCTAGCATATTTAAATGACCTGTTTAACAACACCCATAAAGGCAACCACCCTCTAAGTTGCAGTGTTTAAGGGAGGAGTTGTGTGATATGTTGAGCATTGGTGCAATAGAACAGGGCCACAGTGGGTGGAGTGCTCCAGGGGTGCTTGTCCCAAAACTGGACAATATATCAAGACCATCTATTCACTATAGAAAAGTGAATCAGGAGACTAAGGCTGATGCTTTCTCAGTTCCCACATTGGATGACTGCATTGACAGGACTCAGATAGGATGGGTTACATTCACTCAGAGAAGTTTAGGTCACATTTTCAGGTCTAATGCAACACGCAGGGAGAGGCAGGAAGTTATGGCCTTGCTAGCTTTGGATTTATCACAAGCCTAGGTTAGCATACCAGCCAACACTTACTTATTTATTCCATAAATATGTCTTCCATAGGCTAAAATCTGCCCAATTTCTGATTCTCTCCTCAATTATAACAGTGGCATCTTTAAACAAATAAAAGGGTAGATGGACCAGCAACAATGGATACAGTTACATTTACAGTGAGAGACGACAAAGGTGCCATCAAATTATGAGCTGTCTGTGACTCCCCACCTCACTGGACACCATTAGTTCCACACCCCTCTTTCCCAGTCAAACTTCATCATTAGAGACGGAACTCACTGTCTTCAACTGTGGAACAACCATGTGACAGTGAAGATCTGGACACTTAACCAGTCCCATGCTTGGTGGAGGACAGCTGCAAGGAGAGGAGAAGAAGAGGATTTGAAAAGATGCATGGGACAAATGTTGAACCAATTAAAAGAGACTGGGAAGCGGCAACAAGAAATGATTGAGTAACTAAAAGCAGCACACAATAAAAATGTTGAAAACAGTATTTATGTGTCTGTCTTTTTGATGCATCTCATCAATAAACCCACATTTACATGACAGAAGGGCTGTTCACTTCCACAGAATCCGGTGAGGATGACGGAATAGATTTGTTTTGTGTTATAACAGGTTATGGGATTGTTCCAGTGTGAATGTAACATCCACTGACAGCACAGACTGCGTTTGGAAATCCAGTTCTTGCCCTGGAGGCTATGAAATGTGATGGGACAGATGTGTACTGACCAGGGAACAAAAGTGATGGAGATGCTGATGTTTAAATTTGTAGATTCTGAGACGTTGAATCTGTCTGTCTGTAAATGACTCCTGGTTAGACAGAGTCCACAGACAGAGTCCACAGACAGGCGAGGACACTGTAAGATGCTGGTAATCTGGTTTGCTGTCTGCTCTTGTCCCCATGTGGTTTTAAGGTCCTAGCTAGCAAAGAAGAGAAAATGATCAAGCTAACATACAAATATCAGTGATAATACTGAGGCCTGGAAATGCTGTAGATCAAAACTGACTCCGCTTGTCCTCTTGATAGTCTCAAATGACTTTTGAAGTCAGTGACACTGTACAAGGGGACAAACTCCTCATCGAACAGATATGTTATGAAGCCAACTTAGAAGAACTCATTGGGCTTGTAGGGAGCAGTTATTGAATTAATATCATTGCTGATCAATGGAAACCATAAATCTCCACAATGTCATCTTTATATGAAATAATAAAAATGCAATCTTGGTTTAAACTCTGTGACAGTAAAATTACAACATCATTCATTTGAGTGTTTTAATTTGCCTAAAAATGGCAGAGAATTTCTTATTCCATATCTGATAACTTGGGAATCATCAAACATGGAGATAGGTGGTTTTCATTGGCCAGAAAACAGAAAAAACACAATGCACTAAATGAGCTGTAACGTGGTCATGTGCTTAAATGTTTACGGTAAATAAATCACTTGTCTATTCAAGTCCATCTTCACTGGAAAAAAGGAGGATCTCTTTGCTTCAACTTCATAATCCAGAGCGCATATGGGAAAAGAAAGTGGTCTGCAAACTACAGGTGGCCTACAGATCCTGGATCTAACAGGATACTAATACTTCTATGACTTCCTGTATGTTATTTTGAAGCCGCTGGAAACTGTCGGACTTGGCTATAGCTGTTTGGCTCCGCCCCCTGCTGCCGACACCTGTTGTCCACCTTCCAGGTGAGGCGCAGTTCACCTCGAACGAGCCGAGTACGGTCGTTAAGTCGGTTGAAACGACACAACATGGAATAAAAGTGAGTCATAAGTTTGTAAATGTATGTTTGTGGAAGGGGATGTTGATGGTGTATGAAGTGAATGGGCATTATAAAAATCAATCATCATTTTTATGCATTCGTATGTGGTGTTAGCTTCTCACTGGCTTTTCGTTGTGGCTTTGAAAGACGGTGAATGTTTGAGTTTTGTATCACGCGCCCAAGTACGATTTTCATCATATTACAAAGTTTCTAAGTGTCCCATTTTAGAGAAATTCAGTAGAAGTTGTAGTATGCTGACTTATTTTCCACTAGTCGATTGCCCAGATAAAGAATTGAGTTTAATGTCGCGTTTGCTGAGATTGTATGTTTTACTGAGCTAGCCAACCGTTAGTTAGCCGGCTAGCTACATCGTTGGCCGGCGAACTAACGGTTAGCAGTCAGCTAGCCGCCTAACTAAAGGTCATCAGTTAGGTAGCCGGCAAGCTAAAGATTAGCAGTCAGCTAGCAGGCTAATTAAAGGTTAGCAGAGTTAGCTAGCCGGCAAATTGTGAGTTAGCTGTGACCTGTTGGAAAGCTAAGTGTGCTAACGCTAGGGACATGCTCGTGAGCTAGACTAACGCCAGCTGAAATCTACATGAGGAGCGGTACAATATTAAGTAGGATGGTTTTTATTTCTGATTACTTACAGTGCACTTAGAACTGTTCACTGTAGGAGGCCTGCAGTCTACATAATATAAGAGTGATCAGTTTTTAGTTACTGCTGCTGTAGAGTCATCACTTCAAGACCGTTTATACATTTGATGTCTTTAAGATATGACTTGGTCGTAGGTCCTTGTTATGATGTAAACCCATGGTGTTGAACCAAAGGGAAGTGGTCGCTCTAGACACTCAGCATAGTGTTGTTGCTGTGTTAAATTGCTGTGGTAGCTTTGAAGTACTGTATGTGTTGTGTACATGTTAGGATTTTATTGTCCGGGTGTGTGAAGCCATCCCTTAAGGATAAATCCTCTTAGCGATTGAGATAAAGTAAGTAACTAAAAAGCTGTTAAAGCATCCAGCAGCCTGCTGAATTGTGCAGCCTTGAAAACATGTGGCATGTTTGTGTGTACTCATGTTTATGTGTGCTGCGTGCAGCGTGTGATGAAGTTTCCTATCTCACTAATGCATTTTATAAAACAATTTACTGGGCAGGAAATGGGCAGCTTAGAGAAACTATTGACAGAAGAGCGTGTTTTATTTCAGTCTGTGATGAAGCTTTTTCACTCAGAGGTTGTTAAAACAAAATTGGTTTTAGTTTTTTAGAGTTTTCTTTTGGTGTCGTGTCTGAAAAACTCCATATCAGATCTAGAGCAGAAGCACTGCTGTGTTGATCTTGTAACCTTCAAGTCTGTTGCACTTTAAACTGCCTCCTCCTGTGTTGAGGGATTCACTTAAATATCTGTTTCTGCTGAAATCTTTGGCAGCTCGGTGCATAGGTGACACAAGTTCAGGGGTATTAACGATGCAGCGCAGAGAGAAATGGGCATTGCACATCACAAGTATAAAGGGAATATTGGGCAAAAATAACAAAAAGGAAAAGGTTGGCGTCTTAATTCAAATAACAGACTTTTTGATTATAAGCTTGACTCTTCATACGTCTTTGCAGCATTATCTCTGCTCAGGTCAGGAGCAGCCCCAGTCACAACAGTAAATATATTTTCAAGGGGGTCAATTTGTCTCTAATTCAAACCACACCACGCTGTGCTCCCCCCATCATAGAGACCCTTATAGAGTATCACAAAACATTCATCAGCCCTGACTCTCTAACCTCTCCACCTCTCCAACCCCCCACCCCACGACCAATCACAATCAAACCAGACAGCGTCTCTCTGTCTGTAACTTTTGTACATGTACATAAAAGCCCCCTTTCCCGTCAAGCGTGCCTACACCCCCAAAGGCTCCCTTCCTCCCTCCACCCCCCTATCACAACACTCCACATCCAGGTGATAAATGAGGTTGCCCCAGTGTGTGGTATCAGGTCAAAGGTCGACCTAACAGTTCTTGTGGGGTTTTGGGGGCAAATTGAAGTCACTGGGAAGTTGGTTACCCGTCTGGTCAAAGTGCAGCCTTGTGTCTACCTCCAGTCTGTGTCGGTTTCTTCCAGCAGAGGGAGACAGAGTCTCACAGACAGTGTAAAAGGTAGTATGGTGGGACTTGTGTGTATTTCTATAGAAAATGTCATAATTGCGTTCATTTGCAGATTTTGAAAATAAGGCATTTCATCTCATCAGCCCCCTCACTTTGATTCAGAAAAGAGCTGACATTTTAGATGTATTCAAAATATTGATAAAATGACAGTGTTTTTTAACTTCCTTGGAAAGGGCATATGTTAGAGCTGAAAGGACGGCTGATTTTTGATTCTGATGTAGACACTGCAGTAAACATCAGTCTGTTTCAAGGCTGCACATCAATCAGTGCGCAGTCCCTTTTTCTCTGTAGGAAGTCTGCTGTCCTAAAACTGAGACGAACCTGATTCATCTGCATATTGCTACAGGATGTGCTGAGAACCATGTTTTAACCAGGACCCACTGATTTGTCAGTTAATCGATTGACAGAAATGTATCTATGAATAAAGATTTATCAAACAGAAATATCAGACATTTCCAAAGCATCGGCGTCTAGGTTGTGAGGATTGTCTTTGTAGTTAGAAATGATAGTTAATTGGTCATTTTGGCTTTTAGCATGTTGATTGGACAAACAGGCTATTTGTGGAGATCACCTTGGACTCTAGGAAATGATCATGGGCATTTTTTTCTTACTGTTTTCTCACCCTTTATTGAACCGATGATTAATCAATACTAAGTATAGTATAAGTGTTAGTTTTTCTCTTCCTGCTTGACCATTAACCAAGAAATTGTTGGCTTAACCTACCCATTGGGATGGCAGGAAATGCTCCTGTGTGCCTGTTGATGTGTGTGTGTGTGTGTGTGTGTGTGTGTGTGTGTGTGTGTGTGTGTGTGTGTGTGTGTGAGAAAGGTCAGCACTGGGGTCATCAGTGTTTAGTCTGTGTTTTTCTCCGGAGTGGCGACTCCAGCTTTCTGGTCGCAGAGATTTATAGCTGTACCTTCTCAACAAGGACCTTCTTGGTGATGTGGAATAATGCCCACATACACATGCATGTGCAGCACATACACCCCCATGTTCAATGTTAATCCTTCCTGTGAAATCACACTGTAGTCACAGGCACACCATAGAATAAAAGATATGGTGTGTGCAGTTTTAACACAGATATGTCATTGTGACATTGGTTGTGGTGCTTTTGTAAGTAACTGAAATTATGGTTAAATACTATTTGAAAAAGAGCTTGTAAACCCCAAAAAACAGGAGAACAAGTCTACATTGAGGTTGTGAATAGGATGATTTTAATTTGGTAGCTTCAAAGCAGTCTGTGCTTGCAGTGTTGTTATCATGCGACGATAGATCTGATGAAAGAGACAACTTTATCAACATTAAATCTTCCTAAGCCCAAATGTTGACCCCCGAACTTACACCCTCACTTCCATATCCAGCTCAACTCATGTCCAGCTTGGCCCCCAAAAGCTTGCACTACTATCAAAATACACACTCAGTCTCCCACACAGCTTGGCCTCTGTGGCTCCAGCAGGCGCAGTAATGGTTCTGGGAGCCAGACTCTGTCTCGGTCGCCAGGCCCCGGCTCCAGCCCCTGCGTGTGCGACAGCAATTTCCTAAAGAATCCACAGCGAGCGCACACACACACACACACACACACACACACACACACACACACACACACACACACACACACAACCACTTCTGAGAAACACAGAACAGTCACTTGCAATTACAACTCATCCAAGAGTATGATATACAGTCCTGTCAAATCGCCAGCAGGCCCACAAGGGAAGCAGAGGGTCATTTTTTCTTGTTCGACCATACTAAATCTGTCTTTCTCTGCCTCTTTGTAGACATACATATACATGTATATATATATGAAATAGACAGAAAAATACATCAGTAGTCATTTTTTAATTAAATTCAAGAGCACAATGAATTCATCTTCAGCGAAATGTAAATTTTGTTGTGATCCGACATGAAATGCAGTTTAAATGGTTTGTGTCCAGTTAGAGGCATGACGAGGTAATAAAAAAAAAAATAAAGAAAAAAGCAACAGTTAGAAGACAGTCGATATGTTTTTCTGCTTTCCTATCATGGTAGTACTCTCAGATTAAGGAGGAATCTGGCGCTTAATTTGGGAACCGTTGCTCTAAAATCAAGCACTTCTGGATTCTGGGAGCTTCATTCATTTTCTATCCCTCATCTGTTGATAGGCTAAAGTGAAAGCAGTAACAAGGCTGAAATGTCTCCAGTCATAATACCTGGACTGAAGGTGTCACGATTCTCCAAATCTACACTTTGATTTGACTTTTAAGGTCACAATTTGATTTAGAAGCAAAGTTTTGACACTCCTGCTAGGCTTAGAGCCTGATATTGAAAAAAAAATAATTTAAATGATGTCAGTATTAAGAGCCCAAATGTCATTTTCAAAAATGAAATACAATTAGTGATTGCTTATCTGTACTGATGAAAAGCCCCATCACATGTAGGCGATCAGGTTACACACTTCAGAAGGCCCAAACATTTGCAATTATTCATGACAGATGTGACATAAACAGCTTATCATCTCTGTCTAAAGCCTGCTGTAAACAAATCCACTGGTGATCAACCAACCTGACTTAATCTCCCACTTAGATTTCCAAACAAACCCACACGGACGTGCACGTGCATACACACACATGCACGCTCACACACACGCTCGCGCTTCACAGATCTTAAGTCTTGAGTCCGTCAGCAGAGAACAAGCAGAAGTTTATGAGATTAGACGTTTGGCATCAACTATCAAAGCGAGCAACAGCAGAAACAGTGTTCCTTAAAAAGGGATCTGTGTGTTTCTGTGCATGTGTGCATGTTGTGTGTGAGGGGCTGGGGGTGTGTGTGGCCCCATCTAAACAAGCCCCAACAGCCCCTTTGTTGGCGAGTTGCTCCAGGAGAGCGTGTTGATGGAACCGCATCGATGTTCGGATTAGGGCACGCCTCCGTGATCAAGTGCTCAAACACTAGATAAGAGCGACAGAAACACCCTTTAATCCTGGCTAACCCTTTTCTAAATAGGATGGGATCCTACCAGGCTCACTGGAGGGGAGGAGCGCTTTGAAGAGTAGCCCAAAGTTTAGGGTATGGATAGTATGCTTTCGTTTCTTCTAAGTAGAGAGGTGCAATAGAAAAAAAACCTTTGACAGGCACAAATGAGGCTCCTATTAGAGGAATAGTTTGACATTTTGGGAAATACGCTTATTTGCTTTCTTGCTGAGAGTTAGATGAGATGATCGAAACAGCTAATCGAGCTCTGTCCTGAGGCAGCGAAATCCTCTGACCAGCACATCTAAAGGTCACGAACTAACACGTTATCTCTTTTAGGTTTAATATGCACAAAAGAGTGTGGGGTTCTTGTCTTTGGGTGCTCCAGAAGAGATCATAAGGAAAGGTTTGTGGTTAGCGCCGACTCTTCTTGACTTGAAGACTCTGGCTCAATGTTTTGGCATCTACCATCTTTCACATGACGTTTGACATCAAGGCGAATCTCTGATCACTGCTTACGATCAGTGTTTTATGATGTCCACGCTGATTTTCTGCATGCCACGCTGTTTTCGTCTTTTGCACTCAATGCGATCTTAGCTCATTTTGAGGCAACTGACGACTGATGCTGTTGTTTTTCTCAAAATGACTGCATTAACACTGAAAGACGCACTCTGACCAGGCTGGGCAGCTTCACATCAAGGTACATTAATACAGCAATCGTGCATCACAAATCTTTTTGACCAGCACCATCCAGTACAAACCACCACTTTCCCTTTTCAGTATAGGTGAGAAATGAAAGCAGGGAGATGCACACTTGATTTAAGGTATTGGTACGTGTCAGGTGTTTTTTTCTTTACTGGAAAAAAAAAACAACCTCCCAAGTTTAGGTCCCTCGTTCTCTCTCTCCATTTTCATTTTCACCCTTGGTTTTGCACCATTGTGCCACAAAACTGTTGAAATTGGATGTTAAAATACCTTTGCTTTAGCAACCTGTCAACTTCAGGCTGATGTGTGAAAAGGTAATACAAGCTAGGCCTCTCACTGAGGACCCACCAACCCCCTCCCCACCTTCCTTACTGCTTCAATAACTGCACCAAATTCACACTATCCTTCTCCAAACCATCCTAAACCATTGAAGACCACAACCCAAGTGTTTTAACACCTCATTAGAGAAAAAACAATCCTGCCAGTAGTTTTCGTGGGTAACACTTGAGGAAGGTGATTTGCTGCATTTGTCTGGTTGCCAGAATGACAGAATATCCGGAGAACAGGGAGTAAAAACAATAAATGCGATAAATTTATTACCCACTGGCATCACGTCTGCTGAAAGTAATCTACAGGGAGCGACCATGAACAGTAACGCCTGACAATGTTATTCAGGACGCTAACCCTGCAATTTATAATGTCAAACATTTTTAAGACCTGAAAAAAAGTCATTCATTCATTTTCCATCAGTTGGCTAATTGATTAATCAGCAGCTCTTTTGATAATGGATTCATCATTCGAGTCATTTTTCATCCATCCCTTTGTTCCACTTTCTCCTTTTTATGTGACTGAACATTGACTATTTTGGGATTTAGGACAGTTTGTTGGACAGATAATTTGAAGATGTCACCTTCGACTGTGGGAGATCCTGGAGGAGCGGTGGCTTTGCTCTTGAGCAGCAGGTGGACAGATATGGTTTCAGCTCTCGTGAACTAACATAGATGTTTACATTTTCTGCTGTTGTTACTGCTGAGGTAACAGCCATTGGCTCACAGCGAACAGGAAGTCCCTCTACCTCACACACACCCAAAACCACGACCAGGCAGCGCCAGTTAGCATGAAGGTGATGATGGAGCTCACTACAGCTCACTCACTGTGGTTCTGGAGTTTGATTAGTCTTTAAATGCATTAATCTGTCAGTTTAACTGGACTTCCTGGATCCTGTGTCTTTGTCTACTGGTCCCTGGCCTGCATTGTCTTGTGCTGGGTGTTTTTCGGTGTGCATCCTGGCTAAGCCTCTGTCAGTCTGTGGTCGTTGTGACTGTGTGTGGCTGAGTGTGAACAGTTAACCAACTTCAGGGTTTTATAAAAATATACTGACACAAATTATTCTTACTTAACATCCTAGTTAATACTAAAGGTGCGAATGTCAACTAAACAATGCCAGCAAAGCATTTTTTGGAGACGCACCTCATCCTCTCTAAACTCATCGACTCGAAACACTCAATTAGGATGACACGAGCTGTTGACAAGAAAAACGGCAAGTCATTACATCTCAAACATGACAACCCCTGAGCGCCCTTACAAACAAGGATTGTTAATTTATGTGGCTAGATTAAAAACACCTGTTGGTAAACAAGACAATTATTCTGTTCAGGTCCAATGGGGAGCCGTGCGTTAATCATACGTTCATCCTCCCCTGTTAAAAGGCAACATGATATTCCCCCACAGGATTCTCACTGATTAACTCGATACTCCTGACTGTTTAAAATTCATCCCACCAATGAGCGAGAAACGGGTCTCCCGCGTGTCTGTGTGTATACAGTTGTGTTCCTTCCCCAAGATCCTGGAAAGTGTATGCATAAAATATCCCCGTCCCTGGCGTCAGCACAATTAGCTGTTAAATAAAATACCTACTCCTCGATGCTTTTGCAGCATTTTAATTAGACAAACCAGCTGAAGTGAGGGCCCGTTTTAGGAAAATAAACAGCCCTGTTTGCCAAGAAAAAGCTCCCTGGAGGGAAAGGCACTAAGTGAGGTGGCTTGGGGCAGGAAATGGAGAGATAGCAGCAGTTTACTCCAGGAGCTAAAAGATGTTTGTTTCTTGGAAAACCAGACCATGTTTAATCCACCATGTTTGCCTTTTCCATCTTTGTGCCACCGTGGGTCAGTGTGCTCGTCATGCATCTGCCTCAGTGTTGCATCTGAAATGTTAAGCTGCTTCATTACATCACAGGGTTCTGAGGAATAATTATCAGTGTAATTAAAAAGCAGTGTTAACAAATACCTAAAAATATCCAGCAGACATGTAAGAAAACTGCATTGTGTGTAATGAAATAATAATTTTAACAGACTTGAAGGAAGGCTCTGAAAGAAAGGGCTCTCATTACACGGTCAGCTAATTGCTTTTCATTTTCTATGTGTTGTCCCAATTGTGTTAATATTTATTGTTTACATGCAGGCAGCTACAAAGATGTCCTCTCAACACACACTGAGTAGCCTTTTCTTGTGTTTTTGAGTTCTTGAGAAATGACTTGAGTGATATTTAAATCAAACAAAGTTCTCTGTTTGTGTAGGATATTGTCGGACTGTGTCCACCCCGTCAGCACCTTCACTGTATGTATGTATGATGTTAATGCTGCGTATGGGTATTTCGAGACAGATGTTGTGGCTCTGCTGTAACTGCTCAGGTCGATATTACAAAAACGGTTGCTGTAACATTTTGTCTCCAAAAGGAGCCATGTGCCGAACATTTCCTGTCTGTCCCAACATCTGCTTTTTCACCACCGTCTTCAGAGCTAACTGCAGTGAAAAATGTGTATTCTGGTAGTCAGTGGAGGTTGAGTGGGGACGTAAATTAGCATCACACTGTGTTCAAGATTTACTTTCACACATCAGGGAGTGGCTCTGCTTTATTGTCATGGTGTTTCCTAATGAGATTTCTCCTGCACTCACCCTCACTCGTCTTCTTCCTCGCTGCCTCTCCATCTCATTGTCCGACTGCATCACTGTGGCACGGAGGGAATACAATCCCCATATCTCTCTCTGCCTTGCTGTACACTTGTATTTTAGCCAGCTGATTATACCGTTCATACCTCTCTTGTTTCTCTTCTCATTCTTTATCCCCTGCTCTTCCACTTGAAGCACGTCATATCACTTTTCTCCATCTCTTGTCAACTGTTCTCGCTCTGCTCCGTGGAGAGTGTCGTTCACAACGTGTTTTCCCAAAGACTTTCGGTCCCTCTCTGGCGTTCCCGTCTCTCTCCTTTTCCAGACTTTTGCTTGATGTGACAACTGGCGTACTGTCACGTCTGTAATCACGCTGTCTGGGCCATTTTCAAACATTGTCAGTCGTTTTGTTCCATAGGGGCTCTGAGGTGGGAAATATGTCCACAAATCAAACAACAGGATTGTCAACACATATAACAGAATATCTTACAGTATCGTGGGCATTTTTTGCTGAGGTGTGTGTATGTGTGTGCGTGTGTGCAGAAATAGTGAATTTGTTTGAATGTTATTAATATTTGTAGGACGATAATTCAGGCTCATAGGACTTTACGTTTACCTCCGTGATGATCACATGGTCGGAGACAGTCCCTCCTGTTCTTCCTCCACACCCAGCTGGCCGCTCAGTGCAGAAGTGTCCTTGAGCAACACGCTGGACCTGCTCCAGGGTTTGCACCTCACTCCTCTGATCACATGACTTATAACATGGGATTGAGCACGCTTGTTACTTATGCATGACGCTGTGATGCTGATTATTTTTCACTCTCCATTGCAGGGAATTGTGCCCACAAAGTGTCCACTGGGGGGCAGTATAACCCCAGTGGTAAGCTGCTGGTGGCCCAACAAGAACTCCCCCTGGATGTCTTCAAGTTTAGTGTTGGCCTCTGAGGGACGGAGTGGAGGGAAAGTCACTGAGACCAAGTATGTCAACTTTTTTCTTTGTGAAATGATTTTCCTCACCTGTTATGAATGAAAACAGTATTTTTGAAATGGGTCCGTAAGTGAGCTCACCGTCAGACCTGAGTTTAATTAATCCTGCAAAATAAAACAGATTGTTATGGTTCAGAATTGACACAAGCAGGTTCACTGCAGTTTTTAATATCTCAGACGGTGATTCTTGTGGCCTTTTGCTGCTGTTAGTTAAAGGATGGTGGAGGTTTAGAGGAAATACGATGAGGACGAATAGATTGTGATACTTGTCACTTAAAACTGATATTAACTTCTAACTTAAGAGAGACTAGAAGATCAGACTTGGTAGTGACAAAGATGCAAAACACTTGTACTACAGAAAAGCATTTTTTACTATTAGTTGTAAAAAATGATGCAGTTATTTGTTGATTTTTGTATCTTTTGATGAAGACATTGTCTGGGATGGAGCTCCTGGAGTCTCCAGTTGAAAGACTTTCCTTTCTTTCTTTCTTTCTTTCTTTCTTTCTTTCTTTCTTTCTTTCTTTCTTTCTTTCTTTCTTTCCTTACTTCCTCCCCTCTCCAGCTCTACTTTCTCAGTTTTCAGTGCTCAGTGTGTCTCATATCTTTGCTGCAGCTATTTACAGCCACATAATACTAGCTAGATAAACTCTTTTGATGTAGCGCAATCTCAGATCTCTTCCCTCTGTCTTTGATGGGAATAGGTTTAGACATGGCAATCAAGACGTATTCACGTGAAGGGCATTGATTGATTCTTAGATTATCTTTCAATGCAAAGTTTAGATTTCTTCCTTTAAAAGGGTTTATTTTGAACATGGTCACAATCAGCTGTGTTTTCAGCCAAAATAGTTTCCATGGTGGGAATTAGCTACACTGACAAAGTCTTAGTAAAGTGAACTCAATCTTGGAGTTCAGGGCTGCCCAAAGAAGGTTTGTGGCCTTCAGAGAAATTATTTTTACACTCTAAAGTGAAATAAGATAATCTGTTTTGTTGATTTTTATTCAGCTTAATCATTTTTGAGTGATTTAGTGAGTATTTGCAGAATTACCACACAGCCTTAAGATACATTTTGACACTGAAAATTGACACAAAGATGGAAAATTGGTTCAGGAACTACCCAAGAACAGTAATTGTGCAGAAATATCTTCTGGTGGCTGCACACACACAGCACAGTCCACACTCATACACACCGTATTGATTATTCATACAGGGACAACACAACTGCTTATAGAGGGCAAGAGGCAAGACATATAACAGACAATACAATAGCCATATCAAGCTGCAAGTGTAGGTTCAGCAACCAGTGACAGATATTGTTTTTCAATACTGTGTTCCTGAGAGAAAGAGAGGGCGAGAGACAGAAAGAGAGAGACAGGGGTGTGTGATAGTTCGTCAGTCCAAACAGAGTCATAAAGCGCTGCATGGTTAAGCCTGATGAATTAATAACAGGGAGGCAGATGGGTCCCAGGGGCACTGTGGGAGCAGAGCAGCATGGAGAGCAGAGAGAACACACGTTGATAACACACACACACACACACACACACACACACACACACACACACACACACTTTTCTAGGTCTGTATGCATTCATATAAACAGTCACATACTCATTTGCATCCACATTAAGTGTAGGACAGAGAGAGACACGTGTGCATGCACTGAATACAGACAGATACACTCACTCGTCTTCTGTGATCACTTGAGCTGAAGTTGAATCAAACGTTGAATTCGTGACTTTCTTTTGAAAATGTAACCCTCTGCTCAATGACCGCTAATCTTCCACTGATGGTAGCGTTGATCATTGCACGCTGCATGTCATCTGTTGATGCTTGTGCGGATCTAATGAAGGCCAGCAGAGGTCAAACCATCGATGAATAAACCTCGCGTGGAGGTGTATTTTTCACATCCGTTGTTTTGTCTTTCGCATCAAGCTCAGCTTTTCAGTTTTGTGTGCTGTACCTGGAAGCCCTTCCTCTGTGAGAATGAGTGAGTGTAGCTTGTACTCAGGTCTAATGATCAGCATCTGAATCACTTTAATTGCCGAGTTCAATTAAAGCTGCTTGGGGCTAGAGTTTATAGTTGTTAAGATGCACCAGTCTTATCAGGCTAAATCATAAAGTCGGGCTCTCATTGCACTCTTATTTTCTCATTAGGTGTTTTCAGACCAGACAGTTCTGGGGACTCCCTGAGATGAACTGCCCACCGGGGAGCTCCCTCGAGAACTATATACTGTACCTTCACAGACTTTTTTGTGTTTGCATTCGCCCCACCAGTAGGAATGCTGATGGAAAGTCAGCAGGCTGGAAGTTATAGCAGCATCCCCTCTATGCGATACACAGCAACAACAACTTGATAGAGATTTGTCCTTGTTTTTTTTTCCAAAAGGCTGCCGCTATGAGCGGGTTTTTACACCATTAATGATTTACATGTTTTTTAAAAATGGTTGTTGCATTTGCTTTGTTGGCTCATGTGTTCACAACCAATCAGCGTTCACTTACGACTGGACCAGTTGGTGCACAACTACTCTGCAGTAGGAGCTAAAAAATGTTCCTCAGAACAGCAGCATACACACAGTAGATTTAAAGAAAGCTGGACACGGCTTTTAATGCTGTTCTCCTGCATTTCATTTGGATTATGTAATAGAATTTCTATTGAGTAAAGTTACGATTTTCAATAAAATCAGGCATCACTTGCTGCAATTTCAACCTGTGCGTATCCAGAACAACCCCATGCAGCTTTAACATTACAGAAAATTCCCACTGACTCATTTCATAGTCTCCCAGTGCAGAATTATACTCTGACTGCAGATAAAACTGCAAAACATGGTGTAATACATACAACGGACTCACCAAGGCACTGATGTAGCATAATGGCGGTTGTGGGCGCGAGCTGATGACACACCAGAATGAGGTGCCAGCGGAGGCTGTGTGGTAATTTATGATGGGCAGACAGGTCAAGGTTGCCATGTAATCTTCTGTCTGATGGAAAGCAATAAGTGTGTGTGTGTGTGTATGGTAAGAGGGGAGCTAGATAGTATACGTACGTGTATGTGTGTGTAATAGGGAAAGAACTTTTGGGTCACTGGTGTTTGTTCTGTCTTTTCAGGGGAGTTTTATTGAAACATAAGCGTGTCTGTTTTAGTAAGTTTACCTTCTCTTTTTTACCTTTAAACAAAATCTCTATTGCTTTTTTCACCAACCCCCAGTACCTCAGCACTGCAGTAAATATGACAGGGTGATTCATGGGGCATGATGGTTAATCTTACGTGTGAGAGTTGGACGGCTCACAAATGTTCTGTTCAGCTTTAGTTCAAGTCAAATCTCCTAATATTTCATTTTAATCACAGACATTTTTGTGCTTCTTTTTGGTCAAGATCCCTTCATTTCTGACCCTGGCCACGACGGTACGGTATGGATTGACTGTTGATACTGTTGCTGTTATGATGACTGAAGTGCATAATTTTACTGATTAGCCTTATTGTTGGCAGTTTAAAAAAACCTGTGACGTGTCACCACCCCACCTACAACCGCTGAAGTAGTCTGGTTTTATTGGACATGTTAGCTGATAGAAATGTCATTTTGGAGGATTCTCATCACATAAAAAGATGATGAGTCTGGTTACAAAACTTTTTCCTTTTCATTGCATTTTACTTGACATGAAAATGGTGTCAGTGAGGTCAAATGTAAACAATTACAAAGCTTCACTGCAAAAATATCAGTATAGGCCTGAAAATGTATTATTGGTGTTTTTTTGGAGAGTGTTTCCCCGTTGAGCTACAGTTGAAGGATAGTAACAAAAAGAGGGGACTTTGTGTTAAAAACACTTAAGATTTGGAAAATATTCACTTCATTTGACTAACTCACAGTGTGGGTGGTCCAATCCTTGGCTCCTCCAGTCTTCATGCCGAAGTGTTGGCCGAAGTTGCCACCTCGCATTGCAATCAGTGTGTGAGTGTGTGTGTGAATGCTGCCGTGCTCGCTGTCCATTTACCATTTGAATTTAGTCCCCATAACTTACACTGAAAGTACATTAGGCAGGGGTCTTTCAATGACCACAAACAGTTGGAATGATTGTAGCAAGAAGATCCTGATTCAGTGTTCATTTGGACACCTGACTGTTAAAAACCTAGATCAGTCAGAAAATGCTGTGTTGTTACATGTTTATGGCCGTTCTTCCATGTGTCTGGCTCATCAGATCATATCTAGCGGTTTGGGGCCTCTCCTCAGCCTCCTCATTCTCACTGTGCTCGTGCCGTTGAGCAGGAGCGGATCTCAGCCTTCGCCGAAGCAGCAACTTGGTAATGACAAATTAATCCTCTCGGAAACAAAACAAAATATGTATATTTCATCAGGCGGCGGTGAGGGTCGTTTAGCGTTGTCACAACAAGTTACACGTTAAAAGGCCTTTGCTCTGTCTTTGGCTTCTCAATCCGCCAAGTTGAATAATTGAAAATATTTTCGCTGACTGTCAGGCCAGGAGATGTGGCACCATCTCTGTGAGTCTTGTAGCTTCTCGTCTCTTGTTTTCTTAAGCTCTGACATGGCTTTGCCGCATGCCTCTACGTTGGCGTGTGGGTGATTTCTCAGTTGGGTTATACATGGCACGAGTGAGGGAATGTACCGAGGCTGCCTGGCTTCGGCTAAGCCAGCCAAACGTCTCCACACAGCCTCGGATAAATATGGATGGGCAAATAAAACGCACACAGATGAACAGTATGAAGTAGGCAAAGCAAGGAATATGCTCTGGCACACTGACAGCTGGATGTAAAGAACACCACTGGCACATGCACACACAATCACAGAGACCCTGCTGCACAAAACCTGCATGTCTCTGAGTCTGTATTTGGGCTGTCAGGCCGATGGGAATCATGCATGTATGCATTTGTGTGCATTGTTTATGTGCGTGTGCCAGTTTCTGTACGTGTATGCATATGCATGTGTGTGTGTTGGCTGCCAAACGTGGAGAGCAGGAAGAGGAAGAGGCTAGATGGTTGGAGGGGGTGTTTATTTATTCATTACCCAGCGGCCTCCGTGGTTTCAGGGGGACATGGCAACACTTGTCCTGGGCCCTTTAGCACTGGTCTGTTTGTGGCCTGCTTTGGCCTTGCCAAAGCCTTCAGCTCTCACCTCCTCTGCTCTCTGCTCTCCTCTTCATTCTTTTTCCTGCTTAGGCTTTCACTGTTGATATTTCTTTGGTTCTTTCGTACTTTCTTTCTGCTCTTATGAAAACTTTCTATGTAATGCGTCGTTAAAACTGTGGCTTGTCATTTTCACATTTTGGTATTGCAATAGTTTGTTTTGCTCACCTTTGATTCGGAGGGACTGAACTGAATGTCAGAGATGCTTTGTTGGGCGACTTGCTCTATCACGCTCATTGGCTTGACTTTGTTTCCCTGCAGACAGTGCTGCACCGTTCAGCGTCAGTGCATAAACTTGTACTTGAGATAAATGGCACAGAGATTTTTATTTGTCCTCATGGAAAATGTGGGCAGGTGTGTGTCTGCGAATAGTCTCACCTTCCAGCAAAGCCAATCAGCAGCTGTCTCAGGGGTGCAAACCTCCTCCAGAAAATGGCACACAAACAGATTCATGCACACTTCTACTTCAATCCTAAAGGCACCCATATAGTCTCCACCAGAACTGCTGGTCAGATGAGCGAATAGGTTGGTAAACTCCTCCTCCCACACCTTTCCGACGGTGGAATTTTTGGAGCCGCTTCCGATAATTTATAGAACTTTCCGAAAACAACAATCCAACATTCACACCCACTTCACACAGTGGTTGGCCAGCTGTGTGGAGGTGAGAAAGGAGCCAGGATCTCAGCTTCTCTCTCAAGCTCTCTTCATTCTTTGCACAGCTATTTTTGTCACTCCGTGTTTAAACAATATCTCATCTCCCCCCTCCTATGACAGCCAGCTGTTCGCTCTGCCTTCGAGTGTGGCCGCTCAGAACAGGTAAAACACTCAGACAGGTTGTTTTTGAGCGTAACGTTAACCTTACAGGGATCTCTTTTGACAAGGATTGCAAAGCAAGATCACACAAAACTGAGTTAGATTAACATAAAAGACAGTAATAACACATGGGATCAGACTTATATACAAACATGTAATATAACGTAAGCTCACGCTGTGCTCTGCGTGAACTGGCTGGCCTAATCTGCCCCATGGTGGGAGATCATCGATTCCCATAACAAAAGAACTGAGCCAGGCACACATCTCCTCCTGACCCTTCCCTCCTTGCTGGACCCGAGCTCGTGTTCAAACCACAGCACGATCAATGGCCATACTTGGGGATCAATTTGTCAGTCTTTGGGGTGTCAGATGTGATATGGCATTGCTTTGGCTGGGTGGCGTAAAGGAGCCCGGCCAGACTGATTGTTCAAAGCTCCTGGTTCTCCTCATCAGTCGAGCCATTCAAATCAAGATTCAGATTGGAGCTGTGAGGTGATGAGAGGGGAAGAGATGAGAGGGGCTGATCCTGCCTGGCCTCTTTGTTTTCAGAAGCTTCTTTGATTGGTACAGTCACCTTTCATTGATTGATGCTTATGGAGTTTGCTTGGCGAGGTGATGATTTGTGAAGTATGTTTGTGATTCATGTGCTTTTGTTTTCTCTCTGTCTTTGTTGTGTGTTGTGTCTCTGAACTGTCTGAAGAAATCAGCTCTCAGTCAGTCACTGTGGACTGTTGTGTGACGTTCTTTTTCCTGGATTTTCTCTCGACAGAGCTTCGGTCTCTGGACGTATCTCTATCCATTCAGCCAAGGTGGCGATCAGTGTTCAATGAAAGTGCTGTTGTTGCTGTAGAAAACATAGAACTCACTTCCTGTCTGCAAACAGTGTGTTTATTATTGTGATTCCCAACACATTTATGACAGTTGTGTTATGAGACCAATCAAAGATGAAACAGGTCTACAGTCACCGGTTTGGTGCTCTGTGCCGAATACTTGCATTGGCATGCTAATGTGCTCACAGTGACAATGCTAACATGCTGCTGTTTAGCAGGTATAATGTTTACCATGTTCACCATTTTAATTTAGCCTGTTAGCTCTCTAGCATTTGCAAAATTAACACTAAACATGAAGTGCAGCTCTGGCTCATGATTCAAGAATTCCAGGATCATCAAAGTTATTATAATTCTCCTAAGGGTGGCATGCATAGCATTGGATCCAATGGGGGGGGGGGGTTAAGTCTTGCCCAGAGGGACCATGGTCTGCCCCACTCCTCTATTTTCCCCTGGAGCCACAAAGCATGCACATTACACACACCTGAGAAAGCAACAGGGTCATTCTTAACACAAACAGTCCAGCGTCGAGCGATCACGTCTACAAATCACTGTTAATTCAAGTTCCTCTGATATTTGATTTTGGTGGATAGATGAGAGCTGAAAATGTGGTTTGCAGGAAAATGACTTCTCCTTCTGCTAATTTGTTTCCTTGACGTGACGACAGAATTCTTGACAAATACCTCATGTTGTGAAATCTTACTCTATAGATGTCGGCAGAACAGTAATGCACTTTTTCTGTTGGAATAATTCCATCATGATTCATGGATGTATCCTGTGTTTTGGGCTGGGCAGCTACAGTTTACGGCACTGAAAGACAACAAGAAGATCAATCAATGATTCAGTGTTACAGTAAGTGGTATAAAACGCATCGCGAACACAAATGCAGCAAAACCAAGATACAAAAGAAATTGACACTTAAATTCACCCAAAGACCCTTCTTTGTTGTGAAGTTGTGTTGAATTATTGATAAATTATGATTGCGTTGTTTTCTCCCGGCTCACTGTTAATGTGACGCTCAAGTTTGAACTTTTAGGATTTATAACTTCAATTAGCTGACAAGACATGAGGGGATCTGGAGGTGTCATATGGACCCCATCATTTAGTTTACCTTAATATGCAGGTTTTCAATGTTCACGTCGAAGTACATCTACATTTATACATTGTTAGCTTGATTAAACTACAGCAATGTATTATATTTTCTGAGCTTATCCTTTGAAATACGTGGTAAATAGTAACTTCAGCTGCAGATAAAAATAGTTAAAGTGTTTAGAAATGTAGTTAATTACTATGGAGGCACTCAAGTAAAGTAACAGTAACTCAAAATGCTACTTTGTAAATTTACTAAGTTATGTAAGGTACCTTCCTCCTGTGATCACTGGTTTACCACACTACCACAGGAAATGACTTATTTGGCATAATAAGGACAGTTAAGACCATAATAATGCGGTCAACAGATTAGATTTTCTAATGGTGTCATTGCCGTTAAATGGAAATAGAATTTGTACTTTTCACAATAATGCAGTCGGTGTTCTTTAAGAAACAAAGAGAACAGAGAGGAGAAAACAGCACAAAAGGAAACTGTATGAGGGAAAAATAGCAATGCTTTAAGAAGAAAGGGGGAAAAACACAAAAGTATGAAAATTTAATTGAAAAATAAAAACGATGTTATCCCATAAAAACATTCTAAATGGGCTCGGTAGGGCTGTGTATGGCGGGAAGCCGCACGATGTACCTAAGGCACTGCAAAGTGTTAACATGAAAAACACATCAGAGGAGGAGGAGGGAGGGGCGGCGGCCTGTGGGGGTGTGCACACATGGAAATGCAGACATGCGGCTGATACGTCCCACTTTGCAATTAGCGTGCATGATTTGACCGCATGTACAGATGATGTGGGTCAGTTTTTCATTTCAGGTGTGTTGTCAAGATGGAGAGAGAGCACTTCAGAGAAGAAGCTCCACATCTGGCTATGAAACATAATTAGATTAAAATGTGCATCTGCTGCACATGTTTGATCTGTATGTACAGTATAGAAGGTCCTTCTCACCTCAGCATGTTGTGGTTGTGGGCGCAGGGTCATTGTTTAACTCGAAAAAATGCTCTGTATAAATAAACCCGTCAGCCTTAATCACAAACTAGGGCTGCAGTTGATAAGATAATTTAGACAGAGTAGATTTATCTGTTTTGTTTGAGTGAAATTGTATCAGGAATCGTCATTTTTTGGCCCAGAGGAGGTGATGAATCAAAGCTACATGTTACTGTCATTCAGAGCTGCCAATATACAAAGTTTTCTGTGATGCTTTTCGTCTGAAATGCAATAACATGGACTTTGTTTTCTAACTTTGAAAGCAACATTATGCAAAGAAACGTCTTTGAGCAATCCACTCAAACACCACAGTTGTAAATATGCACAGCTGTACACGTGCATTTGTTAAATTGCATGACTTGTGATAAAAAACTACGACGTCAACAACTTTGCTGACACAGCCGAACATCCAGCCAGTGCAACAACACAAGACATAGCAAGTCAGCTAATATTATTTACTTGTCCAACAGCGAGACGGCCAGCTCGCCGTCTGTCTTACAGCCTTTTATTTTGCGAAGCTGTTGCCAGTGACTAAAAGCCTGTCGAGATTCACTCTCACCTCTTGCTCTGTCACCCTCTGTTTTTCTCTTCTTAGCTTCCTCTGTCAATGTCCTCTTCGGTCTCTTTGCCTTTGCCATGATGTCTGTAGAAGCTGCTGAGTTTCACCACAGCTCTGGGCCTGAGAACCTCCTCCACCTGGCAGTCCAAAGCTCCTGTGCTCCAGGTGTAAAGACCAATGCTCCCCAGTTCTCTGAGCTCCATGTCCGGTCCAGGCAGGCAGCTAGCTGAGCAGCTAACAGAGCTAACTAGCTGACTGCAGCTACAGTCAGGAAACTCCGTAAAATTGAGTTGAGGCAGAGCAGCCGGAGGACATCAGAGGGAAGACCAGAAAACATTTCTCCATAAAATACGATCCACCAAAGTCTGTGGCACAGTTGGTGGTGTGTGGCATAGCGCCGTAAAGCATTACACACTTCACACAGGAGATCGTACTCGCTCAACCTAAATCACATGTGTAAGTGCACACTTACAGTGCAAGAACAGTGTCCGGGGAGCAGAGTGGGAATGAAAGAGGCAACTTTCTCCTTCTTCCAAGTCAGTGTACCATCAAAATGATTTTGAAACTGTTATTTCAAAGTCAAATAGTCCTATAATGTAGCCTTAAAGTATTTGAACAGGCTAATAAAACCAATCAGACGAACATAGATTCTATCAGCATGAGTATACTGTGAAAGTAATGAAATGTAAGACCAATCTGCATTACTGTTTCCGACACTCTTAAAAGCAAAAATCAGGCCGAGGTGGAGGAGTAGTTGCAAATCATTTGTGCTGTCAAACTGTCAAAGAACACAAGTTGTCATTAATATAAAATGAATTAGAATCGCTGTCAGTGCTGGAAGTTATGGTGTTCATTGTTTAGTCCAATATACAGTAGCAAACCTCCCTCACTGGCACGTTAGGCTTGACAAAATTTGATAGAATGATGATTAATGTCTGTGTGGTTTAAGGTTTGACTGCAAACACCAGCAGTCCCTTAGTAATGCACACTTAATTTTCCTAAAAACTGCGTGATTCTGTGCCAAACAGCAGTTACGCTGGTGTTTTTTTCCCATTTGAATTAGTTTGAAAACAACATTTTCAGTTTTTTAATTTCCTGTGTGGTGGAGCGAACAAAGTTGAAACTTGTCAGGCCCTCGACGAGTCTAATTGCAGGAATAAACTGCCTAAAGCGGAGTTTTAACGAAAAGTCGTGTTTGTTGTAAGGTGGAGGTGTGTGCGTATACGTGTGCGCTTGCACGCCTGCTTGTCTGTTGCACACACTCTCATTTTTCTTATCTTTTTTTGATGATGACGGAAAAGGGCATGTTTGCTTTGCATATCCCGGATTCCCAGGTTCTTCCGCCACAGTGGAACGATTGAGGCAAAGCAAAGAAAGAGATGAGCAAAGAGAAAGAAAGCTGGTGAAGGAATTAGTCGGTTAAATATCTCAGGGACTTTCCCATCTTTGTCTCCTCTGCGTGTTTACATCAAACCCGTCTAAGCATTAAAGTTTGCAGGAAGCCACACAGGACCCGCAATCACACAGCAACACTGACAGGAATGCCCTAAAACTATTAGGTCTACGTCTCACTCGCACACACACGCACACACTTTCTCACTTCCCTCCTCCATCTTTCTCTCGCACATAAGTCTAAACAGAATAATATAACAGTGGTGAACACACTGTTGGTGCGTACATGCAGACGCACAGCCTTTTAAAGAGCATTGCACAGTGTGTGCATGCTGTGGTCTTTTCCTGAAGAGTAACCAGTGGGCTGAACTACAGTCAATACGTCCATTTAAAGTAAAATATGTCAAACCAATATGAACTCCCGAGACCTCTTGTCAAAAGCTCTGACCGCAGCTGTTAAGTCACCACTGAGGTCATATGAACCCTTAACCCCGCATCTAAGATCAGATTACGCCACCTCTCGTTCAACCCATCACTGCTACATCATCAAATAATATCTGAGGGTCCGATCCAGAACCTGTAGCTAATAGCCACCTCGGCGCGCTCGACTCTGGGACTCATAATGGAATGAACAGAGCTGTGGACTCACTGCCATTTTGGCCCGGGGCTGTAATCAATTTCCCCTTGCGAGGGGGCCGGGCCATAGAGTTCACTGTTTGCAGGGTTTGATAAGAGGAAGCCGAGCAGGGGCCTTTAGTTTGGCCTAATGTCAGGCTCCCCATCAGATAAACGGGCTGATTTGATCTCACTGCTGCAGAGGAGATGACTGCTGCTGCGCTCAGTGGAATTCTTACTATGTAAGAGTGTGTGTGTGTGTGCGTGTGCATGCATGTGTGTGTGGCGTGTGACCGTGCACAAATGTGTGTGTATTATGTCAAAGTGTTGGAGTGTGTATATGTATGCAAATGTAATGGACGTTAAGTTCTGTGTGTAGTATTTTTAAACAAAGATCTGTCTGATAACGTCTGCAGCAGTACGACGTGACGCCGTGACAGCGGCGGTTAGCTTTGTCTGCGAGTGCTGTGTTACTGTTAAAATAATGAAATACAAAACAGTGCTGGAGGATTAGTGGGCTGATTGTTTAGTCCATCAGTATAAGCATTAATCAGCCAGTATTTTGATAATTGTTTATCGTTTATGAAGCATGAAGGTGAAAAATGTCAATTTCCCTGCTTTGCTGTTTCACATCATTGTAAATTGAAGATCTCTATCGTTTTAGATTGTTGTTTGGCCAAGCAAGCGTTTTGAATTCCACACGCTGCTACAAAAGTTGAGAGATTGCCAAAAAGAGGTCTGTCAGTTGGCACGTTGATATGTGAGTTTCACAGCAACATGAGAGCGCTGAGGGAGCTCCAAAGAGGGAACTTTTATTAGCCAAAACAAGGGCAAAATGAGTTAATATGTCAGGGGTAGCAGTCTGGAAAATCATGTCAACAAACCAAACACAGACAAACTGAAGCAACAAGGAGGAAGAGTAATACGCTGGAACTATCCAGCAGGAATATGACAACATGCAGACTGTCTCACCCGTCTGCATGTGGATTTTGTTGCTTTGAAGTTAGTTTTTCTTTTTGTTTGATGGCACACAATCGCTGTGTTCACATCAGTTTATGTTGATGCACATTTTGAAGTATTGCATTTGAAATTTCAGTTTCACAACAACGCTCGCGTGAGGTGGTTTTTCTCTTTTTCAGAAAAGGTTGATGCACTTAATGGAGATGGAAACACCTTTTCTAATTTAGCCAACATTAAACTCACATGGCCGATCAAAGAGAATGTATTGTATTCTATTAGTTCTTTATTAGCATGATATTAGCATTCCGAACACCTCCAAAACAGTTACATCACACCTTCATGAATGCTGATTTAATCAAATAATTGTTCTTTTTTTTTTTTTTTTTTTTTTTTTTACCAAATGTCTTTATGATCTGAAAGCCATGTCTTGGGTCATGTACTGGAAATTAGCGTGAAGCGTGCTGTTTATAGCATCGTCCCATGAGCGCTTCTTTCTGTGAGACTCTTACCACAGTGCCATGAATGCCTTGAAAGTGTAAAGTGTGGGCCATGTAAACTTTTAGTGTTTTGTCTAATGCTCTCATCCATCTATCCCACCATTACTTCCCCTTTTAATTGCCTTAAACACTTAAACCACTAAACCCTCAACCTGTTCACATTGGATGAGCTCTGTTTGTGCTCTGATAACCTCTCTCAGGTGGCTTCTCAACAGGAAGGTTGATGAGCGGGTATATTAAGGCTGTTAAACAGTTGAGGAGGGCTGGGGGCTTCTGGGAGCCCAAAGAGACAAGAACCTTTATTGGAAATGTAATTTTTGTTTGTCTGCAATTACCTCCCCGCTCATTTGTTTTACAGACGCTGTTGTTATAGTGAGGAGTGAGTACGGTGGATTCTCCCAAGGATTGCTCTTCTGAGAGGCTGCAGTTTATTACAAATGGGAAAGCTTTCATTGCAGATTGCCCCAGCGCTGCATGGAGGTACGTGACCCATCTCAGGCACACTGGGGTTGGCTCTATAGGGTTGAATTTACTCTCAGTGCACAGACAAGAAGCCGAGTGTCTGTGTTTGTGTGTGGACATACACATGTGAAATATACGTACAAGCATCGAGCATTGAGAGTGAATGTGGATTAGATGGCATGAAATTGTTGTAAGAAAAGTCTGTTTGTACAACACACCATGAAATGTGTGTATGGTTTATGCATTCGTATGGTTAAACAGTGGACTGTGGTGTACACTGGGCTGGTTTACATTAAGCATGCTTGAATTTCCATCTGATGCAGCTGAGGCATTTTAGCCAAGGTTTTTACAACTGCACATCAGTAACATGCGTGGAGCATGTTATAAATGTACCGGAAGAACTGAAGGGATTGATTTCAAAATGTTAAACAACCAGCGGAGTACGGAACCTGATGTGCATTGCTTCAAGTTAAAAACAACCAACCTTAAACATGCTGTTGTTTGTAAGATGACTGAGGAGTTTGACTCAGAAGTCAGTGAATCATTCATTCATCCAGTAAAAACCGAATATGAAAGAGAACATTTCATTTTAGTGAATGTATTTTTAATGCTGCTCTGAAAATGCATTTGTTGTTAATATTCTGAGACAAACAACAGATGAAGTGAGCGTGTATAATATGATATTTGCAACTATCTAATTGTCACCCAGCTATGCAGTTCTCCTCAGCTCTGCGGAGCTTTTTTAGATTTTTCAGCTCGTTGTTTTGGTTCAGTTTGAGCACCCTCATCAGTGCAGTTTACAGCTGCAGCAGGGAGCAGTTTGCTGTGAAAAACCTCTACAAACTGACCACCTAGCCAGCACCCAACAACTGACAGACAAAGTTAGCCACTAGCTGGTGAACATAGTGCAGCATTCAGCACCTACAGGCTCATGTGTTTCCCTCTGGGGTTGATGGACGCTAAGACAGAACTTAAAAGAGACTCCTGTTTTCTCATTTTGTGCCTCTGTATACATGTTGTCCAGCTAGTAACAGCTAATCACTTTATTATTAGTGGACATTTCTTTAATAAGGTCACTGTGCGCTGACCTTTGCCCTAGTAAAAGAACAGGCCGGTGGTAGTTATTAGTCTGCCCACGCTGGGAGGCACCATTTTCGCTCCTAGCATGATGGTGGGTTGGAGAAGCTGGGGGGGTTGGGGAGGGGTCTGGGGAGTAGGTAATTTGATTGGTGCAAAATTAGGGACTCCTCTGCTGAGGCATTATGGGAGAGTTCCTGGTGGGTCATTTTAGCTTCAATTCCTCCATATTTCTCAGCTTGATTAAAAATTGATCGGCAACAGCAATGTGAATATATTATTGGGGCCATTATTCACCCCTGACAGATAATTGGATGGTACACACAACTCTATTTTCTTTAGGGGCAATGCTATCACTTGTGTGGCTCAAGTCTGTGTGTGCGTGTGTGTGTATCAGTATGAGTGTTTGTGTGCGAGGGAGAGGAAAGAATATGGAAGGAGAGTGAAGAAGAGAGTGAGTAAGTACTGGGTGGATAGATGGCTTAGTTGAAGCCTTTTTTTCTTTTTTTATTATAAGCCAATAAATCAGTAACTCTCCTCTTCTTTCAAGCCATCCCTCCATCCCATTCCAACCCTACTGTCACTGTCTATGGCCATATATGATGGATGTGTTATTGAAACATCATGCAAAGCATGTAATCATTTTTCTGGTAATCATTCATAACCTATTCTCATAAGAGTTTGGAATACAGCCATGAAATACATTGTTAGATAAGACCAACATGGATTTGGATTTGCTTTTTAGTTTGTGCTTTTGCTCCATCTCAAATTCACTTATTACCAAAGATTGAATTTTGCTCTAAAAAGCACTAGAGCTGTGGAAAATGTCTGTGAATAAGCCAGTCTGATAGCAGTTAGCTAGCATAGCTGCAGGCACAGATGGATATTGGAATGAGCAAAATGCAATGTGTGCTTGGTGGCTAATGCTATTTGCTACTCGCCCAAGGCTTAGCTTGCTGCCATTTTCACGCCTTCTTAATGTCTTAAACTGCATGAAGAAAGAGACGGCTTGCACAACACGGTATGAACCAATGCACGGCCGTCTGGTGGTCTGCGAATAATGCAGGGTATGTTGACAGCAGTGTGTCGCCTTTAAGGGCTGCAATTTGTATTGTTGTTTTCTTTGCAAACCATTTTTAGTTGTGACAAAGAAATTCAGTTCATTTTCACCGTGTGTTTCACTGCAGTTTTGTTTTAGAATTGTTCTGTAGTTGCCTAAATTTGTGCAAATTTCAGAGCTTTTTTCGTAAACTGCTGGTTATATTGCTGGATATGTAAAACATACAGAAGGATTTTTCCTATGTGCTGCATAACATAGCAAAAAAATAGCAAATGTGTGCAAAAGACATGACAAAAATAGACAGATGTTTTAATGAGAAAGTTACAAAACGTTTCTCCTGTTGGGAGATAATTTGTGAGAAATGTTAACAATGCTATAAATGTTTTGTAGTTATTGTATTAGTTCCACTTTCTAATGCAAATGTCTTACAAATAATAGCAGGAGTTACCTGGTCATTGGTCATTTCCAGTGAAGCTTTATTAGAGCAGATCTGGGTCAGCCGCTTCAGGAGCAGAGCTTGTTTCGACTTCATGGTTTTTAATTGGTGGAGTGTACGTACACTTCCTTTCTGGTGCCAAGAAGAAAAATAATAGCAGAACAATGTAGAGTGAGATGCAGCAAAATATTCTTGTAGGTCACTTGGCAGAGTTTATTGTTCCTCGTGTCTGACTCCGCAGACGTCGTGACGGGCAGCTCCAGCCATTCACCCTAAGTAAATCTTTTTCTGCACAGGCCGTTATAGCACCCCCCTTCCTATGTACAAATCCAATTAGTAGCTATGATCTCACTGATGTAAAGGCCTCTCAGGATATGACACATGTCTGTAACATTATTTGAAGCCATACTATCTCCCACATTATCCATCCGGCTGTGTTTCTCTCTTTTTTCCTTTCTCACTCTGACTTTTTTTTTTTTTCCCCTCACTTCTCTTCTCTCTTTGTCCCTCTTTCTCTCTCCTTCTGCATGGTTCATTCATTTCACCTCCGCTCATAACTTTAATGTCATGGCACTTCTCCAGCATCACTCCCTAATTCTCCTCTCTCCATCTTTCCCACTCGTTCTCTCTTTCTCTCCTTGTGGGGGGAAAAACACTGCTTTCCTCTCACAAAGATGCTTCTCCCGAGTGGAAATTACCGGCGGAGATTAATAACGACATTAGGCAGTAATGATGCTGCACCGAATGAAATATTTATTAAAGATCCCTCTGCTAGCAATTAGCGTGGCATGTAATCGTTCAGCACAAGAAATCAAGATGATTGTGCCGCAGTCCCCCATCCCCTTAACGCTCTCTTCTCAGACCCCCCCTTCCCACACAGTTGAAAACAACCCCCTGCACAGCCTCGACTCTCGCAAGGCACCCCCCCCACCTCCCACCCCCCACCCGTCCCTTGCTACCATCACTGCAAACATTTGCAGCCTCCTCCTCTGATGTCTTCTCTCCATGACAACAGTAGCTTTGGGAGGTTGTGGAGTCCGTATCTGTGCGTTGAGGGGTGGTATTGGTGGTGGTCCTGGGCATCCAATCTTAATTACAGGCACTCTGCCTTAAGCTGGGGAGAAGACTCCACCAGGCAATTACATTGTCGGGGATGCAAACTTCAGGAATTGCTGTTGATCGGCTCAGGAGGATGTTGAAGTCAGACCGCAGGCACGTCAAAGAGTGCCGGCATTTCGTCTTCGTTCCAAATTCCTGCCAAGTTGTCCAGGGCAGGAGGAAGTGAGAGAAAACCTTATTATTGGATGCCTGTCTTGCAAGTCCACTCATTTCCAATGCCTAAAGGGACAGATTATCACAAGTTACATAGAAGTTTTCCATCCCAGAGCTTTCACTTGCGTAACTTCTTGAAAAACTTTGTGAAGATGCACAGCGAACGGCCTAACTACGCAGCGAGGATACAGCAGTCATTATTACCAGGCCTTACCAACAGCTCGTTTCGATATTTGGAAGGTAATGCGTCATGTCATCAGTGACATGAAAATAAAACCATTCCCTCTACATTTTGTACGACCCAGAGGCGGTAAAATCCTGCACCCAATCATTTCAAGGATGGACTGCCCTTGAGGATGCGTGCCCTTGTTTGTGTTCACACAAGCATGACCTCATTTTGAAGTCGTCACCTGAGAAGGACAATGGAGAGAAGGAGGCGTGAAGGGGATGATGAGGAGGAAGAGGAGAGGGGAGGGTGGGGGCGAAGGTTGTTTTTACAGAAAAGGTCAGAGGTCAGATAATCAAAAGTGTCCGTTTATTGGCTACATCATCAAACCTCAAGGAGCTCATCAATGCAGGCAGTCAGGCGTGTGGCTCCGCTAATCAGCTCTCACACCAGTGTTTAGCCATGCCGATGCCATCCTCAGAAGGACAAGAAAGAGACGGAATGAGCCACAGAAAGACTCAGAGGGGGGAGGAGGAGAGGGGTGGGGGCACGAATCGGAGAGTGGGGGCTAATGTAATAGTAGTTCACTTCACAAACCCTGACAAAGGGTGGCGGGGAGAGACGGATCAATTTGCAATATCGTGGGCTGCGGCCCCGGCAACAAAGGCAGGACATGAAAGCAAGCACATTAAGTGATGCTCTTGTATGAACCCTGGCAATCAATAAACATCAGGGGAAGGAGGGGAGGCAGAGTGTGTGTGAGGAGAAAGAGAGGGAAGTGAAGGAGGAACGACGAGGGAAAGAGTGAAAGAGGGACGGGAGAGAACAATAGATGGGAACGAGTGATAAGACTGATACGCGACGACAGAGTTCTTTGTTTGACAAACTTTGTTGCTGTTCTTCACTCATATTGTTAATTAGATAGTTATCTTTAGCCCTTTGATAGATTAGATAAGCTGTTAATTAATCTTTGAATCTAATTAACTGTCTTGCTATTAATAGCTTTGGCCACATTATTGTACCTTTGACTGTCAAAGCAGTGAAACGAGGAATCAGAGTTCAGGCATGAAGAGGGAAGCGCCTGGTTTCCTTCTTTGGCTGGAGACAGTTTTCTAAAGTTTTCTGTGGAGTCATACACCTGACAGTCATGAATCCATATTTAAAAAACAGAAATGTTCCTCATGTTTAAGCCAGTGAATGACTGGCAGGGTAACCATCAGTTGATATACTGTGCATTGTCTTCATGTTATTTGTGAAAACTGGAACCATTAATGTGACGTTTCACTTCCTCTTGAATGCTTTGTCTTTATGTCGTCTTCAGTCTTTTTGATCATTTAACTGCTTTTACACCATCTTTCTCTGCTTGCACTGTACAGTATAAGACTAAATTCACAGTAACGGTGTGAATTAGGATGATGAGTACTGTGTTTTAAAAAATTATGTGGTATTTAAACTCAACAAAGGGCACAGGAACACCCACAGCACCCGTCATCACAGCAACATGTACTGCAGGGTCTCAGTCGAATGCACATCTCTATCTGGAACGATCCTGTGTGCACAGTATATTTCCTCTTTCCTTTGTTCAGTATTGACTGTAGCTTGTACCCTTAAGATATCGTTCTAGTTGCGATGTGGAGACAGCATTTCTTATAACCTCTCTGCAGAAGTAATTTCCCTTTGGGACAATAAAATCTACCTTGATCCTTGTCCTTGATCTTGAGATTGTGGATGATAGGATAACAGAAAGGCTTTTTGCTGTTTTACAAATAAAAAGCAATGTCCTCGGTCTTTCGTTCAGATGAATCCTGCTGGGATCAAGGGTCACGTTAACAAGGGAACATGGAAAGCTTTATTTATAGAGAGGTCTCACTATCGCATTTAATC
The DNA here is from genome assembly GCF_051107435.1 of Chaetodon auriga. Lineage (NCBI taxonomy): Eukaryota > Metazoa > Chordata > Actinopteri > Chaetodontiformes > Chaetodontidae > Chaetodon > Chaetodon auriga. The sequence goes on along the minus strand of NC_135084.1, from coordinate 22,267,220 downwards.
TTACCCGATGACATATTCAGAAAAGTATGACAAGGTATCTGGATAACGGCTGTGTTTAACAGGGAGATGACTGCACCTCTGTGTGCTCACATTCACAGTACATCGCCGTTTTTTTAAGATAATAGCTGGTATCAGCTTTTGGGTGATTTGTGTATTTGCTGCAATTTTTATGATGAATTTCACTAAAGATGTGATGACATGCAGTTTAGGGCTGCTGTAATCATCCATACTGCATATCTGCATGATTTTAAGAACGTGATTTAGCTTTATTAGTAAATTAACTTGTTCCTGTACGTAAGTGGAATTTTTAAAGAACACGCCTTCCCTTAATATGAAAGTTTTTGGGCCTGTATTTGTACTTCAGCTCGAGTGTTTACTCATTTATTTGATTTTGCTTTGGGCAGAAATGAGTGTGTTTTAAAATGCATTCAGTGCCTTTGCAGAAGTATTTAACGAAGAGAGGGAAATGCAGCCACTGTCATATCCCCATTTCACCTGTGTGTGTGTGTGTGTGTGTGTGTGTGTGTGTGTGTGTGTGTGTGTGTGTGTGTGTGTGTGTGTGTGTGTGTGTATAACTGGACCTGGTCCTGAGCCATTGTGTTAGTGTGACAGAAGCCTTTGCCCACTCTTTGATGCCCCCTCCAGAGCTTTCCAGCATTCCCTGTCAAGTGCCTGGCTAACACACACACACACACACACACACACACACACACACACACACACAGAGTATCTCCCCACTGGGACCAGGGAGCTTCATTTGCATTATGATGGCAGGCAGATTAAGTACATTCCACTGCACACTAAAGGGACTCAGAATAACACACACACACACACACACACACACACACACACACACACACACACACACACACACACACACACTCATGCACACACTTGTCTTTGGGCCAGTAAGGCAGGCTTCGAACAAAACTGGTGCCCAGTACAGGGTACCAATCCCATTACTTGCCCCGTCCTCTGTTGCCCCCTCCCTCTCAAGAGAACAAAGGACGGAGACATCGAAAGGATCTAAACCTCTCCGAATCAGGGAGGGAGGAGGAAGAGAAGAGCTGAGAGATGGGAGGAGAGAGGAAAAAGATGAGAAGAAGGGAGGGTGTCAGGGTGGGGCTGGTGTTGGAGAAATAACTCTGACAGGCAGCTAGAGGGACTAAGCTCATTTAGATAAATCGACATCCCCAGCTGAGATAAAACCAATGATGATTTGTACTGTATCTTCAGGGGATAAAAGCCATTCTATTGGATTTCATAGGGCCCCGGCGTCCTGGGATTTCACAGGCCCCAGCGTAGAGCAATTGTGTGGGTCTCAGCATGGAGGGACAGGCCGCTGGCGAGGGGAGGACGGGTGACTCCTGCTAGGAGAGAGGGGAGAAAATTCCCATCATTACTGGGAAATGTCAAACACAGCAGACAAGGAGGTGGAGGAGGGACTGTGAGAGGTGATGCCAGGGTCTTTCTGTCTCTTTCACTATGTTCCTTGCCCTCCTTCAGGGCAAAAAGACTCGTAGTAGTCAGTGAGTAATCTGTGGAGAAGTGGTGTTGAGGGTTCAACATTCAGCTTTGTTTAGGTTCCATGTAGGAAGAAGTACTTGAAGCATTTGTGAAAGCAGTTTTTCTTTAATGCCGGGATCAAACTTCAGGATAGTTTTGTCTTTCACAATGGTCACCATGTCTGATCTAACGATCACAGCGTGATAAACTCTTGCCGTGTCTCGGTCGAGTGACTGGCAAGACTACATGTATGAGTCTGACCAATCACAGCACGTCTTATTTCACGATCAGGTGCGAGTTCAGAGGTCAGTGGGAGGCGGGTGAAGCAGCTGTCAGGCTTGGCAACAGAAGCGTTGTGTGTGATGTGGGCGGTCTTGTGTTGTGAAAGAAAGAAAAGAAAGAAAAAACAGCTGTGGATGCACTCCTGGGTGGCAGGGAGAGGACAAGTCGCTGTCCCACCTGACAGCAGCCACCGCAGCAGCCCTCAGTGGGGATTTAAGCAGGAATGTACAATAAGACGAGGACATGGTGCCACAGAAGGATGTTTGCAACTTTTCCTCACATGCAGCTGTACTCTCAACCTATAAACAGACTTTGACGTGTACTTTAACATTTGAAAACACACTCTGATCTGTGGTTTGATCAGATTTAATTGACAGTGGCCTGGCAACATCAGCAACCAAACAAGATATGGTTAAATGAACGAATCTTTGATAATCTTTAAACTCTGTATAATTGAATATGTTCAGTTCGCGCTTAGCATCAGCTTCCAGCAGGCACAGAGTGTAACAGCACACAGAGATGTAATTAACAAGTAATAAGCTAACATTACAAAAACATGCACTCAGTTTTCCATCTAGGATTCCTTATTCCTGAGGTAATAACACAGTGTTTTAAGATAAAATCTATTTTGAAGTAACAAGCCAATGATACAATTCCTAATACATCAAATAAAAAGAAATCAAAATGGTCATCAGATTTTCTGCCTTCATTCAACCTCATGACACACTTTTTACTCTGAAAGGTTCCTCTGGGTCTATTTGGTTTTGATGGCAGCAGTGCTTTACTCATTAATAATAATAAAGGCAGCGTGATCGTTCTCTGCATTAAAAACTTCTACATTTAGATTTAGATCTTCCTTCCCTGCCATTTGTAGCCTCAGGTAAAGAGCCCTGGGTCTGAAAAATTGAAGAGTCTGTAAAGCCCTCCTTACAAATTAAAAAGTAATTAATGTCTCTACCTTGAATGTACAGTACCGACCTCACTCCATCCTCACTGAAAATATGGCTGCGCTGTAAAGTGGTCCCCTCACAAAGTAACAGACTCCACCTTGCTGGAAAAAAAATCAACTCCATTGCATTAGAGCAATTAGACCGTCTTGGCCTAAATAATAAACTTAAAACCCCACAGTCTATGTTCAATATTTCATCTTTTATTCAGGTACTGGGAGTGCTTCTATAGTGAATACACTTTCCCCACAGCATGGCTCTGTAATGCAGGTATTTTTCTTGGGAGGCTTTTAGGGGGGTAGTTAGGTAAAAGCCATTGGAACAGCCCTCCCCCTGCCCATTCCTGGGGCTGAATAATGAATCTTTTACCTGCGTCCTGTGCAAAAGTTTCTTAAGCATATCTGGCTGGCCAAGTGGGTTTGAGAGTTAATATTAAAGGTCAGTTTCTCTAAGCAGCAGACTGAAAACTGCAGGAGTGCTGTGAATAAACCATCACTGCACTGTCATTTACTTTGAAAGCAAATTAAACCCAGAATGATTTACAGTTCAAGGAAACAGTGGCTAGATGTGAGGGTCTTCCGTTGCGCTGCAGTCTCCTGTAAAGCAGGGTAAACTATCTGATCTACGCCTAGCTTTGAAGCAGACTGAAGCTGTGCACATGGTATACAGACAGTGTGACTAATGACAATGAGCCACACCTACAGTCATGTCATAGGTTGATCCTTTCAGTGTGCTGCACAACAGTGGACTTCATTTTCAAGTGTGAGAAGATCCAAGAAGAATAGACTGTGTAGACGTAGCAAAAGCACGATCAAAGTGAAGTTTTGTTCTTCAGTGTATGTTTTGCTACAGCCAGTAAGATGCACTTTATCAGTTAACAGAGCAGCGCTGAGGCTGATGAATTCTGACCTGAGTCCACACGCCAGGTCTTTGTGTGATAAAGACACAGTTATTGTGTCTTTCCACGGCAGTTAGGGTCTTTTGTGCTTTGCTTTGAGTGCCTTTCCCTCTTCACTTTAAAGGTGCAGATAGTGGTAGTGTAACGCAGCTTTGCTTCTTGTTGTCAGAGACGTGTGAACATGTCCTTGTGCTTCTCATATCTCTTTGTCAAGCCTTGAGATCTTGAACCTGGCGTGATGTAGCCACTGACATGGTCACATCCACCATCTTGCCTTCTCTCTTCCTCCTCCCTCTCCCCCTCCTACGCTCTGACACACACACAGACACACACACGCATTCACATGTGCAATGCGCATGCTTGCCTTTAAGCTTGTTAGTGTAGTTGCTTGTGTTATAGCTGATTCTGTTGTTATTTAAAATGCAAGGAGTTCACAGCAGAATTGAGAACATCAAACTGGGTAAACCTCAGACTACCACCCAACAAAAAATCAACCAGCAGGCCGAGAGGTGAAGGAAAACAGATTCAACACAGGAATCCCTTCACAGGGACAGTGACCAAACTAACATGGAGCAGTAAGCGGGGTTAGCAGTAATTAGCACTGGTGGGTGCCCCGTTAAATTGAATTTAACGACAACACAGCAGTCTTACTGAGTGCGAACTAATCCTGGACTCTGGAGCATTATGGTTAATGGGCCCGAAAGAAAATGATGGCCTTTCAAAAGCAAAACCAATTAACAGAGTGGAGATGTCTAGTGCTGAGCTTTCCAAATCTCATAAGAACTTCTGCCCTCGTATTATATAACTGGATTTCTCTTCATTTTGAATAATGAAGGAGGTAGGGAAGCATGACATAATATAGCTATCATAACTCTGAGTCCAATGAAAGAAAAGTGGAATATGTTTCACACAGCAGCAGTGGAAGCCAGACACTAATGCTTTACTCCTGCAGATGTGCTGCTGTTTCATTTAAGTATTTATCCCAAAAATAATTAAGAAGAATCTGTAAAGCTTTCATATCACTTGAAGCCATTTTTGATAATAGGAAGACCTATGACCAAGTATTTAAAATGACTTTATATAAACTATACCGGGCAATTAAAGATGAAGTTTTCTTGTAAACAAACAAAAGTTGTTAATATTGTGTTGTGTGTATCTATGATTGTTAGCAATGTGTTGAATTTATTTCTTTCCCCATAAAAAATGTGCAATGTATTTTATATCTAGAACTGTTTAAATCTGTGGTTATTAGCATGCAGTCGTCTTCTTCCCTTTGTTTATTGGCGCATTACAGCATGGCTTGGTGTATTACTGTCCCCTGAAGGCCAGTGGAGTAAAACTACTGCGTCCACATGCACAAGATACACAAAATGGGGACCCGATCCTGGTCCATATGATACATTTAAGTAAAGAACACATTTTATGGGAAAGTATTTTAAAATATCTGTTTAGTATACTTGTACTGTAGGCACATCCTACCTTAAAGTATTGAGGTTTTTGGCCTGTTTGGTAGTTTTTACTGTTACTATTTGACTCAATACTCTGATGTTTTGCCTATTCTGAAACCCCTCAAGGGCTTTTTGGAAGTCCTTCTCCCCTACTTAGTTGGAGAATCCATTCTGAAGTAAACTCATGAATAGTAATGAAACACAACAGTACCTTTTTCAAGTCTGTTGTCACCCAGTCAAGTTGCTTTTCCGATCTCACCGAGACTTGGCCTCAATTCCCGATCTGTCCTGAGATTCTCTCTCCCACCTGCTGTGCCGAGAAGCATGCTGGGATTGAAAACACTATCCACACATCCAGTGGAGAGTTTCATTGTCTAATGATGGACTAAATGTTGTTTCAGAGGTGTTTTGGTTCTAAAACAGTCAACTCTACAACAAGAAATTTAAATGTAATGGCACAACACATTGATTAGCAACAATTTCAGTACAATTTCCTGGTATTTGCCTCGTGAGCGTGTATCTGAGAAATAAGCTGAAATGAGTGTGAAGTCTGGTAAGACTTGGTGAATTTCTGTGGTATCTAGGCCCGCCCCAGCCATATATCAACGTAATTAAAGGCTGGTGTAATGACGCAGGGCCTCAGCAGCATGATTTCTGTCTGATCGCCACGCTGCTTCATTAAGACCACTCAAGCTAACGAGCTGTGGCTGTAATAAAGTCCTCCCCCCGGTCTGCTGCAGTGATGAAGGAGCTACCCAAAGCAAGCTGAGCCAAGGCCCTAGATAGAATTAGTACCAAAAAGGCTTCAGCTGAACTTACTTTGTGATTGCTGTTGGCCTGGTGGTAGAGTCAAGGTGTTTTTTTTGCACAGTGCTGTTTAGTTTTTAGCATAAGTGAACCGAACGACACCCAAACTGTCATAAAATTGGAGGTATTCAAACTATTCTGTACTTCTGGGTACGATAGAAGAGTACTGAATTGGCACCCTAGCATATTTGGCAATAACTAACTACTTCGAAATGGTGCTGGCACGCTCATTTGTGTTTGTGCATGTCACTCTCTCATACAACCAGAACAACAGAGGCATCGCATATCAAAGACACTGGTGCCAATCATTAATGTAATCTGAAAGCCGTTTTTCAAATCATGCTTGTGCCTGATTTCTGAGAATAATTGACATTGAATGAAGCCGCGTATCCTCTTCTAACATAGATCTATGTTTTGCACAACAAGCAAATTAACTTGAGTGTAAATTAGAATTAGTGTACCTCATGATTGAGGTGAAACAGTCATTACCCTGTAAAACCAATTCAGCCTTTGTCCAAAGATAATTGTTGTTCAAAGGTGGGATTGCTTGTCTTTACTATGATAAATCTGATAGCCCTTACATGCTTTAGTTTAGAAGTTTGTCTCCAATAAATCCCTCCATTTTTCGATGCTTACCTGGTACTGTGTGCGATGGGAGCACACTAAGCACAATAGCCCAGGCATCCTTTTTCCCAGCCACGTCCAGCTGCTCTCGGGGGATCCCGAGGCGTTCCCACGCTGGCTGGAATATGTCAGCCCCTTCAGCATGTTCTGGATCTGCCCTAGGGTGTCCTTCCCGTTGGACGTGCCCAGACTACCGCCGCAGTCTGGCAAGCATCTACTGGCATCTAATGTCGTGTGATTTTCTGTGTATGCTGCAGGACAAGGCCAAATATGAGCAGGGGGAAGCCTCCATAAATGAGGCGCTACTTTGGTATGCAACTGTTTTCACATCTTACAGGTACAGAGTGGTACATAATTAATAATCAAGGAGCACTGCAAGAAACCACCTGTTCAGGAGAAAAATGTTGTGCTAATGGAACAGTAATGTGATGCAAAGAAGGCCAGTCACTGTGAAAATACAGCAGTCACACAAGTGACACCTGACAGGTTCTAACTGGTTTGATTACACATTTAGGACATATTTGGGAGCAGCAGAGAGTAACTACTGCTACAGTTTCACACTATATGGGAAGGAAGTCCCTTACTGTGCATGAAGTAATCCGATTACTTTTGCTTATCCTGCTCTGCTCTGATATCAGCTTTTAAAGGATACTATACTGTATTTCCACCAGGAATGACTACACACGGCATTTCCACTTTGTTGCAGCAGCCTCTGATTTCCCCCGATTTTCCACTGGTTCATCGAAACGGTTGGCTGTGATTAGTCACACAATACGACATTAACCTGTAAATTAAAATTCCTCCGTGCAATTTGATGGGTGATTTAATTCCAGCATCGTGCCACCCCTCCCTCCCTTCAGCCATCCACCCGCCCTCCCTCTGCCCATTTCTCCCTGTCCTCATCCTCCAGACATCTACCCACACACCCTCTTGTCTCTCTCTCTTTCTCCATTCGCCGTGGGCTAATCCCATTATGAATTCTTTATATAGCCTTTTCCCTTAATGATCAGTGGGGCCTACTCCAATCCTGATTACTATTGTACACTTAGCACTACATAAAGCAGGGGATTAATATGCCCCGCTAGGATCGTTGCTATGGATCCACTCGTTGCCTTCCGAGGGATGTTGCTGCCGCTTCAATTGGCCATAAATCGCTCTCCCCAGTGGCTTCCCACGTACCAGACAGGGCATGGAAGAATAAGGGGTGAATCTCTCTCTCTTGTGGTCTCTCCCTCTCTCCCTGGACCCAGACGAAAGTGATCTGCTCTATAATTCATGACCCAGCGTTTTCTCTTTCTTCTCCTCTCAGATTTTTTCTCTCTTTCCCGAAGACGCTGTAGTAACCCTCCTCCTCAGTAGCCTTTGCCCTGTGAAACGGTACGGTAAGAGTGGGTGGGCATCATACATGGACACACATTGTGAAACAGTGGTTTTGAAGATGTAATGTATTCAGAAAAGAGCTGTGTGATGTCAAACATGGACAGAGAGTATGGAGGGTGTTAATGGGCTCAGCTGTGTTCCTTGGTTTCAGTGAGGAATTCTGAGTGCTAACAAGCCGTTGCAAAGCAACTGCGGGAAAAAACGTACAGTAAGAACTTTCCCCAACAGTCTCTTCCGAGGAAATATCAAAATGCCTTCAATTCGGCCATGACGATGTGTGTCAGACCCCCACATGATGTGACACAAGCGATTCCAAAAAGTTACCGTAGCCCCGATTAAAATGTATGACTCGGTATTTCAGAAACGCAGGTGGTTTGATCTCGAAAAATGTGTTCTGTAGATAAATGCTGCGAATGTTGACTCACACTCCTTAGAGTTTCACTTTCATGTCGGCACTTACAGTGTTTTGTAAAGCTATTTTTACCTCTCTCAGATGCGGAGTGAGTCATCCCGGAGTGAAACACTTTATAGGAGGAAAAACGGGAGAAAACAGTGGAAGGAGGCAACATACAAATGGGGGAAAACTGAGAAGACTCGTCAAGCTTTTATGGTGTTCTGTTGGCTCCTGTTGCAGTTGAGGAAGATTTCTCTTTTTCATTTGGCACGATCACATCCCTCCTCTTTCTTCTGTGGTTTAAAGTGAGCACTGAAACAAGTCAAACAGCGTAGTTTGAGGCGAGGCTCAGCGAGCTCAGGGGAGACCTGCCGAGAAACAGCGAGAAACACCTCTTTTTGATTCTTGTTTCTTTGTAGTTACAGTCTACTCTGTGAGTATCTTCATCACAGGCTGCATCCTGCTGTTCTCTGCTTTTCCTCTGCTTTCCTATGAACCTCAGTGGTAACAATCTGCAAATACCCGATTGCACGGCATTGAGTCTGTCATTCTCTGGAAAAGGATTGTAATTGCATAATAAGTGATCCCACCTTCATTATGTACTTCCATGGCTAAATGAGACAGTGACACTACAAAGATATTGTAAATACAGTGATAGGGATCTCTTTCATTCACTTGAAATCATTACATTCTCAAGGTACTTTTTCTGTAAAATAAAACTTGGGAGACAAAACTACAAGCTTATGTGGTTATGTATGAAGTTGTCGCTCCTCTCTTAGGGGTGCTACTTTCAAGTGTTTGATATCATAGTGTAAAACTGCCTTTATACTTGACATAAGGAGGCAACTGGACTCAGACGTTAGGTTTTGAGAGTGTGCTCCAGACATGCTCATAGAACTGGAGTTACATTTTGTTAACTTCTGTTTCCTCTTGTCTCATTTTACTGAATAGTCTCATTGCTAAATAGGAGATTACTGACGTGCAGTTGCAGTGTCTCCATTTCTGTATTCACTGTGGTAGAGAGTGGAGGTCACAGTGAGCTGAAGATTTGCAGTGGAAATGGTTTTGCTCTGTGTGTCTCACTGAAAATTAGCAGATATCTGAGCCTTCTTTCGACTCAGTGTTACCTTCGCTGTCAGCAATCTCCGCCGCCATTGGAAACTTCTGGAAAAAAAAGGGCAAGCAGCCCTGGCTAACTAATCACAGTTGCTGTTAATGTGGTATTTCTGTAGCCACCCGATATGTTGTTACATTTTTGAGGTGGTGCACATCAGCTATGTGCGTAGGCCTCATAGTGACCCTGTAAACCAGGACTGAATCTGCCCCTTAACACTGACCAAAAACAGAAATGATGCTCACTGCAACTGCAAGTTGATTTTCATACTGTGCCGATGTAAAGTTAAGCCACAAGGCAGGGAACACACATTGATTTAACCCCATTTGTGGTTTTTGAAATTGTAATCATTAATCTGCAGTAAATACTGATTGAAAGTGAGTCGTTGAAGCACATGCTTTCATTTTCTTTCAACTCAAGTGCAGTTTGCTGCCAAGTTCTGAAAATTGAGGCTGTTGTTGTGTTGTTTAAAGTTGTCCCTAACATCAGCTTTAGTTGACGTTTAGACTACATTTGATACATGCACCAGTGCCTGCTCACATTTTAGGAGGCTTTTCTAAGCTTTATGCAGCCTTGAGTTCTTCTTTACTGGCACCTACAGAACTCTTCTAGCGTCCTTCTACCCTCAACTTACTTGTGGAAGTGAAATCATCCAAGGTACATTAGCTTTTCAATGATAGCCAAAGCAGCAGCTGTGTGTGTGACCGTCTGGCTGCCTCACTCTGACACGCCAGGTCACATGTTCGAACACGATGGATGACCAAGATGAAATGAATGAGCGTGAATACGGAAAGCGGGCTTCAGATGCACGTGTGCTGCGCTCTAATTGGTCTACTGTGCTGCGTTCCATACTGTTCATGATTACTGTAACTGCTGTTGATCTGGTCCAGATCAGAATGAAAACATGAGGTCATATTACAGATTTTGTGAAGTCTTGAGTGCTCAGTGTTGAGTGTGTTGGCGTTTTGGCCTGTCAGTCAAACAGTGTGTGCGACACTGATATACTGTATTTTCCTTGGATTTTTTAGCTTCAATGAATTGATTATTGGCTAAATCACTATTATTTTAAAGCAGTCGGGAATTGAAGTAGTGAATTGATACTATTTTATATGAAGATGTTATGTTTTATTACTTTAGAATTTTTATATAGATATTTCTGCAAAGCACAACAGCTCAACATGCACTTCAGTCAGTTTGCCCCCCCCCCCCCATCCCTCCAGCTTCCCTGCCTCCATCCGCTCCTCCATCCCTCCATCTTTGAACCCCTACAGCACCACCGGGCCTCACAACCCGACAGTGTCAAGCCTCATTGCCCTCTGTGGGTATGACATAGTGTGGTGACTCCAGCGCAAGACTGTTAGACCCTAGAGTTGTGGTTATACAGTATGTGTAACACCCTGTAATACACACACACAAACACACTTTCGCACACTGTCGTCCCAGCCAGGTCCACCACCTGCCCTGGCCTGCGCTGCCTTTCCCCCAGCCAAGGAAGCTCATGCCTGGGCACTCTGGGCAACAGCCCAGCCTTTCACATCCAGGTCCAGGGCCAAGAGACAGGGGCCAACAGCTGGCGGTATGCAGAAGGAGCCTGGAGGCTTCCACAGCAGATGAATCACCACGGATTAATATTTAACTCCAGACTCCTGCTTCCCTCTAGCATCTCTCCTTCCTCCCCCTCTCCACCTTCCTTCTCCCTCCATCCATCACTCCATCCTCCAGTCCTGCAGGTAAGTTGGCGTCTGCTCAACAGACTTGTCCTGTAAATATGTGATGGGGATGGTCGTTGTCTAATACAAAAGCTTTTTGGTTGCAGAAAGAGCGTGGAATCCATGTTTTGGAATTTTTAGAGATTAGAGGCACAGTGCTTTGGTGTTATATTCTTGTAGAAACTAGTTGCAATCAGCGTTGCAATCTAGTTGCAAACCTATATCGTAATAACAAATACTGGGCTCGGACCGTATATTTTTGATACATTTATGCCACTTATTGCACATATCTACAGTATGCAAACAGTCCAAGCTTCAGGAACTCAGACAAATGAAACAAGGTAGTATAATCAGATTTACAATGATCAGCAAAGCATTAATGAAAGAAGCTATTATGTTTCAGCAGCTCAGAGTTTTCTCCCTGGATTCTTCTCATGATTAATAAAAGTAGGAATTAGAAGTATAAGGTTTAGTTCTCGTACAAATTGAGAATATTTTGTTAGTATTGTTTGGACTAAAATACCCAATTTCTGAAATATATGTGCCCATGGTTATTCCTCCTCAAATAAAATGTTCAGTGTTTAGCTGAGGTGAGCAAAAGGCAAAGTTTCACACATTCTGTTTTAAGGCAGCGGTCTTATTTGCAGCACTGCACCATCGCAGCCTGGGAATCGATGAGTGCTCTGATATTAAGCAGGCGCAGTTTTTTAGCAGGTACTAAAGGCAGGTCATGGCCGAAGTAGAAAGCCTCAGTGCTGGTGCTGTAAGCCCAGTAGCGTAGCCACAACCAGAGCCAGGCCTGTAATAGCATTCTCAGATGGGATCCGTTATGATGACTGCATGCCTGCCTCGCTCCTTCAGCTCTGATTTTGCGATTAAAGCACCAGACTGCTTTTCTTCTAGTTTTTTCCTCCAGACTGTCTCTCTCCCTCTGTCTCTTCCTCTCTCCACCATAACCTTCTTTCAACCCTCCCTTTTCCATCTCTGCATCTTTCCCTTTTCCTTCTTGCTTACTTTCTTTTCTCTCTTTATCTCTGCCTTTCGATCTTTCCCTCTTCTTTCCATCTCCCCTCGTCTTTCTCTCTCTCTATGTGCATATATGTTTGTAAAGATATATCGCTCCCCTGTGGTTTCCTCTCATTCGCATGCATGTTCTGTGAGCCTCAGCCATTCGAGTGTACATAAAACCCGCTCTTTATGGCCAGACATAAAAGAGAAAGGAGGGAAAAAGAAAAGAGATAGATTTGCCTCTGTTCCTTAAAGAAGGGACGCTCTGATCTTGCTTGTAACGGATTAACCTTTGAAGCACCCCCTTTTCGTTTGGCTTTTTGTTTCTCTTTCGCTCTTGTAACTTCGGACACAAAAGCAATTTTGTCCTGACTAAAAAGGGCAATCTACTGTTATCTGGGTCATGTTGTGACGGTGAATGAAATATGATTTTTTTTCGTCTCTCTCCATTTCGCTCTTCGACCCCCTCTCGTCCCTTTATGACTGCGTTCAAGGGGAGCACGGTGGCGCATCGCTGAATAAGTAACCAACCAACGGGCCAGTGGAATTGTGGGAATTCATGGGAATCGCCGTGGGGACGGGGGTTCTTGCAGGACCACTTCCTGTCTGTCTGATTCAGGGACACTCAGGGGTGCTTGAGCTTCCCTCCACGCCATCTCTGACTAGGCCTCAGCGGAAAATTTGTGTCTTTGTATGGGACGAGGCTGAATACACTCAGAGGGGCCAGCAAACTTTGGAGTCCCCATTGTCTTTCACACAGACCATGGTCCAAATATGAATATGCATATTCATAAGCAGGAGTTCAGTTTTCATGGCCCCCGCAACCCCTCCCCACCCCTCTTTATTCATCTTTTTATTATGTCCTTCCATCTAATTTTCAATTCCAAATGAGGCGTTCGGCATATGAAAGGTTATTGTGTCACACCCCTTAAGGTTTTACAATGGTAGAAAAAGAAAAAAATCATAATTACATCCTTTGCCTATGTTATTCTGTGATTAGTATTGGGTGATTATTTCTGGAGATTGAACATGTGTGGGTTGATACCACGAGGTGAGTCTCAGTGGGCTTTGGAGAGACAAAAGTACTTAACTACTCAGTTTTTCATGAGGTCAATATGATATTATTTCCCCTGAACTCGTCTCTGTAGTTAAATTGCGAGAGACCAAATCCCATGCTGTCTGGCGCAGGGAGCCCTCACTTTCTTGTCAGCACTCATACTCAGTGCAATCACAAATGCCCTAATAGATCCTGATCTCTCTTGCTGAATGTGAAATGTGCCCTTTAGAAAAAAAAAAACAAAAACGAAGCAGTGCTTTAATATCTCTGACATGATTTAGTTGAGCGTGGAGGATTGGAGCGAGCGAACACTACTCAGTGAAAATCAATGGGGCTATTACTAATCGTGGTTAGCGTCTTCTCCACCGAGCGATGAGAAGCTGCTGGGTAGGCCCTCATCGCTCGAAGGGATACAGTTACATGTGAAGACAAGGCCCGTCAAGCTTCCACCGTGCAGACAACTGTGGGGAGTCATTAGACCTTTTCACCCGTGGAGAGCATGCAGATGGATCGGAGCGGACGGGGGAGGAACATCTTGTTGAATTTCATTTTAACACTCAAAGTCACTTCAAAACGCTTCCTTAAAGATGATTTGAAGAGGTTCCTGCTTTGTGAAAAAGGTGCAGACTGACAGGAGAATTCGTGGAGGGATGGAGGAGAAGGGACAATTCAAAACCATGTGCAAGAACGTGGTGCTCTTTGTGGCTCACGTTGATCCACCTGAGCTGAATATTGCTCTTTACTTTGATGTAGACTGGTATTGTGTTTCATCTGCTGATAGGAGGTGCTGAATGCATTCATGGACGGGTCTACAGGGGACAACTGAGCGCGAGTGAGTGCTTGTATAGATCAGATTACTGTATTATTGTGGTATCTTTATTTCTTGTTTTCCCTGAAGGGATAATTAAGTTTACCTCGCACCTTGTATCAAACTCTCTTCGACACCTGCAGGAGCCTGTGGGAACCATATAAACAGGCCTGCTGTTTTTTTTTTTTTTTTGGCTCTTTCTCGATTCTGCTAATTAACACTGTCTACAGTATGGATGCATCAAGGACGTATAGTATTTATGGGATGTGTCACACTTGTCACCAGTCTCTTCCTGCCTATAGCTTTGCAAAATGGTCACCTTCTACCATTTTATGCTCAGTTGAAAGCACAGATTAAAACCATAAAATAGCAACATAAATAGACTTCCTCACTGAGGAGGCTGACTGGTTATCTCAGTGCAGTTCAGACACGCTGCAGTGCTGAAAGGTCAAAGGTCAGGTTCGGCTGCATAACGGTGGTGTGGGAGCACATGGGGAATCTTTTCCTTTTTAAAGTGGAGGTGCAGTCATTAAAATCTCCATTGAAATACAGACTGCTGAATTTCTTTTAAGCTGTAAACAGCTCTGTAACCGCCGGCGTCCACCACACCAGCTCACAGGCAGCTCTTTCCTCCGCTCTGCAGTCATTACGCTCCAGGACTGTTTTTGCTTGAACAGCTCACGTGTCTGATGTGTGAACTTGACTTTTGAATGTACGTAAATGCATACGTTTATTGACATTTAGTGAATATAGGCCTTGTTTGTTTCTGTCGTCTCCAGAGTCCGTGTTGCAGGACAAGGAATGCGGTTTTCCTTCTGCTGATGCGTGATGTTAAGGAAATACAAAACAAAGATGAGATGGTGTGCTGCAGTTTGAAACAAATAAAATCCAACCATGAAGTATCTGTTACCACATCTGTAATAAATGAGCTGCCAACGCATTCAATATGCTTATAAAAGACAAAAAAATATCAGCAAAACAGCTTTTAAGCAGTCTTGGAAGTGTGGCTGCAGAAGACCAGACTCTGTTTCTGAATTTCTTCCAGAGGACTTTGGGACCATAATGGAGATGTGACTTAGCTGTGACAAGACTGACTGCGCCACAGAGTGAAGCCTGAGCTGAGTCTGCTGTTCAACCCAGTGACAAGATCAGTATTGACAACTCTCTCCTGTATGTTCGTCTAATGGAAGCTAGAACTCGGCCCACCGGCATACTTTTACCCGACCATCCCAGAGCGTGAGCGTGTGAGGTCGTACCCTCGCCGTGTCTCATCCACACACGGCGACAACAGCCCGTGTTTTGTGGGTGGGGTCCGACATCAGTGTGTGACACTTGAAATCTGGACGTGATCATTACCGAAGCGTGGAGTCAAGGCCATTAGCTCCACTCCCCCTCCAGCGAGTTATTGGTCGTCTGTCACGGGGGCCCAGTGTCCGAGACCTGTCACTGTGAAAGATGAAGGGGTCCTTGCACTCTCCAATGAGCCGTCCGTGGAGATGCCCGCGACAAACGACCCATGAGCAGAGACACACCTTTCATCAGTGAAAGCGATCAGAGCAGCGGGACGACTGTGAGTGTGTGTGTGTGTGTGTGTGTGTGTTTGACCTGACCCTTTAAATACCCTTCCCCCCTTTCTCATGCAATCTATATTTTTCTTTTTCTTCAAGGCAGAAAGGCCTTGGGGTTGCTCAGAACATTTTCTTGCTCCCTGCTGACCAAAAAATAATCATGCACCCCTGTCTAGTTTAAGAGTGCAGTATCAGTGATTCATGCAGCACAAGTCCTCATTATATCACTTCTGTACTGTAGGAACAGATAGAAGAAGAAGGATGCACATAATTAACTGTACTTTAGTGGGACTGGCCTAGAAAGCCTGAATGTACTTTAAATATAAATGAAGTGGGCAAAATAACGGAAATGCACAGCAATATAATGGAATCTCATCCCAGTATCTCTAGCAATTAGTTTCATATTTTGTTTGGTTCACCTCACAATTTACGTCCAAAGCCAACATCCCATGCCAATGCAGGAAGGAGTGTGGCCTACATGTACTGAGGCAGACAGTGTACATGTGGAGATGAGTGCACAGAGTCCAACATGCACACTGGAGACTGGGAGTCACATCCATCCTGTCACAGACCTGCAGTCAGCGTTTGCCTTCTTATTAACCATTATCCAAGTTGGTTGAGAGATGTGTCCTTTGAAGAAGAAAAAGGCACACGTCACAGTTAAAACTTGTTTTATGCTGGTGTTCAGCGACAAAAAGGCCCAGCTGATGTTTGGCTACTTTCCCCTCTGTAGAAACCAGATTTTTAAGTAACGTAGTGGATGTCTTTTGCGTGGACAGTTTGCTCTGGTCGGTGCTTTATGGCTTTTTTCAATTGTCAGCGGTTAATCCCTCATAAATAATTTTATTTTAAATTAATGATTATTTTTTCCTCTGTAACAGATGCATGACATTTCAGAGTGATATGATTTAGCGTCTTCTCTGCCCCTTTGTCCTTTATCCAGGTTCTTGTGCCACCAGCAAAATAACGATTATTTACTACATAAAACATCTTTTTTCATGGCCCGTAATAACATGCTACTTGCCCTAGAAACTGATTTGGATTCAGGAAACTACGCGACCACAGATGTATGGAAACATGATTCATAGAATGATTCTGTACAGTCTCTGGATACACACAGTAATTACACCCTGAGTCAAAGCAAACAACAACTATGGCATGTGTGCCCCTGAAGGGAATGAATGAATGAGTCACCGGAGTGGCTGAATATATAAATTCTCAGTTTATTTACAAACATTTTTTCTGTCTTAATACATGTTCTGGGCGGCTAAGTGAAAGGCATGCATGTGTTCATGGCTGTCCTGTGTGATGTAATCATTTATTTACATATTCCAGGTATCATTTTTCATCCTGTCAATGGGAGCAGAGCAAAAATATTCCCCGTTGTGGTTTGGGGCTCCTCAGAATATGCAGCAGGAACTCCCGGCAAGAGGAAGTGGCACTAACTAATGCGCTTATTTGGAAAAGAGCAGCCAACACCCCCCCCACCCCCCCCCAGTTTGGCAGGAGGCTCTGCTGTTGCACTGGTTTCTATTAGGATTCACTGACTCTCTCCAACCCTGTTTCTGTTGGTCCCTCTCACTCCTTCTATCTCCTTCTCATTTTTCCCTCTTTGTGTCATCCAGCTCGACTTCCTTCCCTTTCACATGCCTCCATTTCGTGTTCTTTCAGTCATTATCTCATCCGCTTTAATTGCCAACACCATCTAAACCGCGATTGAGACGGTCCTCCCTCCGTGGTCATCCTTTTCCTTTCCATCACTCTTTCCAATTTTTAACCGCTCCCTCCATCTTCCGTCACCCCTCCACCCTCTTCCTAACTTCCCCTCCATCTCCTCTCATTCTTCATCCGCCCCTCCTGCACCTCCTTTCCCTCCTGTGTAGTGGTGGTGTGTGTAGACGGTGCTGCAGTACGCTCCGGGCAGAAAAGTAGGCCAGGATTACTCTTGCTGGCTTGTCCCCAGTGAAGCGTGTGTTGCATGTGTGTGTGTGTGTGTCTGCGTCTGTGTCTGTCTGCGTATTTGTGTGTGTAAGTGTGTGTTCAGGCCTGGGAGAGAGTGAGCATACAGGCTGCCCAGCCAGCAGTCAGCCAGCAGTAAGGGTAAAGCTGGGCATATGGAGCCTCAGTATTGGGCCAGCAGGTATTTTTCAGCGTCTGCTCTCTCCTCCTTTGTTTAATATTTCCCTGCTTCTTGGCGTCCTGGCTGCAGAAGCCTGTTTGTGCTGCCAGCACAGACCTATGTTATGGTATAAGCTCAGATGGAATATCACTTCTGTCAGATGAACATCATGTATCCTCAAACGTCGAAAAACACCGCCTTTTCAGCATGGGTTTATGATAGGTTTGAATTGTTTCGACAGGACCCTACGGTATGTTCATAAAAGTTTCCTAAACTAGAACTGACCGCACAAACTCTCAGTTTGAGATACAGTCTGAAAACCAGAACTTGGGGATGTGAGAGATGTCCGGCAGAAATCAGGGAAGTGTTAAAAAGCAGTTTGTTTTTGTAAGATTTGCTAAGTTTTTTTTTTTTTTTTTAAATACAATTTGCGACTGTTTACACAGGTATTGACTGTAGAGGTTTAGTTATAGGACATTGTGCCATTTGAATGTCATCACAAGGCAATTTTACATGAGCTATACAATGAAAATCATTATGACAAAATTTAAAAGGAACATGCCGTAAATACACAGATAGGATTTTAAAGAGAGTAAAGTATAACAGAAATTTGAATAAAACAGGAAACAGGAGAATAAAAATGACAGCGCAGTGCAAGACATGACGACTAGATATGACCCAAATTTAACTGAACAAAATGTAGTTTCAAGCAGAAGCCTCGATTTAAAAGAACCGAGGGTTGGAGCGGACTTCAGCTGTAAAGGACCAAATGCTTGACATTCTGGCTTTATTCTTTAGTTAGATGTATGATCTTGATGATTGCACACACACACACACACACACACACACGCACACACACACACACACACACACACACAGAGCGGCCCTCATTTTCAATCCTCATCGCCTCAAACTTAATTGTTCTCTTAATTAGGTTGCAGAGCAGTGCTTATGGCTGGAGGGAACACATGTATGTACAGTTGGTGTCTGAGCGTGTGTACGCTTATCTGTGTACGTGTGTCCATGTATGGATACAAGCACGTGAATGTGTGTATAGGTCTGTATACATGCATTTCTACCACCTCTGTGTATTGCATGTTGTGCCTGGAGGAAGTGGAGCTCTGATGTGTGAGCACCAGTAGCTCCACAGAGAGTGATGCATGCCAAAACCCAAATTCCCCCGCACAGCCTGACACTCACCACCTTCCCCCGCCTGAACATTATCTTCCCTAGATACAGTAGTATCCTTCTGTACTACGGTTCTCTCAAATTGCGAATCTTCAGCTGTCTTTGTCCACTAGCCATCTGTAATACATTTCATTTCCACCATTTTAATGGATCATTTTGGCTACTTCATTTAACTTGCTTTTTCTCTCATCTTGGGAGTAAACGTTCCACTTTTTAGCATCATGAGCCATGGTGGATGCTCGATTGTTTACGTTTTAAAACTGGAAACATGTTTCCAATGTTCTTTGTTAGTTCCTCTCTGTGCCTCTGTGTGTACAAGCCTAAAGCCCCCCATTGGCCAGACACAGGCTTTTCCATTATGTGTAGGATATTTTGGGATTTACCTTTTGCTTTGGGCTTGGAGGTATAGCCAGCGGCCGCAGTAAAGATAGCTCAGCAACAGCAATGGAGGAAAATAGTATGACTACATCAATACTAAATGTGGCAGGAAAATTTGGGAAGACTGTGGAAAATGTCCACGTGGTACGAGGATTTTCACCACCTCCTGAGAGTCATCACCATCTGAGAATTGCCATCTTACCCCTCCAAGAATCCCTACCTTCCTGGGGTGGATAGGTTTGCATGCCCCTTAGTTTGTTCGCAGGTGATGGCGAGAGAAGATGTTCAAAGACATCTATGGAACAGTGCATGTGGGGAAAAAGGACCTCACCCAGACACTGAGGGATACCAGAGCCCTCTGTAGGTGGGCAGCTCACTTGACAGCTCCGAGTGTCAAATGAGATTTGGACAGATGCAGCCTTACCATGGTAATGTGGGATCCAAACTCTTAATAGGATGTGAATGGACCACTCTTTGGTAGGACAGAATGTGGAACATAAGGTAGACGAATGGATACCAAGTAGATGTTGTAGGGTCCATCTCTGGCCAGGCCTGGAACAAAACTCCTGCTGGACTCTGCTGGTTGCTGGAGAGAAGGACATCAAGACCGCCTCGTCCAGCATCCTGCCTCCACAAACCTGTCTGGACTTTGTAAGCAAGAGTGACAGGATGAGACATGACCAGTTGAGAGAGATGAAAACGATGCGCGTTTTGCCTCAAGGTTGCACTGCTGGTAACGCTGTAGAATACCTTTTAGGGTTTAATGAAGCATGCATGAGTCAGTATGTGGCCTTAAAATACACACTCATGGGATCATTTTCCCCCGCCAGCGGCGCAGCCTGATGACCAGTTAGCTATGGGGTGGATGTTCACTGTCCACAGTGGGTGGATCCCCATAATTATGATGACCATGTCCATGACAGCAGCGCACTGGCCTGACTATGGGAGGTAACTCTGGCATCGTCGGAGGTCTTATTTGCGTTGGCCAACTGTCGCCCTGAGTCTCTGAGTAAATTTGATTGCTTCCTGGGATCCTGAAGAGGGGCTTTTTGTTGAGATAAGGACTCATTCATTGGTATCTATTAAATATCTAGTTATCATTATGATAAGTCTGTTTATTCTGGTATGGGCTCATAAAATAGCATTAATTTTGTAAGGACGTGAAAATATTATAAAAATTTGCTAAATTTGCTTAAATACATTTAATTTTTATATTTGAAAGTCCCAACAGTATTTCTTTTGAAAACTTCTGACCGTTGGACAAATGTAGCTGAGGACCCCTGCTGTAGAGGTTTAGTAGGGGCTGGAGACTGTGTGATACAGAACATGTCAATCCAAAAAACAGCCCTGTTGTTAACATATACATGCTACACTGCTTTGCAGCTCAAACAGGCAGCAGTGTTCAAGTTGCACCAGGATTGTTTCTTCGGCCATGTAAGACACAATTGTTGCCAGAGAACCGTTAAAACAGGTTATTGAACCAATTTTGAAGTCTGTTGCTCTTTGAGAATTGCCCTTCAGCATTACTCCCAAATTGTCTTCCATACCGCCATTGTAAGTCTAGTACAAAGTCATTTCTGCACAGTAATTCAGCTCCCTGGTGGAAATATGATTAAAACTTGAAAACGTGGCTCCGTCCAGGTGAAAGTGTTTAACCCTGGGTAGCATAGCTGCGCAGGTGAAAGTGTTTAGTGCTGGGTAATGCAACCTCTCTTGGCCCCCCACTTTTGCAGCTGCACATAATTATAGTCTCTCTCTCCCTCTCTCTCTCTCTCTCTCCCTCCCCTTCCCTCCCTCCCTCTCTTTTGATTGCTTCCCTATGTGCAGATTAGCCAGGAAAGAGACATGTTGTACAGTATCAAATACAGTGTGCTCGATTAATCCTTTCACTCTAACATCCTCACTGCAGTCATTGTATCTTCAGTCAAAGAACAGCTTTTATTATAAGACATTATCATTTGAGATAATCCTCTATGGCCTTAGTTTGTTATTCAAGTGCACAGTGCACAAGATAAAGGTAATAAAACACAGTTAAATGTCTTATGTGTCCTAAAAATTCAGTTTAAGCTTAGAAAACAACTGGGTGTCTGTTCATCCTTGCTAAGTGGTCTCTGTGTGTACAGTATACACAGATCTGTGCAGAGGGTGGAAGGTTGGGAAGGGGGTGCTTCCATCAACCTCCAGCCTGTGGCTTTCTGCTGGCTAATTAACCATCATTTTACCCAGAGCCTGAGCTGCACTGATGGGGGATAAGCTAGTCTTTGACGGAGTAAGGCAAGCGTGGCGGTTCCTAATCAGGGGGCCTGCAAGTGGGGCGGAAAACACCTGTTCTGGGTACAGGTGTACACCCCAGCACATGGCTGCACTCTTGCCCCGTCTCCCCCTTCCTCCCCCGAGCCCTTTCCCTCGTTCTCGTTCTCCTTTTACTCGATTGCTGACTCACATTCCTGCCCTCGGTTTGACTCGTTTTTCTTTTGTATTCACTTTCAGCATAGCTTCTTCGACATTCAGAGAGCAGAGTAACCCAGTTGTTGGCTAAAGTTCAGGGAATGTGCTCCCAAAAATTGTGTCGCATGATAAAAATGGCTGTTTATGAAGAGCGTTTGGATTTTTGTACCCTTTTTGCCATGTTTTTCTTATCCTGGTCATCATCATGTTTGCGATATTTGCTCTAGATTTGATAGCAGAAACATCTCCAGCAATGTGGAAAATCAACTGCAATCATTAGATTTTTGGAAACAAGTTGCACAATAAGAGATAACATAATGTAACATAATGTAGCCAAAAAGGTCACGACTGCAGTCGCTGACACCCAAAAAACACATAGAGAAAACACCCAAAAAAGGTAAATTACATCCTAAAAATGAATTTAAAATCGCATTTTTTTTTGTCATTTACCTACAGTGTTATATAAGATGGGTCTAATGTGAGATTAAGCCGATCATCTTAGCTTGAGGAACTTGACTGCATCGACATTATAAAATCAACCTGCTGTAGTTATTCTAACCTTTCCATCAGAGAAAAAACTCCTATTTTGTGTTGCTATAAAAACAATTCGTTTTGCCTGATTTATTTTTAACTCTCAAATATGGAAACTGGTATCTGCCTTAGAAGTCCAGTCGGTTGATCCAGCTGTATTATTTCTCCCTTTTATCATCTTGTGTCCTTCCTCAGAATCATGACTCCCAGGTTAAGAATCACTCCATAAAGCAAAATTAATGGCCAATATTGATCCAGTATGTCAGAAAATGAGTGTGTTGGTCTAGTTGTGATGATAGAAATAAAGTTTTTGTTCATGTTGGGCTCTGCTAACGTTGAGTTTACTGACTTTCATAATACTGATTGTCTTGAATTAGTGAGTAGTGTAGGCAGTGATGTCACTGATGTTTTCAGGCTCCTGATGACAAGGCATTAGTATTCTCAGAGAAGGTGTATACTCGCACGTCTACACCGTCTCTTCCATTCCTTCCTCTCCTCTTTTGTCTTCATTGGAAACAGCCTGCATCTTCCTTTTCACTGAAGGAAGCAGTGCATGGATAATATGGTTACGCCGTTACTGATGCATAAAGCTGCGTGTCTGGTTCTTGTCAAGACCTTGCCACCAAAGTCAATTTGCCCGTGCCCTGGCAGAATGTAATATTTCTTTAATCAGATCAACACGGAAATTACGTCGGTGGACTGTATTGATACGAGAGGAAATAATTAAACTCGGGGCTCCAGGAATAATTTCACCCTCTGAGCATTACTGTAAACCCCATAAAAAACAAATCCACCCTCTCCTCCCTCCTTTGCAGGATGAGATAAAGAGGAAACCAGGAACGTAGATAGACGGATGAGATTTCATTTACGCAGCCTCTGTTTTCCCTCCAGCCTTTCAGCAGGTTCCTCTCATCCAGTCCTCCACTGCTACATCATCGAGCATGATGCTCAAAACTGCTGTTTGAGGCAACACCACTTGCTTAAACATTAGTGAAGCAAGTCTTTAAATTTGGTAATTCTTCTCCATGTCAGAGGACACGGAAATCTAATGGTCGTGTCTCTGTGCAGTGAATGAATAAGCCTGTTGCTCTGTGCTGCTCAGAGATTTGCAGCTCCTCGTATACTGTCCCACCCTGTGTAAGGTTGTTAACTGTGACGCTCAAATGAACCAGACCAGACCTCTCTAATGGCTCTTATTGGATCTCGCTGGGAGGGAAGATTAGCCCCACCTGGGTTACCACCACAGCATCCCTTACCCATCACGCCTTCCTCCTTGGATAAAACCAGCAGGAGGGTTAGCATCAGTGACACAAAACCTTCTTCATGCTTCCACCAAGGTCAATCATGAACAGAAATGCTTGCATGGAGAAATGGCAGCCTATTTTTAACCAAAAAGTCACAGTTCTGGCAATAATATAAATTGATTTTCTGAAGACTGTTGTGGTGTTGTGTGTCCTTGATTGAGGATGATTTTCAGTGTAGAACTATGTGGAAGCTGTGGAAACGGAGACTACATTTGCAAAATATTCTGTTTTTTTACCTTGTTCTGAAAAGGATGATATTCCTAAGCTGTATTTGTAGCTAATGATGCAGCCGTGCACACTCTGATTAACATAATGACGTACGTCCTCTGTCCTGTTGTGCTTATGTCGCTTATTTGCTTCAAAACAGGAAGAAGGGGCTTGTTCAACCTTGCAATCATAGCCTCCCTCTGTAATTCGTTCAGCCACCTCCTTGAAGATGTCGGCGCTGTGATATTTGTGCATATCCAAAAACCTGCTGACATCCAAGTCTTTCATAAGGTTTAGAAGTAGGTGTGCTTCTTCTCGCCAGAAATGTGGGCTTCTTGTCTAGTCAACACACAGATTTGATTGTAAAAAGACAAGAGCCTATGTGTCGCAAACTACAGCAAAATCCCCAGCTGAGACATTTATTCTGAATGCACTGTATACACGTCCAAAGAATGTTCCACATGTCTTCATCAGAAAATGCTGCCTATGGAATATACTGTTTGCATGACCAGCATCAAAGTCGTCATATTTTCATATTCGGAGTAATAGTGGAAAATGTGTGTGATTGTAAGTGCAGCCATCGTCACAGTCGTTTGAAATTATAAACCAACGTCAGTTTTTCTAAATATTTGAGGTCAGAACTTGGCCAGGTGGAGGATACTTCATTTTGTACTGTGCCTACAGTGCCTAGTTTAGATATGTGGTTGTGTATGGGTCATGTGATCTAAAAGCTTTTACTGATTGGTTGGTGCACAGCAGATTTGGCTCAATCCATCCTCAGAGCTCATTAGATGTAGGTTGGCCGTGCAGGACGATCTATCAAAACATAAAAACCCCTGAAAAAAGGTACAGGTGCGCTCTGTGACATCACTGCTGGATGTGGTCAGAGCTGAAACAGTCTTTAAACTTTCAGCCAGTAAGAGCAGCCTCGTGTTACGTTACTCTTTAAAGAAACCATGATGATGCATTTCACACACACACACACACACACACACACACACGCACACGCACGCACACACACACACACACACACACACACACACACTCACTGTGACAGCCCTGGTGTTTTGTACTTGGCCTTGCTCTGGGGGCTCTTGATGGTATTTGTTAAAATAGAAGAAAGCGTTTTTCATTCGCTCTCCCTGCACCACCTAATGGGTTTGGTTACGACCTGTTTGCGTTGTGTCAAGGTGACTGTGGCTACGCTGATGCTCAGCTGCACTTGATGGAGCTTGTTAGTAAATGAAGATTA
The DNA here is from genome assembly GCF_051107435.1 of Chaetodon auriga. NCBI lineage: Eukaryota > Metazoa > Chordata > Actinopteri > Chaetodontiformes > Chaetodontidae > Chaetodon > Chaetodon auriga. Next base: position 22,242,243 of record NC_135084.1, on the reverse strand, counting down.
AGTGTTAGCAGGGATAAAACACAATGCAGCCTGATCAGACTCTCAAATGGAAGATTAATTTACTGTTCTCTTGAATGAGCAATCCTCGTGGTCCGTAATTATTTAAGTTCCATTTTGGGTTAATTATGGTCATTAGCATTATGTGTTCTAAGTGAGGGGCTAATTTTGAGAGAAGTGGCTTGAGATTTGGTAAAAAGAAAAAAAAACCCACGCGAGGCTCGGAGATGAACAGATCATTTGGTTTTGAGGGGAGGAAATTGATAGAAAACAGCAGGGAAACGGCTGAGGAGGGAACAATTATTCTAATGGTGTGACAAACGCAGATGCTGCAAATTAGATTTAGTTTAGCATAGGTGCTCCCCTATTGGTTACCACTGGGACGGGGAATTTGTGGTGGTGTGCTGTGTGCATGTCTGTGTGTGCATGTGAGGGTAAATCTTATTCTCCAAGACGGAAAATTCAGTGCACCTGCGCTGAGGAGGCTGCCCAAGGTGCTCCTAACCACATCAGGAAGTTTAAAGAGTAAGATACAGAAGTATGAGTCTGGATGAGTAGAAAATGTTTAAGGATGGCTGTTTGGATTACAGGCTTTGTATAAGAAACACGAGGCAAACTCAAACCTAATGTGCACCCATTGCTCCGTGTTGATCTATCTGGGGGTTCCCTGATATGACAGGTTTGGGAATCCTTGTGCTAACAGAAGATGAAATAGAGCATGTGGTGTGCAGTGAGAGGAAGGTTGCAAGGGACAGGATGATGAAGGCTTGTTTGGCTCTCCTCGTTTCTCCTCAGTAGAGCAGCCCAGCGTGAGGAAAAGCTTGTTAAAACCCTAATAGTAGCTATCAAAGGCTATTGATTATCTTTCCCGCCCTGTTTGGGTGACAAAGTGAGCATTAGCTGGAGCCATAGAGAGCTTTTTAAGACACGTTTCCTCGGGGGCCGCCCGGTCCCCTGGGCTGTCCGCTGCCGAGATCACATGCACGTACACACACACACACACACACACACACACACACACACACACACACACACACACACAAACATACATACGCACTCACTTGTGTCTCTTTTTTCAAAGCCAACACACTGCTATCCTTTCACCCTCCTGCCACCAGATAATCCATTTTACAGAGAGGGATCAAACACTGAGCCCTCTGGCTGTGTGCTGCAGTGACTACTGTAATACACACACACACACACACACACACTCACACACACACACTCACACATAAAATCAACCTTGCACACACTCGGTACCGAGTTCTCATAAAACTTGGTTAAGGAAGTTTCTCGCCCGTTGCAGTTCATTTGCTGTCTTTTTTCTGTTTTGGCCATCATGCATAAAGGATGATGTCCTCAGAGAACCCAAAATGAACATTGCACTAATACAGAGAACAATGAGCACTCTCATGTAGGTCCTGGCCAATGATGTACAGACCAAGCTGCATAGCCAATGAACCCCTACTCCCGCTCTCCCTGTTTAAGTGCATTTCTCCTCCAGTGGTGTCAGAATACTCAAGGAAATGCAGTAAAGTATGGTGGAAACAGGAGAAGAGGTTATGTGAGGCAAGTTATACATAAGGCATTATAACAACCAAATTAATGGATGTCTGCTGAAATATTGATGCGATTAACCCCCAGATTTAGGGCGGGCTACATGGAAACTCAGAAACTTCAAAATGGTGTGTTTGTGTCTTTTTCGCTCGGCTGATCGGCATCTAGTTTGCAGACCAGGAGATGTCAGGCTGCTTTGAACACACTTTCTGTGCTCGGCTTTGAGTATGAAGGACTTTGACGTTCTGAAATAGGCAAATTCTCGACTGTAGCGTATAGAGAAGGCTGCGTGTTTGGGTGTAAGGCTTCTTTTGTTGCAGTACAGGAGAAATAATGACCTCATCTGTGGTTTTTGTGTCAAATCCTCGCTTTGTTGGCTCTGAGTCATTGTCAGGATTATATTGTGTTTGCCAATAAAGGACTGGGCTTTGTTTTAACCTGCTCAGAGTGGATGTTTGTCAGGAACAAAAAAGTGCGCTAAACTAACTGTCACCTCTCATATGGACTGAAGTTTAGAAACTTATGGAGACTAATGGAGTTGATCAGAAGTTGCACAACAATTGAAGTTTCTATAACTTGGGGGGGGGGGGAGTGTTTAAGTCACTGCAGAGGCCACATCCAAAGTTTTCATTCAATCAAAATCAACCAAATCTTTGCAGCAAGCTTGGACTCTGACTGCGTGTCTGCTCGCGCCATTTGCACTGAATGTACTTAAAAACACATGGGCTGTCAGTCCGAGAAGGCTGTGTATCTTGGTAACGTCACATGACCTAAATGTTTATATTCTTACTGTGTGTGTTGGTGGAAAGCAACGATCTGTATAGAACAGGCATCAACCAGCCCACTGTAGCGTGACACTGCAGATGTATTTAGTAGCTTAGTAAGAGGATATTCAATTTATTCATGATGCAAACCACAGGGTTGATGTCTGTCTGTCGGTGTGTGTGTGTGTGTGTGTGTGTGTGAGTGAGTGAGTGTGTGCAAGCGCATGGTGAGTGTGGAGTGAACCATGAAATGAAAACACCCTATAACCATTTCACTGCATCTCTCAATTAGGACATCATCTATGCAGAGGGAGCATTCATGAGTGGCTTCTTCTTTATTTACAATTACACACCGCAGTGCAGACAAATGGGGTGCTGAGGGGGCAAAGCTTGTGCGATCCACTCTGCAAAAGATCGAGGGAGTAGAAAAACAGACATGTACTGTATAACTTGCTGCGATATCCTCCGCGACTTGTGGGCTTGATACTTGCCATGCTTAATAGTTAATATCAACTGCCAGCGAGTGTGGACATGCTGTGTATACTGCACAAATCCCTTACAAAGACAGACCCTCTGAAACTGTTTCAGCTCAACCGGGTCGATGCGTCACTGTGGGACTCATGGCTTATTGAACACTTGTCTTCTTATGCCCGCCATCCATTTTGGGTCCCTGTCCATAGTTTAACTGGCAGCCTTCTGCAAACTTTTCAGTCTAAGGACACTTGAAGTCTCAATACTCTATAATTAATGTTTGAAAAGAATCATATTTCTGGAGCTGTGTGTGATACATGAACCCAACAAACATTTGGAAAACTGTATCCTATTATTGTCATTATTTTGCCGGTTCTGGAATTTCATATTTCAAAGGTTAAACCTCGACTTTCAACCCTCCTAGAAGTTTGCATGCCACTAATTTGTATTATCAAATGCGCCATCGTAAGTCAAGCATGTGGTCAGATTTAGGCAACAAAGCACTTTGGTTAAAGTTTGGGAAAGACTGTGGTTTTGGTTAAATGTTAATAAATCGTGTCTCGTGCTTCAAGTCACTTTAACTTTTTGAGTATTAAATCAAAACCACAGTCTTTCCCTAACTTAAACCGAATGCTGTGAGGGCCCAACCATCCAAACCATGATGAAGAATGAGAACAGCGTCGTTGTCCAAGCAGGTAGTGTAGTCAAAGAGTGAGTATTGTCAGAGTGCGGATGAAATACCATGCCCTAATTATTATGTTGATTAAAAAATTGTATGTTTCCATTACGTTGCAAGTTGTTTCTATATAAGCATAGTTTCTTGGAGATGGGTTTGCACGATTTTTTATAATAACGACTGAAAAGAATCGGTCAGAGTGGAATGATGCTGCAAATTAATGTCTGATCAGGCTTTAAAATGTGAAAAGATTCTCTCCTTTTTTGCACAAAATGACTGGTGAACATGCAACCGAGCAGCACTGCTCAGCAGCATTGACACAACAGACTTCTACTTCGCTGTAAAGTGAGTGAAGCACTGGCTCATGCACCCAAGAACCATTTGCAACTTAATTTTGGCTGCAGAGGATCTGGTTAATAAACTCTTCCAACAGCCTTGTGTACAGATTGTAGATTCCCAAAAGACAGTTTTAAACTCAGAAGTGTCCAGGGATCAACAAAAGAACTGCTCCATACTGGCCCTTCATCATCCATTAGGCGCTGTGGGAGTGGCGCTGTAAACATCGCCAAGTCCAGGTGTTGACGTGCTCCATAAATTCCAGCTCAGAATGTAGCGGTCCATTCAGGCCTCTTTAGAAATGCAAGGCCACTCTATTCCTCTGATATTTTATACATGAAGTGAGCCATTTACAGTCTGATGAGCAAGTCTGGCTTATTAATGATATGGCCGTGCTCTTAGGGTGTCGGGCGCCAAGCAAATACTCATGTAAAATTAAACACGATTTGTTTACATAGCCGTGCAAATCAGACCACTCCGGGGCTTTGTTGCAAAACCCGATCAGAGCTGCAAGCACTGATTTCTGAGACGCTTTCTGGAGCTCGCGCACGGTTTTGGGAAGCAGCAGTTTGAAAGTCCATTTGAAAACATTCAAATGTTCTGGGAGTGTGATTCCTGTTTGAGTATTTTTTGGCTCACACATCTGCTAAAGGATATTCAGCTTGAATGATGTCATAAGTCCAGCAAAGTCCTGACAAGACTAGAAGGCTGAATTATTCAATGATGGCTCCACTTTTGTGGAATTATTTTAAGTATTATAATTGCAGCTGGGTTCGCCTTGGCCTGCTGAACGAGGGAGAGTGGGGCCCTGTGGGGAGCGATCAGCATCAGTCAATGGTATCAGGTTACCATGAGCGCACCAAAATACTCCCTTAATGATGGCCAAATTGAAGGAAAAGCATTGACTTGAGCTGAGACCAAACATAAGACAATATTTCTTTACATGGTGAGGCCTGTATAGCTGGTCCTCACATGGCCTTGTAAGCTGCAGACGTAGGAAAACAAAGTCAGACACATTTGTCACTGAATAAATAGCATGCAGTTTTCTTCCTAAGCTTTACTCACTTCTTGCTCCACATTTAAACTTTCTAATATAAATGTGTTGCACAAGGAATCAAGTCATTTTTGTTTAAAGAGGCATGAAACTGAAATTAATCAAAATTCTTAAGGTTGAAAAGTGAATAAAGTGTGAATCTGTATGTCTGTGCTTATGTTAAAGAGAGTGGTGTGTGGAGGAGACAGTGGCATTGTTTCACGCCTGATGTGGGTCCAGCAAAGTGTCAGGATATGACAATCTGAACAAGAGATTTTGTCATCTGGTGCAATAAAGACCGTCGGTCAGTTTGAGCTTAAGAGTCCATCGTTACAGCTGGGCCATTTCTGGCTCTCGCTGCTACATGTGGAAAAAAATAATGCCAACAAAACATCTCGTATGTCACTGAAATCCCGACTCGATCAACCAAAACCTGGCTGTGAATCGAGACGAAAACATCCAGAGTTGTTGAAACCACCATGTTTACTCTGCAGACGCTGTCGAGTCCCTGCTTCTCTGGCCTGAGCAGAGTGAATCATTCTTTTTACACCAGGCAAACGTCATGCAGAGACATGCAGAGTCGACTGTTTTTGATCCCATGGTGACAAAAGATTTAAATGGCAGCTGCAGAGAAAACGAGCGTGTTTGTGCCTCGAAGGTAACCAGTGTGCTTTCTTTGGTTGGTGGAATTGAATCTGGGATCCTCGAGCTACGCTTTAAGCCCCTGCTGGCCCAGAGTGCAGCACAGACCACTGAACTCTGGGCAAACTTTGAAGTCTGACTGTGTGGATGGATGCAACTCTTTCTCCCCCGGGCTGCGTTTGTACAACCCTGATTCCCAAAAAAGTTTGGACTCTGTGTAAAACATGGATAAGAACAGAATGTAGTCATTTGCAAACAAACTGTGTTTTCCGACAGCAGTTTTACGAAGTGTTCCTGAACCCATGTGTAATCTCCTTTAAGCAGTCATGTGTTCACAAAGTGGTGAACCTCGCTCCATCCTCGCTTGTGAGCGACTGAGTCTTTCCAGGATGCCCCTTTCATACCCAATCATGATACTATCGCCTGTTACCAGTGAACCTGTTTACCTGTGGAATGATCCAAACGTGTTTCGGAGCATTCTTGAGAAGAATCCACTGCTGTCCACCAGGACGATGAGGATGAGATGAGGGTGGACAATGATCCAAAACATCGTCTAAAGGAGGCTGTCCGTTGGTTCCAGAGGAGGACAATAAAGGTGTTGGAATGGTTTAAACCCAACAGAACATAATGTGGAAGGAACTGAAGACCAAACTGGCCGGAAAGACTGTCTGTGTGGAAGAACTGGCCAAAAGCCCCCCTGATCACTGAGAGATTAGTTTCTTCATACAGGAGGCGTCTTGAAGCTGTCATCGCAAACAAAGGCTTCTCCACCAAGTATTCAATATGTTTGTATATTAACTAAAATCAATAAAGCATTAAATATATTGCCTTTGTACTGTTTTTAATTGAGTATATCCCTCTCATTTTAGTTTTAGTGTCCAGACTTTTTTGGAACGGGGGTTGTAAATGAGGTCCTGACCCACCTGGATACAAAAGGATTAAAAATAGGTTATCCTTGGTTCAGAAACAAAGCCTACTTGGCTGAAGTGAAACCACTTGTTTCTCAAACTTGTGTGATGAGTTTGTCATCCTACTCAAAGATAATTATGCAGTCTGGGGAAATTATGCCTACATTGTGCTCTTGAGGAGATAATTGCAGTGCTGAAACCTATGTATCACATGAGGATCGAGCCTCATTCCACAAATTAAATGCATGAATGTCGCTAACAGGCTATGTATATTTTCAGCGCTGCTTGTATTACACTGTGTAAGTTCTTGTGTTATGGCATATTTCCCCTGATGATAACAAACGAAAAACAAAATTATTGTGTTAATTGAGCTGTTGTCAAGAGATGAATAATCATGCACGTCAGATTCCTCATGGGAAAACAACAGTCAAAATTAACTTTAAGAGTAAATGCAATTTCTCTAATCTTCTTTTTTCAGTTTTACATTTTTCTTCTTCATTGTGCCGCATGCCTCATTCAATTCTAGACCCAAGAATTGCCGAAATAGACTTGTTAGACCGACAAATAAGCCGCTCAACGTTAATGAATTCCTCAACTATAAAATCACACCCCCATCGCAGGTGTGAAAGCAGGTTGTGATTTAGGTTGATGGACGACTAATCAGGAAATCAATTAGGCCTTGACCCAGAAACTGAGACAAAAGGGGAGAATTATTTTCTTCATTTCTTTCCTCTGGCTCTTTCATCTCTTGACTTGGACCCTCTGGTGTCTCTGATTGGACAAAGAAAATCCTCTGAGCTTTCAGAAGTTCCTCTTAACAGCGAACGCCAGGAAGCGCTTCTTGTGTTCTATAACTATAAATTGATCTATTTATCAAATGTGAGCTGTAGCGGGAATAATAATGATAGATGAGTTTGTCTATTCAGATTGCCTTCTGATTAAATATAACTGATATTTTTCTTTGATTCAGCAAGTAGTTTCCACTCTGCAGATGGTTAACAAATAGCTGTTCCTGCCATAATGGAAAGAAAAATCAAAGTTCCTAAATGTCTGCGGACGGAGGAATCCAGTCTGTGAAAATATTATCTCAGGATGTGAGACCTTCCTTGTTTCTCTCTGTTCTTTTGATTAATGGCAGCAGATGTCACACTGCATTCATCCAATCATTCATGATAGTTTTAATCACATCAACGGGCACTTAATACCTGAATTATGGGGTTTTCCTACGTTATCTATCTGTGTTATAACAAGATACACAACCATGTCTCCAGGCCAGCAGGTACCTCAGGCTCAGACACACACACACACACACACACACACACACACACACACACACACACACACACACACACAAAATCTGGTATCAGTCTGACCTGTTGGGGTCAGACATAAAGGCTCGCCTTTTCAGCAGCATCCACTTAATGCCGAGAAGGAAGACAGACGTATTATCCGTGTACCTTTGTCCATCATATTCACTTCGTATTGACGGAGTCAGACAGAACAACCGTGTCTTTATGTGGGCAGAGGTGAAAGACTCGCCGAGGTCTCTCTGAAGATTCATAAAAGAGAAGAGCGGAGATGGAGGGGGAGATCAGATAAATGAAGCCATGCAGTATGATTGGTCAAAGACATAGATCAGCCGTTCTCCATGTTTAGTTTCTATCACAGCTTCAGCAATACTGGATTTCTTGTAGGCCAATATGGACGTCTGTATTGACAGTTTAAAAAAATAAACAATAGACTCCATGCATTTTTTTTTTACATGAACATAAAGTATTTTTGCAGAATATTTCTATGGTATTTTATTGCTACACTTTGATGTGCGAATGTTAGATTGACAGAAACCTGACGACATATTGAGCCCTCTAATCTTACAAGCTGGCGGTTGCGCTAACGTAGCTGCAGTGCAGTTTTTGTTGGGAGACAGTGTCACCCAAAGTTGTTACAAACTTGTTGTTGGGTTGATGTTTGCTTAATTTGAGGCATCGAAAACTCCTTGGATAAGATTCAGGATCATGGTTAAAAGTGTTGATGGTCGGTAGGGACCTGGCTGCCAACAGCGGTCTCTGCCGGACACCCGGTGGCTCCCGCGCTGCTCTTTGCTGAGAGGATGTCATCTATGCAGATGTGTCAGTTGCTTTTGCTCACTTAAGAGGTGTCAGGTCCTGTGTTTCCCAAACTCTGCCTGAGGGAATTGGCAGTCTGTGCGTTTGCACCGTTGGATGCCTACATCTGTAGCTGGAGATGTGTGCGCTGCGCCCACTGAGCTGTCATGTGTCAGACAGGCTTTTGATTTTGTAGACACCTCACGTCAACGGCATTTTAATACACAGAACGTGGGTGTCCGGGCGGCTCAGTGGGCTAAGGTACGTCCAGTGTAAATACAGGATGTGTCGCATGTCATTCCCTTCTTTCTCACTCTCTTTCCTGCCTCGACCTGCTTTCAACTGATGCCGTATGTGTCAAAAACTGGATGTTTGCCGTCAGTCTAGTTCACATCTGTGTTTTTTATGTATCTCCTCACCGGACATAATTCACTTTTGTCGTCTTTGGTGCACCAAGCCTCTTACTTAAATGGTGGAGAAACATGTGGTCTCTCACATGTGTGTTAGTTTTTGTGGATAGAAACATTAAACTGACAGTTATTGAGGCACAGGTTGACACTTCTACTACTGATAGTCATAGCGGTAGATAAATTGAATGAATTCTGTCTGTCACCAACACTGCCCTTGAAAAACTTGCTAAATTGCCTTCACATGTGCAGAAAAGCACAATTGATTAAACTAATTGAAAACGTTCGACTGTTGAGGGTGATTTTGGCTTACACCTGGAAAAACATGTTCATCCCACATTGCTTTTTGTCAAAGACACTTCAGATATATTATCACTTCCAAAAGAGAATTCCCTCGGTCCCTGTAAGTAAACCTTCCAAATCCCCAGCTCTCATCCCTATTTTCCTCCCAAAAACGAGCATTAGAAGGATTGCCCTGCTATTGTTGCTCCCCTTGGGAGCAAATCTATTTCTGCAGAGATGGAAATTGTCGGTCCCCACAAAGCTGCTGACACACTCTCAATGGAGGTGTCAATTCTCGAGGCCTCGCCATTGTGGACTGGATAATTTAATTGGAGAGGCACGACGGTGTGTCCCCGGTCGGTGCATTCAAATGTTGTATCACCGCCTGTCCCAGTGCTGGCTCCTCTCCTGCTGTGGAGATTCAAGATTCAACTCCCCCCCCCTCCCCTTCCCTGATCCCTCCCTCTCCTCCCCATGCAGGTGGGGGGTGCAACACAGGCCCCTGAGAGAGCCCTTTGTTAGGGGGGAAACGCAGCCTTGTGGCCTCAAAGTCTCAGAGCGGCTGCTCTGGAGAGGTGCAGCGGAGGAGGGTGAACCTGCACCGCCATTACCTGGAAGTCGTCTTGGGGGCAGGCACGAAATTAGTCAGCAGATAATGAAGCTGTCTTTGATTGCGGGAGAGAGCCAGGGTTGGAGGGGGTTCGACCAGGGGGGAGTCTCCTGTACAGGGGGGCCTCTACAGGGCATGAGAAGCATGTCTTTGGAGGAGCGCCTGCTGTCAACGGATGCTCTGTTCCTCCGAGATCCTGGCATAGTTTAGGGTTGAAAGATGCACCAGGGTTGGAGAGGAGCGCAGCCGAACACATTCCTTTGTACGGCTGCTGCAGGTGAACGGGGTTCAAAGACGAGCGCTTAGACAGACGAAGGTAGACAAGAGCAGACGAATCTACTATGTGAACAGAAAAAAAGATTTACATCAATACACTCATGGTGCTTTCCGTTTTATTTCACTCTTAAGAAAAGCCATGTTTGAAAACCTCCATGATATCCTGCTTTGAACTTGGAGTAACTCGTCTGCCGGTGAAATGTGGCACATCATCCACCGCACACCGTTCAGTCGTTTAGCATCTATGTAAAACGTGCTAGTACTTTTTTTAAGCGTGAGCCGTGATGATGATGATGTCTCCACCGATTCTCATCTTTATCTTTGCGAGTGTGTGTGTCAATGCGCCTGTTGGTCTGGCTGCACAGTTGTCACGACAACCTGCGCGCCTGGCTCATGGCTGCCCTCCAAGCGCAGACAAAGCTGTCGTCGAATGAACCAGGCGTGTGTCCACCGGACCTGAGGGGTGCCGCCACCGCGAACAAAACACACAAAGACCCTCGCCCCTGGCACTGGCCCTCGCCCCGTCTACCCGCTATCCTGCCCCTCCCACACACCGCTGCCTGCTGCTTTGTGCCTGCTCCAAGAAGAGGAAGTTCCTCTCATCCCCTTTTCAAGGTAGCCCTGCCACCCATGCCCCTCTTTCATACAGCCAGAGTCGAATGGGCGCTTGCAGACAAACTGGAAAGACACGCAAACGACACACACTTCGAGGTAACACAGTTCATATGTTTTTTGTTTTTTCTGTCGATGCTAAATTAGTTTTGATTTTGAGAGACAGACCTTTCTTTGCGTGTGTACATGCAAAATACACACATGAAAACATGCAAATAGACTCACACCTTAATGTTACCAGGTGGACATCATGCAGCTTTGTAATAGATTTATCTGCCTCACAGTAAGTGTGTCCCTGTTCAGGATTCATCTCATTGGAACACGCTCAGGAATGTGCAAATTGACATACGTTGTCTTTAACCTAATAAAAACTCCAAGCAATTCAGTAGTGCACCTCCATAAAGTTTGGGGAATCACAAGGAACATGAATACTTAAAGGTCCAGTGTGGAGGATTTATGGGGTCTGTTGGTAGAGATGAGAGAGTTTTCATCACCTGAAAATCAGCTTTTGTTACCTTAGAATGAGCTCCTTATATCCCCAGAGGGTGCAGGTCCTCTTCCACTGAGTTCACCATGTTGCACCACCGTGTTTCTACAGTAGCCCAGCATGGACAAACCAAACACAGGCTGTAGAGTACCTTCCTTGTTTTTCGGGGCCACTGTCAGTTCTTCTACAAGCTTGGAGGGGGAGAGTGAGTCGAGGGGCATTCAGTTGGTTTCAAACTGCCGCCTCACCGCTAGATGCCACTAAATCCTACACACTGGTCCTTCAATGGTCAAAAAAGGAAACAACAGAGGGCCAGATATGCTCCAAAAACACTAGATCCTTCATTTCCATAATGTGGCTCAGTAGCATATTTTTATAAGACCCTCCATCCCTGGTAAATGTCCATGTTAGTTTGTAATGCAGGCTTTTTTGTTAATAATTGATCTTGTAGCCTCTTTGCTCAAGATAACCCCGATGACATCACCTGGGTTGTTTTTCACAGGCTGCATAACAATCACGACCAACAAACCGATGTTGATGTGCAACATAAAAAATGGAGTTTCTCTTTAATTTGAAGTTACGTGCAGATTCCTCCTCCAGTAGGACTTACAAGTGGCAAAACTGTTCCACATCCAGGGACACATTAGATCTGTCAAGTCCACTGCGTTTGAAATGTAAAGCGTGTAGACAGGCTGTGTCAAGTGGTGAGTATATGTTCTTTGGTACGTCAGTCACTCTGTGGTATGAGATGTGACACTGAGCTCACGCGTTTGTCACAACAGTGCCATGTCAGCTCATAAGCATACCTGTACATAACTGAGAATGACAGATCGCTCAGGACTCTGTGTCGAGCCGACGTCTGTTGTGACCGCTCAGGCAGAGCGAAACCGAAGAAATGTGAATCTCAAGTGAGGTTTTCTCTTTTGGAGCCGCTTCCTCCTCGTTCCTCTCACTGTAGAGCCTGTTTCTACTTGGTTTTTCATTGACCTTTTAGTAATTTTGCGACATATTCGGTCTGCAGCTATGTGCGGCTGCTTTGATTTCTTTGATTCTTCTTCGATTTAAGCATGGACTGTACCCGTTTTGATTCTGTCACATCGCTCAGATCAAAACAGTTTTATTTTATTTCCAGTATTTTAGTATTTTAGCGCAACAGTTTTCTTTAATCCACTTATTTTGGCAACACGAATAAAATATTGTGATGCCGTAACTTAAAAGCTCTATGACAGTAAAACAAAATACACCAAAAAAAAAGATATTTCTCTTTTTCTCTGTGGTCGTATCACTGGTCTCAGGTGGGCGGGTCTCAGTTAACTGTCTGTCAAATCTGATCAAACCACACCCACACCGTCCTGATGAAGTGTGATAGCTAAAGTCTTTTAAGAGTTTTTAAATACGTAAAGAAGAATATATAAAGAATATATAAATAGAAATGTTGCAGATGTGTGCTTTAATTCACAGATAACATGTTAGACTTTAAGACTTTGTGGCCAAACGTTCAGGAGTGAATTCTGTGGTCGTCCTCTGAAGCAGCAGTGAAGTACAAGCAGCGTAAGAACAAACTTCAGGGTCTCTGTGATGAAGGTTATCCAATAAGCATCTCACCACTGATGTCATGAAGGTGGATGAAAGGGAGCGAAATACAGTTTGGACTCAGAACAGGGCCTCCAACCTCTTAATGAATATGACCTCTGAGTCCTTCCCACAATTCCCCGGGCTCTCATTCTCCCTCTCCAAAAAAAAAAAAAAACCTACAGTGTTTAATGATTCCAAGGACTCTGGGGTGAGCTCCAACTCTAATCAATGAAGCCCATCTACAGGGAGCCAGTATCCCTGGTGACGCGGTTGCCAAGACAGTCGTGCTTGGCAACCCAGGTTCACCATGGTGATGAGTTCCCATCAGAGTCCCCCCCCCCCCCCGATGTGGAGCGTCTGTCTGAACTGGCAAGACGGAGTCATTATGTAAAGTTTTCTCCTCCTCGTTCACCCTGTCTGAGTTTGAATGTGGAGCGTCATATTTTGTTCGCTGCTTTGACAATAAAACTAAAAATTGAGAGACGTGAAAGTAACAAAGAAACAAAGAGGGAGGAAGGTCAGGATGAGGGCGGAGGGTGATTTCATCTGTACATGTAAAAATCTGACAAGGAGTGGGAGGAAGCATAGTGAGAGAGCAGCGTTTTGTAGAGGAAAGGTGAGTAATCATCCCATCAGCTGAGGCGCTGGTGGAGGTGAGGAAGACGGACACGGCGGGGATGAAGATGTCTTTCACAGTCTGAGCTTCACGATGCTCTCTGGGAAAACTTTTCCTCCGTCTCATCCTGCACTGACTGTTTTCAGTCCTCCCGTTTTCCCCTTTTTGGCTAAATATGACTTGTAAGCATTTGTTTAAGAATTTGCTCTTCAAAGACAGTTTTATGTACTCGCTCACTGCCGCGTTCGGTGGAGTTCCCTTCTGCTTTGTCATTTTTAAAAGTCTCCAAGAGCCCCTGAAGAAAGGATTAAAAAATGAAGGGAAGCACATTTTCCACTGCTCTTCTCATTGATGAAATGTTTCCTCTTCCTCTTCAATTATTTAGGCCGTTTTCATTGGAGAACTCCCAGTGGCACCCGGTGAGATTTGCATCCTGATTTATTTGTCATATATCCTTTATATCTCTAAATTCTTTATACCTCTCCAGTGGCTCCATGCATCTTTCATGGGCTCCTCAGCGGTGTTTGCAGGCCAGATCCAAACACATTTTACACGTCACGCTGCAGCTGCAGCTCGCCTAGTGAAAACTTCATTCACAAAAACCAAACGTGAAAATGTTTTAGTCGTGTCGGCAGTTGTTTGACTTGTGGTGACCTCTGACGTGCTGTCATTCACTTTTTTAAGGTCATTCTGCTTAAAGAACGAGAGTAAAGACCTCACATGCTCCTTACGTTTTATTGGCCATTGGCAGACAAGAAAACAACAACAACAAAACCCCAGAGGGAGATAAGTTTGTGACACGGTTAAATGTGACAATACTTTGAACTGGCGTCACACAGACTTTACCCCCCCACCGCGGAGCGCAGGGATAAAGATAAACATGTTTGTAATGGTGTAAATTTAATTCTCCATTTGGCCTCCATCGCTGTTACTCTCACCCACGCTGGGTGGCATCAAGGAAAAAAAGAAGCATTCCCAACTGATTAATTCCCCAACAATTATTCCCCTATCTCCCTCTGTCTGTCTCTGTTGACATGCTGCCACTCCAAGCCGTTCCGCTGATTTTTATTTCCCGAACACTGGCACAAGCTAAAGCGCCGCATATGTGGCGCTCGATGTGGGGAAACACTCGGGCCTTTTCCCCGGGATCGGAGCGCAGCACGCGGAGACAGATTGTGATGCTGGAATGCGCCACCGAGCCTTACAATCCCCATCTGCTCGGGCGAGCCGTGGATGAGCGGGGGAATGACGGAGGGATGGAGAGGCAGAGAGAGAGGAAAGGAGGCAGAATGATGGAGTGGCTATTAAATATACAGCAGGCAGTGAAGAGCATGCAGGGTGTTGTTGGGAGGCTGCATTATGGTGGCGCATCAGTGCTCCATCTCTTCATTTCTCCTTCTATTTCAGGACCACAGCTTCTGAGCAGTGTCGTGTCTGTCGCCATTTTTTTCACTCTTTTCTGTTCCTTCGTTTTTCCGACAGACTCCTCATCCTCTCATCTTGCTCTTCATCATAATTTCTTTCATCCCCCTCACTGTTTATCTGTGTTAGCTTTTATCCTTTCTCTTCTCTTTCCTTTTTTTTTTTTAACTTTGTTTTCTCTTGTTTTTCACTCCTTTCATTCTCTCTTTCATTTCTTTTACTTTCCTATTCCTGCCATAATTTCCTTTCCTTTAGCCTTCTTCCGTGCAGTTGCTTCCTGTCTTCTTTCTTTCTTGACATGCTGCTCATTGGGATGTAAGGCCACCTATGCAACATAAATCAGAGATGAATCCAGCCACAGGGTTTAAATGGAGATGTTTTATTAGAACAAGTCCTGGAGTCCTTGGCGGCGGGAACCAGTTGATGTGAATTGAGTTGAGGCTAACCTCGATGTTAATTCAACCTTTTATGGAGCGGCTCTGGCGGTGGGGGGTACGGGCGCCGTCTCAGGCTTCGTGACAGCTCGCTAACGCAGCTCCGCTGAGGTGTCTCTGCCACATTTTCTCCCCGTTTGCCATCTAATTCACACGTCCCTGAAGTACACTCCAAAAAAATTGGATGGTAAAACATTGTGAAAACATCCTTAGATGACAGTCGTAGCATGGCGGGGGATGGGTGGGGCGGGCGAGAGGGTATGTGGGTCATGTATCTGTGTCCAGATCAGTTGGCAGATTTTTTTCTCCTCTTTCTCTCTTTCTTTTTCATTCCGGCAGATTTCTTCATCAGGTTGGAGGGAAGGCGGCCTTCTGTCACGAAACACTGTGTGTACTGTGTAGGTGGGGGGGGGGTGGAGATAAGCTGGGGTTGGGAGGAGGTGGAGCAGCGAAGCAGCCTGACTGGAAAACTGTGTTCGGCTATTTTTAATTCATGGGATACCACCTGGCTAATGGTGTTTTTGGATCCGCCGGCTCCCCGCAAGCCCAGAACAGGACTTGTTTCAAATAATCAGGCCTCCACCAAATGCACTGAAATTATTCATGCAGCCTGCATTACGAGCCGTTGATCATAATATTGGAATATTAAAACAGTTCGGAAATGTCAGGTAGCATTAGGATGCACTGATGGCAACCCAAACGGCTCATGCGACTTCCATGAGAAAAGTAAGGCGGAGGTGGATTTTTTCTGTCCATCCTCTGTGAAATAACCTCACTATGACACGAGTCACTGACACAAACACTTTAAACACTGTAACAGTATTTTTTACAGCAATATAAAGACATTAAAAGTGGAAAATAATGCTGCAAATAACTTTCTGTAACCGTACAGCGTGAGCCGGACAGAACTTTTCTGTTGTCAAACATTAAGAGCCTCTGTAGTCTCATGGTACCATTAAAGACATACTGCTGTATCTAAAATTCTCCCTCAGTGGGTCATAACAACATTGTGATGTCAACATTACAGGAAACGTTAACATAGTCATGCTGAACTTACAGTAACCAGCAGGCCACTGATGTTATCCTGCCCATTGATTTCCTCTGTGGCCCTAAGTACTGACGGCTTCAGCTTAAGATAGCATGAGACCATAAAAGGCAGATTGACCAAACGCAACATCATATGATTATATGAAATATTGATAAGAGTGGTCTCCTCTCCCATCAGGCCTTATGGACAAATAAATGGACAACTGACCGGCCCTGGCTGGACTCAAGCAGCTTGTGTAATGAACTGAGGAGCGTAAGAGCTAAACAAAGTGGAAAACAGAGCCGAGTCTTAAGGCTGAAAGCTTGTCTGGAGCAGATATATTTTCCTTTATTGTCCACATTTTTTTAAAGATATTGCATTTAGCTGGTGTGCACACAAAGCTGAGAGCCAACATGGGCTGAAAGGTTCCTTCCTTATAGCAGAATACACTTGTTTGTTCTATCACATAAGATTCAAAGTTTGTTCAAATTAAATATAATTACTTCTTTAATATAGATTAGAGAAAGTAGAAAAGTCTTTTTTTTTAGAGTAAATCAGATATAAATTGATGCACTTACTTCCCAGACCAAGCTGACTTTTCCTCCTGTGGACCTGATTTAAATAAATTGAATAAATAACTAAATAAATGAATAAAAATCGAGGCGGATTAAAGTTAATCTTTTCAAATGACGTCACTGCCGCCAAGCAACTGTTCTTCTACGCAAATCAAAAGAAGCAGCAGCAGAATTCACTGAACACAACATGTTTCAGGCAGCTGGATGAGGAAGAGGAGAAACACTGGAGGTCTGTAATTATCAGGGAGAAATCGCGAAGGTTCGGTTTTGATCAAAGGAGCCGACCTGCAGGTGAAATTGTCTGCATGAAAGCGGTGGACCCTCGCTCTAATGGCCCCTTTTAGTATTTCAGCCAAACCTTCTTTTCATATTTTTGTGCGGTTAAGAGACACTGATATACAGGACTCAACAAAGATGTCTTATCAGAGATGTTTATCTTGATTTATGCTGCGAAGAGTGTAAAATCATGGAAGTCATGGAAGATAAAGTTATCTGTCTCAGCCATGTTAAGTCTGTCAGAGCGATTATCACAGCTGTTATCTACAGTTTATCAGAAGCTCCAGCAAAAAAAAAAAAAAAAACAGTTTTGGGTGAATGACACACATCTGAAAATGACAGCTCTACATTTAGAAAGAAGAGCAGGCGTCATTTCAGGCTGATGAGCCTCCGTTGCAGAATGTTTTGAACAGCTTCCCAAAACCTGAGGACGCGTTCAGCCTAGAAAGAGTCACGTCAGGCTTAAGTTCAAGTAAAAACTGCATTTTCCTTCTTTGACATCAACGGCAAAGACTGTTTTAACTTCCCAAAGATTCATTAGCCGCGCACACGTTTCAGACGACAGACGGGGGAAAAGCAGTTTTTAACAAGCCTTTAGTTGTTGAGGGGAATGAGTGTAAGCAGTCTTCCATCAGCTGCACACGTTCCTCTGATGAGACGACGGCGGCTAAGACGTTTATGCAAAGATGCAACCTCACGCTTTCAACCCTCCCAGTCACATGGACGACAACTTTGATGCCATATTAGACGGGAAGCAACAAACTTGATACGGGTATTTACCAACAAAGCCTTGTTCTCACTTGTGAGTTGTGCAGAGTAAGAGGATTAGATTTTTCTTTCTTTCGCTGTCAGGGTTTAGGGAAACTACAACTTTTGACTTTAATTGTTGTTCTGTTGACTTAAACTCAAGAATCTGACTTCATGCGATGGCCTGAATGCCACCGATGTCGGGGAAGAGTAACAAATAAAGCACGCCTTTATCTTTAAAGGAATTTAGGCTTAATATGATTGGCTGTTGGTATATAAACACTCAGTTTGTACGCTTTTACTCACTTACCTCCTACGTTGGTCAGTGTGTGTTATAATGGCTCACTTTTTCTGCTGTTTCTGCTATATAATCAGTTGTTTTTGGACCATTTTTATCAGACAAGAGAAGAATGTTGGAGCCTGCAGGAGACACTGAAAGCAAGACATGTTCTCATTACTGACAGCATTTTTTACTTTCACTGCACTTTTTTCACTCACAGGCAGTTTGTTAATTTTTAAGATCATCAGCTCCACAATTTGGGCCTTAAAAGTGAGATCCAAAGTTCAGTCTGCTCAATATTTATCAAAGATTTAATAAATCAATTAAACCAACTCAAACATGTATCATCGCCCTCACCTGTAAGAAGTTTTTGGGCCTGATTTCCCGTTTAGCTTCAGCGCCTCGCATTTCAAATCTCTTGGACGCCCGCTGACAAAGCGGAGGGAAGAGAAAGGAGGAGGAGGATGAAGATGAGCAGGAGTGGGGAGGAAGAGAAGAGGGCTGGGGTGGGTGAGGAAAGGAGAGGCGGGGGGGGGGGGGATGTGGCAGATTTTTTACCTGAAGGCAAAAGCAGGGAGAGGAACCCGTAGGTTCAGCAGGGAACGGTCGTGCCCGCCCCAGTTCCAGGAAGGCCCTCTCCGCTGTGATCCATTATTCAGCAACAAGCACAATTAGCCTCTGTCAAGCTATTTTTACACGCTCCGATAAGATAGATTCAATGTACAAAAGAATGTGCAACGTCTCCCCCCACCGCTGCCCCTCCCGCACATCACCACTTATTTATTTATTTGGCACGTTAATGCGTTAGAATGGTATCGATGTAGCTTTTATCCCTTCACTTATTCATCAGGGCTTTGAGAGAGTTTGTTTAGAGCTGTTTAGTGAGGCATCGTCGTCGAAGCTGGAAGGATGAGCTACGTTAAGTTGAATCATCCGTCTCGATGTTGTGATGTGTGGGTGTAATTTCTGTGTTTGAATGCAGATGGTTGGCATTTGAAAATGAATTGACCTCAAGGACCTTAACGAGCACTTAGCATCAAATGCAGAACGTTAATACTTGGCCACGCTAAGTGGCCATTTACAGAAGAGGCTGACTTAAGCCGCGTCCGAGCTCGAGCCCGATGGTTAGGATGCACATCGTGGTTGTTTCTGGACGCTGCAGCGTCATCTCGAGCGAGTCCTCTTTGGATCGAACGTGCTTGCGGTGCCTTGCTGACGACTTCATTCAGGCCAGTTATAGTTTGTGTTCAATCAGCCGTCACAGTCACCTGACCCTCACTGCTCTGAAAGGAGGATTTCAGCACGTTAGAGAATATTCTGCTCTTTTAATATCATTACTATCACTCATATCTGTCTCTCACATATGAAGCTACAGTCACCAGCTGCTTAGCTTAGCTTAGCATAACCCATGGAAACAAGTGGAAGCAGCTAGCCCAGCTCTGCCCAACAGTTATAAAATCTTCCTACCAGCACCTGAAGCTCTCTAATTAACATTTTATATCTTGTTTGTTTAATTCCCACAAAAGCCGAAGTGTAAAAACAACAATCCGTGGTTTCACGGGGGGTTCTGTGCCAGCACTGAGCCAACCGACACATTTCCAAAAATGAAATATGCTGTTCCTTTATGGCCTGCCCAGCGTCAATGTGAGAAACATGTTCAAGAAATTTCTTCAGATGAAGTGTTTCTGAGAGTGAAGATAATCTCCCTCGTCAGCATAATTTAGGTAGTTAGTACAGATTACTGCACTGCATCAGTATTCATGAGAGCGCATTGTAATGGAGAATAAATGTATGATAAGGTTAGGCTGAAGAGCAGAAAGTGCCTGAGTTCTCTCCACATTTCACAGCTTTATGTGCAAATTCCAGACTTATATGCACAACATAATTCAGTCCAAATTGGCTCACCTGCCATTTGGAAATAGAGGAAGGGAAATATTTTGGCTGCGATACTTTTACCAAATGACACTGGCTCCTTGTGTTTTTCCCCAGATTTTCCCCCAATTTACTTCATCGCTTCCTCTGAAAACTTTGTGTTTGGTCACGGCTTTGGGCCTCAGGCAGTTTTGCTTTTCTTTCTTGAAGTGAGATGAGGATTTTCTTTGCTCTTGTCATGCACTCCCACTTTTATCGGAGCATCATTTTATCTTAATAAACGTTAATTTGATGAGATAGCAGTTTGGGAGCTCCTCTATCTATGATCTGCTTTGATATCCTAGATGTCCTGGAATGGATTTCCTGCCTGCATGCAGTACATTTACTGTATGAAAAGCTGCTCTCTGATCTCCAGTTAAATGACACAGTTCGATGTACAGGTAAAGAACTCAGACCAGGATCTGGAATGAGGAAATCCAAACAGGCCTGCACTAAATCACTTTTCCTGTTTAGGGAAATGAGACTTGAGTCGCTCAAACTAGTGAATTATTAGAGCTCAGAGTTTTTCCTGTGGGTTCGTAAAAATCAGGTCTGCCTTCGTGTACTCACATTTTGCCAATGCAAATGAGCCTTACGCAGTGCATCTCGCATGTCAAATACTGATTAGAACTGCGGTGCACGAATGCATGTGATATACATTCAGTCATGTGAGATTGATACCCACAACCTGACGTGTCGAGTGCAGCGCTGCTTTCAAGATGAAAAGATATTGCCAGGTCTGTGCAATGCTAGTGATCTTTTAAGATCACATGCTGCCCTATTAGCATGAAACTAAATACGCAGCATGATTAGCTCTCATTAACATGAGGTATTCCTTAACAAGGTTGTTAGCACATCCCAACGCGTGCTTTGACCCTGCATTGCAGGTGCTGTCATTGCACCAGATCAGGCAGGTAATTAGGCTACTTAAATGTGTGTGTATGTGGAGGGGGTATTAGTGGGGTTCATTAGCCCACCCTCCCACTTATCCACCCCTTCACCCAACCCCAGTTGATCTTTACAAGACCTCCCTCCCCTTTCATTCTTTGCCTCCTCTCTCTTATCTCCGGCAGCGTTACCCCTGACCCCCTTCAGCCCTCTTATTCCCCCCAGTGGTCGGGTGGGTGGGGTTAGGGGTGTGTGGGGAGGTGGACGGGTGCATCCATCGAGGGTGGCTGATCAAAGCCCCGGGGATCCCCAGGGAGGACATTTTCAGAGGCAGGAGGCAATTTAAACAGCGGTCTAAGCCAGGAAACCAGAGCTGAGGTGAGAGGCGAGGGGGTTATTGTGGCTGTTCCTAACCCAGGAGAAAGACAGCCCCGTCTTTAATCCCCCTAATGAGGGAGGGGATCTCACCAAGGCTGCTTTCACCTGTAAAGGGTCCTAATGTGGTTTGCATGGTGATAACCCTTGAAAGCCATCGGTTTCTGAAAAAGGGCATAAGAAGTGTGAGATGTGAGAAATCTCTGGATTTGTAAGAGCAGCGTGAAGCATATTGAGGCTGACAGAAGCATCAGAAACAACAAAGTGGTCTCCAGAGGCTGACAATATCCTGTGCGTGTGCTCAGCAGTGTGTGTTGATGCATGTGTGCCTGTCTTCTGAACCGAGCCTCTTTTTCAGTGTTTGTGCTCGTTGCAGGCCGTGATGCAGCTCTGTGTGTGCGCCCGTGCTGTATATATACTGCATGTGTGTGTGGGTGAGTGTGTTTCTGGCCTGTTGTGTGCCTGTGTGTGCCGTCCATGTGTGCGCTATCACGTCAGAGACATGACAGGCGCGAACGCTGATTCAGTCTGGCGGTGGTAGTGTCTGAAAGCGCCAGGGAACCTACCGGGAGCAAATGATATTCATTGGTCTTAAACGCTCGGGTTGGCCGGCCGGCCTTGTTGCAACCGCTGGTGTCATGTTACATTATGACCTGAAGATGACGGGGGACGACACTGCTCCAAAAAGAGGAGAGAGAGAGAGAGAAGAGGAGGAGGAGGAGATGCAAGCAGGGAGGGATGAGGAGTGCCGGCTGCTTGGCTGAGGTCATTTAAAGCCCTAATCCACAGTTTGGTTTGCTATGTGCATTTTTAGCAGACTGGCACACATTCTGGAGGAGTGTAGCTCCTCAGCTCAGGCCTTTTTATGTATTTGCTTTCTATATTTTCCATTTATTTTGCTGTTCTTTATGCTTAGTATTTTATTTGGCAGTTTATTTTCCACAGGTATACTTTCGCTGTAACTGATGTATTTGCTGTGTGTGACCTCTGCGTTATGTTTCACATTACAGTGGGAACGTTATGCTCACAATGCTATTTCAAACAGCTCAGTTTGTAATTGTGAGACCGACTCTTCATCGTGTCTCTGATTCAGTTCAACTGAAGATAAGATAGAACATGAATAAAGCCAGTATTGCGTCAACAGGGGGTGCTGCACAGCTGCTCGCTGGATTGCTGCGTCAGCTTTAGATAACGTTTCAACACAGCGAGTATTCCACTCGTTATTTAACATGTGGAAGCGTTTTACGTTCAATGTATTTTCAGATTGTCTTCGTGTCTGTTGTGTGCGGCGTCTTTCGCAGGCATGTCTCTGCCTTTCTCCGTCTTTCTGTGCGTCTTTCCTGCCGAACCAAAACATGATTTTGAGGTCAGTTTGAAGTATCTGGTATCGTCTGCATCTCTTTCAGAGCTTAACCTTGGCTTTTATACCAAAAGATGAAGTGGATTACATTTTCAGATGTGATTACCCCGTTATTGCTGCTGACAGCAGGGTGTGCACAGTGTCAACAAAGATATTGCCAACATCTGTTTGAAAGGATTCTGTCTCACAGCCACATAGAAGAGAAGACACCGGGCATAACGTCTGTCGCTGCTCCGCAGAGGAGCTTTGGACTCAGAGGGTGTTCCTTTGAACGTGTGTACCTTAATGAGATGATTTAATAGTAGTGATGCGGTAGAATAACTGTTCTTGGAAAATGGAGTTTTAGTCTCAGCATTGGCACTCGTGTGCACTCATGCTGCTTTCCATTCTGAGGAGATACATGTGGATCAGGGGAAAAGGAGACGAGGACTCAAACATGAGTGAGCATCATTGTTCCAAAAAAAAAAAAAAAAAAAGAGGAAAACTATGCAGCCTGGTTGGAAAGCAAACAAAAAAGCATCTGTGCCAAAGAAGAGAAATCTTTATGAAGACAAAACAATGGTGTCAAGCTAAGACAAAGGCAGCGTTTATTGGTTTGTGGCACTGAATGGCAGAGGTTTGATTGTGTACAGAGGGGAGGGGGAACAGCTGTGTGGCTTTATAAAGACGAGACACTGAGATCCTCCATTGTCAGTCCATACCTTGGGCATGGATCAGTTTTGACAAAGCACCATTATTCGCCGTCACCTTGCTCGTGTGGTCAAATAATGAGGATGTTTTCACAGGCTAACAGAGAAACAGACTGAGAGAGTCATCAAATAAAACAATGTCATTGTGGAGCCAGTGTTTGGGGTTGCTGTTTTGAAGGCAGAGTGAATGGATTTGTCTCCACATTTTGTGTGGTGATACAGTTTTTCTGTGGGTTGTTTGTGCGTTTGCCAATGTTGACAGGCTCAGTTTCATTCCCGGCCTTGGCTCGACTTTCTGCCAAAGCTTCTGCTGGAGTCTATTAAAGCGTTGCACTGCAGGACCTATTGCCCGAAACCATCAGCTGTACGGATCCAGACATCTCTGGACTTAATGGGATATTGAACACCAAGTGGGATTTCTGGCAGGATGGAAGAAGTGTATGTTATATCAGGAAAATAGATGTTTTAATCCACATGGAAAAAAAAGCTTTTGAATCTTTTGTGAGACTCCTGTAATGTGCAGCTCTGATTTCACACAACAACACTCACTAATGCCAAAGAATAACAACGAGAGCGATGAGATGGAAGCAGAATATGTAGGAGATGAGTTCTGCTGCTTGTACACAAGATGCTAAAATGACCTCACTTATAAAACAGACCTACATTTAAGAATGACTGAAGCAGAAAACCATGCACAAGTACTTATTTAACCTTATTTTGTCGTGGTTTTTTGCTTTTCTCTTTGGGCCCAAACCCTCATCTGGCATCATATTAGAGGAAACCGCAAAGCAGGTGCCGTCAGTTCAAGATCATTTGAGATTTATAGATCACAGGTGTGTAATTTACAAATTTGATTCTTAAAACATGTTTTAGGAATTCTTTTAAACTCAGCATTTATTAGAAATCAAACATAAAATGACAGAAATGATCTTAAGTTCAAGTAAACCGAAGAGCATGTGTATAAATGAGTCAGCTGCAGCCCCACTGTAGGATTTAGGCTAATGATGAAGGCGTGACGATGAGGAGTTACACATAAAATCATATTAATGCTTCTATCAAACTTGAGTCTGCACTCGGTGTCTTTACATCTTTCACTTTTGCCATAGTTCTGAATTTCTGTCCAGTTCTTTCCTTCACTCTGGCAGATTTGACCTCCGCTTCGACCTCCAAATCAGTCAGGTGGATGAGCTAGCGCTACAGCTACAGCCCCAGTATCCCTCTCACACAGTCTGTGCACGTCTAGCGCTAGCCGTTAACCCGAGCATCTCCTCGGCGCTGCAGCTGCGCCAACATCTGTGCTCTGTGTCTTCTTCGTCCGCCCCATTCCCTCCAATAACCTGCCATCCCTCTGATGGGTATGAATAAAGGAGGGAACAATCTGGATACTGTGTTGCACAACACGCCGCTGGGACTGAACACTTATCAATAATACATTTACCAGGATTCACCTTCTCCTTAGTTTTCTTCTTTGACTTATTTTGTCAGCGCGGACAAAGGTGTATATAAAAATGTACAGTATAGAGTCGAATAAGTGCCTCAAGTGACGTAACCTGCTTCCAGTGAAAACCTCAAAGTCCGACTGCTGCCTTCAACCTTTACTGGAAGTGTGTCGCTCACTGCGCACCTGTACTTCCTTGTATTTATAAGCCGCCTTTTCTGCTCAAAAGTATCTTGTTTGTCCTCTCACCCCTCCCTTACTGTGACAAAATATTCAAGACTCTGAGCTCTGTTTCGTGCGTCAGCTGCCGCACCAAGTGTAAAGAGCAGACCACCGGCTGCTGGAAGCGTTAGCGAGCCTGATAAAAACAATGTCGCACATGAGTGAGATTTATTCTTCTTCATTGGCAGTAAACACAACATATGAGCCAGCAGATAACTGTGCTGTAATCAGAGCTTAACAAGAGGCTCAGCTGAGAACAGTAACCTTAACCGTGACAAATAGCAGGGCTATGGCTATTTACTGACACTCCCCTATAGACACACATGCCGCAGTGGCTGCTAACAACAATGGCACCCACACAGTACTCTCTGAAAGGGTCATCAGTGTGCTTATACTGACTGTCAAAGCTCCAGCAGAGAAATCTGACAGCAGCTCCTCATGGCTGGGTAGCGATCAGCTCCACTGGCAGCGGTCAGTCACTCTCCCTAGTGTCACACACTGCGTAGCCACGAGGCCTCCTGCACTCATTGCTCCCCATTCCTCTGTTGCATTTGTAAAATGTGCTGTGAGGCGGAGTTGAAGCAGGATTTGAGGGTGCAGTTACCCTTTAAAGGCATTAACTGCTAAGCTTTTATTGTGAAATTAAAAAAAAAACTGTGGCTTCTGTTAAATCCTGTTTGGAAACCTATTATTTGTTTGTTAAGGGCCAAGAAAAGCACAGTTTACCCTGCGTGATGCTGCGCTCGGTGAGGTTACATGCTGAAAAATCCCTTCCAGTTGCATCTTGGCACTGCGCAAATTGGCATGTAGGCGGGACCATGTTAATATGGTGTGAGACTGCTAATGGCTTTATGATTGGATAATTAGAGGAAGGTGGGTAATTAGGAGAGTAGTTTGTGCTTGGCTTCCCTGTTGGAGTGAGTAGGAACAGGAAGGCTCCCTGCTGGCTGTTGAAGGGTGTTTATGTGTGTGAGCGGGTAAGTGTGTGTTTTTGGATGTCATTGCTACCGGCTAATAGTATAAATCCTCGCTGTGCCAGTTTAAGATTCCAGACTTTTAAATAGGGTGGGAGTGAGCTGAAGAAAACGAGAACCTGTGGCTCGTGCTGGATGTGGAGCTAATGCTGCGTGATGCAGAAGCCTTTGGGGAGTGAACGTACGGCTGGAAATCCTCACGTTAACGCAGGCGTCGATGCGCAATGTTAGTTCATTTATAAGGCAAAACGTGTGTGTTTTTGCTTTGAAACAAGCTCCTGCAGTGAACATTTTGATATATATTTTATTTTCTTCATGTCAAAAATGGGTTTTGTGTGGTTTTTAAGGCATCCCTCTCCTCCCTTAATTCCTTATTTGCTGTGATGTTCAGCAAGGCCAGAACATGGGAATATACAGAGAACAGCAAGAGGGAAATCACAAGGCAAGATTATCATAATGAATGAATAAAAACTATGTAAAACCCAAAAATATTATTCCAAATTTACTGATCAGATAGTGGCCTTGTGGGAGACCTGGTGCTTTATGTTTGGCTGAACGATAAAATCACATGATGGCATGACCCAAATCAGGAACTGCTTTTCAGAATAGAATGATCCCACACTCCTCCTGATGGGAGCATGAGTCAGGAAATCCTCCAAATTCTGCAGAATTTTACATTTTCAGTCCTTTAGGTCCCCCTCAGTTCACCGGTCCACCCTGCTGCTTTAAGAGCGTGTTTTTAATCCTTGAGAAAATGACTGTGAAGCTAACGACTTCTCCCTCCGCCCGTCCACCATCTCCAGACATCATTAAAGCCAGGCTATAGCCCCGGGCTGCACATGAACCCGTTCTTCAAACTGTACACTTTATCCATAATTCAGCTATCTTCCCTGAATTATTCAAGCAAATAGTGGGGAAAATAATGGAGTTCACCGAATCTTACTTACACATAAAACTATTTTAATGTTGATTTGAATTTTTGAGGCTTTCTGATGCGGGGAGGGAGGGGGCTTAAGTAGCACATGTGGCCTCCTTTGCCTCAGTCCTGATCAGGGGCAGGGGAGGATGGCTTGGCTCATGAACACATTTGCACAGTCTGAAGGTGGTAAATAAATTAATTCTGAAATATACACATACGTGCACGAGCGAGGAAATGCTTTACACAGTTTTACACATGCAGAAATACAAAAATATGTGATTCAAAATGGGGTTTTAGCATCAAAATTCAACATTTTCTGACTGAGCCTGCATTGTGTGTTCACGTTGCCTTAAGATAAAATAGAAGACATTGTTATCAGCGTGCTGCCCAAGAAGAAGAAGTTCTTTTTCCTATTTGCTGCTCAAGCTGACACAACACCTCTCTCTGTAAATATTTACAGCGTGTGATGACATGTGGCGTGACACCGCAGGGTCTCTGCCCCCTCGTAGCCTCTCTACATATTAAAAGGGGACAGAGGGTAAATGTAAGAACGCCTCCTACTTGATACCCTATCAGAAAGAGGCTGAATTAACATTAGTTGCTTACTTACCATACTGTAAGCCGTGGTGTTAAATCATTTACTCCCTTCGGAGTGGGTAAGGCCATGCAACTTTTATCGCAGGAAAAGAATCAGAATTCCCCGGACAGGAGGAGGGTGGCTCATGCATTAATAAAGCATACAGTACATGTTAGCACTATAACCTTGCTCAGGGGTTTCGCTTTAAGCACAGAGCGCATTACCAAGAGGTTTTATACGGTATCATAGAGAGGCTGTAAGCCCATGCTTTATAACAGGGCCTTTGGTGGTGTGCGGCTGAAGTGGATCGCAGGCGAACTCGGGACCTGGGAGGACACACCGGAGAATGTCCTTGGGTCATACACACCAACACACTTCTGGATATTCCCACTTGTGTTTACTCTCGCTCATGCTTAGCTTTTTTTTTTTTTTTTTTTTCCTTCAATAGCACACATGTATGCACACTGTAGGCTACACACAGCACTGAGAGCATCTGGTATCATTTGATTTTAGCACTTTCCCCCCTCAGCTTCAGCACTGCTGCAATAGTCTTTTCTAAAAAATTACGCCTGTGTTTTATTTAATGAGGCACAATCACTTAACAAGTGGCTATTTGCTTATTCCGCCTTAAAATCATGTTCTCGTACACTGAATTTGCAAGTATATTTTATAACGCTGTGAAGCCACCTGGATTACTTTGTTTACTGAGACACAGACAGGAGGAAATGTTTATATTGGCCCTTTCTGCAAACTGCTTTCAGGCAAGTGCTCAAACTGAAAGAACCTACAAAACATTCACAAACAATATATTTCAATTGTTTTCCTCCAATATTCGCTCATGGCAACCAAAGCAGCATTAGCATGTTTAGGAAACTCGAACCACTTGGTTAAGTTCAGGCAAAGCTTGAATTCTTTCTAAATATTGAGAAAATCCACACTGACCTGAGGCATGAGATGTTCAGATAAAATGCGTTGGCCTTTTTTTTTTTTTTTTTTTTTTTTTTAACAATTTACCAAAACCTCAACCTTTCACTAACCTTAAAGGTGGGTTGTAAACAAACTTAGTACTGTTTACGTTCAGTGTTACTCACTAAAACACATTGTGTGTAGACAGCGAATGTGTTGAGTGACTCTCCTTCCTTATAAACACTTGTAATACAGACTTTGAAAGCTGCATTGTTTGCTTGTTAGCGGTCTTCTTCTTCCCAGCCTTTGTTGCTGTGTGCTCGAAGTTTGAGTAGCTCAAACTTAACCAGATTTGGGACGAGGGACATGTGCCATGTAAAGATTTTCCTCCGAGACATATTTTGAAAGCAAATTTGTTGAATGTAGGCCTATTTTGTTGTGTATAGGCTGGAACATTTGTCATTGTCATATCCATTAAATCCAGAGAAAAGAAGAAAGGACTGTGTAGATGGAACGTCAGATTAAGTCTCATAAAAATTTAAGGGTCTTAGCAGTTTAACCAGAAACCACAGATGAACCTCGTGCTCCACTAACAGGGATCCATTTCCCACAGTTCACTTGCTTTGTTTGACCTGCTGCCTGTAAACAGCGTATGCATCGGCCAGCTGCTTATTTCTGGGGTTAGCTTAGCTGCTGCCAATGCTTTACTCTCTGCAACACAAAACTGTAGGTTTTCAATCACCACTCTTTGGCTGCCTTTGAGACACTCAAAAATGGAAAATTGAACATGAAACATACACGCAAGATGTATGGTCAGATTTAGTCCGACTGCAGTCCAAGAATGTCTCTTGTGGTTTCCATAAAGATCTATGAGCGAGCGGTGAGCTTGCATCACTCCAGTAGCTCTACCTTTTCGCTCAGTTCCACCATTTAACCCTCATGTCTCTGCGCCGGTGCATGGATACAGAGGAGGAGAGAGAAACGAGGGACAGGGTCGCAGGAGGAATGGAGCGCTGTACGTGGGAAGGAATGACTGGGGTGTAAAGAGCAGCGGAGGGAAGGGAGCGAAAGATCACAGCAAGGTGGAGAGGAATGAGGCCCAGACGTGAGAACTAATTTGACACATTTGCCCAGAATTCCAGCGCCGTCTGCCACTATCAACACATTTACCCTCTTTGTCTTGTTATCAAGGGAGATGAGGCCTCTGAGGTCTAGCATAGGTCAGAAAAGGCAGATCAAAGGAGGCGCTTTTCCAATAGAGGCAGTCATCCAAACGCCCGATCTCTCCCTCTCTCCATTCATATGAAGGAGAAAGAGAGATAAGGCTAAAGAAAAGTGAGACTGACAGTCATTTTCCTGTGCTGGGCAGGGGGTAAAATGTGAGTACATTGTATTTTACTATATTGGAAGCATATGGTTTCTGTCTGCCGTCTGTTTGGATCACACCGTGTCTTCGCATCGGCCTGATTTTTTTTTCCTGTCTCCGTCTGAATGCAGGTTTTTTACACTGTTCAAAGAATTCCCAAACTTCATTTAAAGGAGACATTACCGAATCCTCTCATTTTCTCTCTATTATTATCACTTCTAGCTTCAGTTGTAATGATGAAGCCCATTCAGAGGCCCTCTTAAGAAAGATAATCACTGATCAACGTTCAACGCGCTCTGATTTTTTGAGTCAAGTGTCTCCGTCTACGGCCCTCTTCTCCCTCGTATGATCAGGTTCCTGCCACAACATTTACCATACACCCTGAAGAGCTGTCTACCCTGAAATAACATCTAACCTTAAACCAAGGTGACCAGGATTCATGTATTTTGCTTTTGTGGAATTACACCCCTGTGAAGACTGGAGTAATCTTCTCTGTGGACTGACACGGAGGAGGACGGTAACCACAGGTTGCTTTCAAAGGAGCTGGCACGTACGCCTCCAAATTTCAAAGATGCATGCGATCCTGCAAGTGCAGCGAGCAGATGGGTTGATCCACCTTCTGTCAGAGGACGTGTTAGAAACTGAAAAGAATGCACACTGAAAATCCACACAAGAAAAATAGTCACCAAAATGTCTCAAAATGACATGTCAAAATGCCAGAAACAACAATAATGCAACCAAGATCTCCAGTCAGTAAATGAGAGAGTGGCAGTGAAGTGTTTTATATAGGAAGACTTTATATTTTTATTCAAGGCTTAACAAGTCTCCTCTTTAGGTCCAGGTTAACTGAATTTAGCTTTAAACAACAGGAAGCGTTCACCCAGTGTTACAGCCATGCTAGCAGCTCCGTGAGGCTGCAGCGCTCACCGTCGGACACATTGAAATTTTGACCTCATGATGGCGCTAGATGAAAAATCAGGAGTTCACAAAAGTCATGAGGATTCATCACCTGGAAACCATCAATATCTGTACAAAGTTTTACAGCAATCCATCTAACAGCTGTTGAGATATTTCAGTCTAGATCAAAGTGGTGGAACAGCTGATATTAGCGTCCATTGAGCCGCTAGCATGGCTAACAGGGACACCAGGCTAGCATAAGATGAAGGCTCGCAGGAGCAGATTCCCTTGCGGTGTCTGGGACAAAGCTCTGTGCCACCAAACCAAATTCTTTAAATAACAATTTAAAATCTTAGCAGCGCTCTGTGTGTTCTCTTGTGTGGACGTTACACTGCTGCTTTATTGAGGACCCAAAGCACAGCACAGTGCTACCCACTCCAGAAATGTCTGAGTTGCTGGTGAATTCCATGACTGATTGCATCCAGACTAAAACTGGAGGGGCTTTGTCGCTGCAGCTACATGTTCTCACTAGCCGAGCCTCCTATTATCAACCTTTGTCTCCCGTAATGAGATATTCACTGTGAAATGTTAATTACTAAACACAGGGGCCGAGTGGCTTCCAGTACTGACCCCATTCTGATTGAACTTAATAACAATTACTGTAGTTCTCTGCAAAAGTGGGTTATGAGAAAATTAGGTTGTACAGTGGCAAGCAACTCCGCTGCTGAGACAAAGGAAGAGACATCGTCCAAGTTTGACAAATGAAGCACACTTTCTTATTTATTTTTTTCCCAGTTTAGAGTTAACATCTATAGCTAAATCATAACAATGTGTCACTCCTGATGTGTTATTTTCTCCTGCTGGGGCCAACAATGCGATGACATTGTTTATGCAAGACTGACAATTTTTGTTGTCGCTGTAATTGCTTGAGTAGCTGCACAAACGCATCAACATTCTTACATGTGTGTGAGCGATGGAGACAGAGGATGTGTGTTTGCCTGCAGCATGTGTAGGTCCGAGTGCGTGTGTGTGTTTACTACCAGCGGAGCATCGACAGCTATTTGCTCTTGTTTGTATGGCTCTAAATCCACACGTATCTGCATGAATCCGGCCCTGTGTGCTTCTAATGGCAAAGACCTTCTCTGTTGGCTCGGCTATGAATAACAGTAATTGTTCAACCCACTCCCCGTCTATTCCCTTTGTGCCCCTGCCAGCTGGCATCTGGTGCCCGCCGACAGTAATATTCACCCTCCGTCCCTGCCATCATGTCCCCCTGCTGCACACACACACACACACACACACACAGAGTAACCACTGCTATACGTCTGTGGTCACATGACCCTCCAGCTGTGTCCACATGATTCCTCAGTCGCAGCGTAAGCTTGCATGACGCTTAGCTCATGCATATACACACACATACGGTGCATATGATTTAGTGTGTGCCGTGCACGGACACTCACACATTAACAGGTCACAGTACATGTACTTCCAAACATGCAGCTACACACTCATGCATACACTCTCACAATACTGGTTTGTGCAGCCGCAGACAAGTTTTTTTACACAGTTCACTCATGCATGCATACACACACAGACACACACATGCAAGCAGAGCTCCCCTCCCGTCCTCTCAACCCCCCGTCCAACGTTTTCCAAATGATCTCATCAGATTAGCCTCAGATTGCTACCTATTACAGCCTCGCTACTTATTTAGCAATTTAGCTAGGGGGAAAATTGCCCCCGCTTGATGGCTAATTTTCAGAGGTGACATTTTGCCACATTGGGCTGCAGCGCTGAGGGGCCTGTTGTTGGACAGACAGGGGGTCCAGTTGTAGTAGAGCCATTAGGACTAAATGATCCCCTCTGACTTGATTTACTGACAGGAGACTTCACATTGTAAGCGGCGTGGACAGAGCAGTGTGCAAGATGAGGGAGCAGAATGGAGGCGCTGCAGCTGCCGAGACCAGATCTGCTTCAGGCTCTGCAGTTTCTGCCTTCATGTGTGTCACTCTCGTCTCGGTTATGTGATATGGGTGCTGTTATGACCACAGGTCCAAATATTTTTCCCTTGAGCTTTCTTAATCAGAGCAGCTGTATGTTCTTCTTGCTAAAAGAAACAAATATATATTTTAAAAGCTTGTGGATCTTTTTTTTTTAAATCTAAGAAATGAAATCAAACTCATAAACTTCGATAGTCTTAAATCCTTAATGCTAAATCTGCTACAAAGATGGTTTACATTAGGTTAAAATCCAAGAAGGAGCATTTGTCTGTTACTTGTGTGATGTGCAGTATGTGCAGGGAAGAAAAAGACAGAGCTTGAAACAGGCCTGGTTGTATGTGCCCAGATTGCAGGTGCATCAGCCATAAAGAGCGCAAAAATCAATTAATGTGGCATCGAGAACATCAGCATGGAGCCTAATTTGACTCACTGCTTGTGTTTTTTGTGCATTACCTAACTTTGGCTTGATTTATCCTTGACAGTGGTTGCAGCGGCCACACCAACACTGCCAGTTTCAGTGGTTTGATTGCCTTTGCGGCCACCCCACACCAACAATATATTCACCCCTGATACTGTAAGGTGCATCGGCTAATGGCATCTGCTGCACCAAATGGGATATGTTATGCTGATGTGAAAGTGCATCAATAATCCCTGGTGAGTTATGAACTGACCATGATTATGGCCCTGCAACTGCAGGAAATCCGTTTGAGGCTGTAAAATATAAAACCATGACATTATAAATATGCAGGCCATTAAAAACAGCCAGCTGACGTTGCCAAAAATAACCCTGACACACTGTCCAAGGCAGAAATATGGATTATCGCCTAATGCAATGCAATTCTCTTTATATCTTTCATGATCTGGAAAACTCCCTCTGCTCTCATTTATTATGAATGGAAAAACCTTATGTACAGTGTGTTTTATGCTGTCCTGATGATGTCCGTGGAGGGTGGCTTTATTGCTGTGTGTGTTGGTGTTTTTTCCCTATTGCCTTTCAGATTATTTGTCAGTGGGGATCAAATGTTATTATCGCATGGAACCAGTATTGTCTCATTTGACATGTTCATACTGTGGCTTGCAGGACTGAACAGCAGCATGAACTGAAAATCATTGTGCAAAATGTGTCTTTCTTTTAAAAAAAAAAACCAAACATTTTTTTCTCCTGGAACATGTGAGAGACAGATATGAAAGTCCATTTTGCAGCTTTTCTGGAGCTTTTGATGAGTGGGTTGAAAGTGTCTGTCTTCTTCCACCTCTGCCTCACCTCCCTGCAGTGATGCACCTCAGGATGTGGACTATTGCACCTGTGACCACACCCAGCAGTGATTTTAAGGGTAAAAACAAGCTTTTCAGGACGAGCTCGTTGCTTTTTAAGGACTTCTCGTCGACGTTATCTTAAAAATGAGGATGAAAGTTCAGTCTTCACCTTGGAAACTGAGGTAGACGAGCAATTTCATCTCAAGGTCTGAGCACATCAAGTTTTGCTTTGCTAAATCAGAAAATTTAAAATACAGCCCCCTCCCCTCCCCAAAAAAAGTCTTGATCTTATGCTGTTGTGTGCGAGGCTTCCGTGATAACCGGCGATTTTAATCAGGCTTTGTAAATGAGTTTTACAGAGTGCAGACGTTGGAGGGTAATTCCTTAATTATCTGAGGTCCTCGCACACGACTTGTCCCTTGTGAATGAGGCTAAAGACAATGAAAGACAGAAAAACAGAGATAGCGGCATCCTTTTAGCACACTGATTATCTGGACTGAGACATTAGCAGAAGCAAAACAACAGCATTAAGGCCTTAATGATGACCAATTTGAGGACCCCCGAGGACCCCAGCTGTGTCCAGGGCCAGACATATTGGCCCATGATGGGCTGAACCAAGCCTATTTACCCATGCTCTTTCTCCCCATCGCGTAACAGCCAGCCACACGCAAACACATATGCATAATGGAGAAATAATGGAATCTTCTAATAATTTGTTTTGGCCGGGGAGGAAAGCAGAAGGATGGCGAGTCGGAGGCTGGCTTTCTAAATGACATGCCCCTGTGGCCTAACACGATTAGAATTTAAACTATGAGACCGCCGAGCCCTTCTTCAGGGGTCGAGATGAAATATTGAGATTGCCGCCGTGGCTTTTGCTCTCTTCCCAGCTTCCCGCGACATTCCCTCACTCTGACACTTGTCTGCCAATCAAACTGACGGACAGCTAACACGGAGAGAACAAAGACGAGGGTCCGCAGAGTCCGTTTGTTTTAGTCGGTTTGGTGGTGAAGGAGGTTGAGTGACACCTCGACGCTCGGAGACACATTGCTGTGCTGAAGTGATGTTCTGCAGCTTATTTAGTGGTGAAATCGTGTGGAGAAAGAGTCAGCCTCACAGAGTTCATGTGCAGGAGCTGCTGCCAGACATATTTACTCCCAGAGAGCGATGAATTATCAGTTTTACTCTTTTCTGTGCCGCTATTGTCCAACAAAGATGTCGTAAAATGCATGTTTCTCTTCTTTTCTGCTCTTTCTAGCCTGGTGTATTCTACTCTGTTCTTTTCTAAAAATTGGATTCTGATTGCAAAATACAAACTACTACATACATACATACATACATACCAGTCCTTGACAGGAGTTCTGCACTCTACTAAATGTCTCTCATTTAGATCATCTTTTCTGAGTGTCTATGGTCCGTCTAAGCCAATTATCTCCATAAAGGCTGCGCGTTCCATCTTTATATAAAGTCATTCAGCCGAGAATTCAAAACCAAAATGTTTGAATTTCCGTACTTTCCCTTTCCTGTCACTTCAGTGCCCTTTTATGTCATTTTAACAAAACTTTATCCAGTCAAAGTGATGTGTAACACAGAGGAGAATCCCCCCCCCCTTCTCTCTCTCTCATGTAGGAGTATGAACCACAGAAAGTGTTTGGCACAGAAGCAGAAGCTCATAATTATTTGAATATTTTCTCCCTCATGAATAATACAACATATTGCTTGCCGGACTGGGGTGCTCTGTGTGTGTGTGTGTGACTGCGCTGAGTGTTTGTGTGGTGTGTGTGCGTACATGTGCATCTGTGCTTAAGCATGAACACGACACAGAGAGTGTGTTTGTGCATGCATATTTATCCCTCCATCCTTTATGCCCATGTGTGTTTGTTTTGTGCACACGTATATGCTGTATACATGTGTATATATATATGTGTGTGTGTGTGTGTGTGTGTGTGTGTGAGTGAGAGAGTGTGTTGAGGTGAAAAGGTTGCCAGTCACCGTCCTCCAGGGTTCCAGGCTGCCAGTGAACATATGTTTGTCTCTGTGATCTCTTGGCCCACCAGCCATACAGACTCTCAGTGTGTGTCCCCTCAGACTGTGCCACTGCCAGGAGAGCAAACACGATGTGGAGTCTGAGCGAAGACCAGAGAGGAGCTGCAGCAGCAGCAGCAGCAGCAGCTTAGTGGATGGATGCTTGAGGTTTAAGCGCGTGTGATCCACATTTGATTTTGTGGGGTCTACACTGCTGCTGTGTGCATGAAACAGCTACCACGATGAAGACGTTTGACGTTTCTTTCTCTTTTCGACTGACAGTCAAACAGGCGTAGGTATGAAAAAACAGCAATTCAACCCATCAAAAATAGTGAAACTTTCGAAACTTTTCCAAAGTTTGTCTGCACTTTTTTAGCCTCCGAGTGCCTTTAGTCAGTCCACCCACAGAACAGCACGAGTTTCAGTGGAGATTTTTCTATGAACGAGACAGATGTGCTCTATTAACCTTTGTCAATGAAGAGTCCTCCCAGCAGTATGTTTTTATTAGCACTGTCTGATTATCTCTCTGGTTTCGTGCAGCTTTTTAGCATCTTTTGGCATCATGTCTAGATGCAGGGCACAGCCGTTTTCAGCCTGATAAACCCATTGTATTCCTCTTCACCAGCACCAAACGGCAGGCCGGCACAGTTAGCGACTAGCTAGTGAATGTAATGGAGCATTTAGCTGCTAAAGAGCCAGACATTTCCCTCAAGAGCTGGTGAAGGCCAAACCAGAGCTAAAAGGAGAGTGAATATAGTGTGGGTCAGCAGAGTGTAAGGTTTGGCTGCTATATGCTAGCAGCAATGTTGTGAGCATTTTACCACAAGAGGGGGCTACGATAGTTGTGATGGTCCATGACTTCCTGAAACAAGCTCAAAAAACAATCCTATACCCTATTTTTCTTTTCAGTATGACTCAGTTTTGTGTGCACTGTATTTTTCGGTGTAATCAGTGTCGTTTTTGTACTTGAGTTTATTGGACTCATAGGAACTCTGATGTGAGTCAGATAAAAGTTTTCCTTTCCCCAGAACTCCTTCCAAACTGACGCCACTCGCCCACTTCAGAGAGCTGTTTCGATAGAGACATCCAGCCCGATTTCAGTGAACGTCATGTCACATTTGTGCTAACTTGGCCTCAATACAGTCAGAGAGGGGGAATAATGGAGGGCTGGAGGAGGAGAATGACCGAGGGATGGCCAGAAGACAAGAAAAGAGCCGTTTCTTATTCATCTGATTCTAATTTGGATGTAAATTGCAGGCTGATGTCACGGCGGAGCGGCATGTTGCTGGGTAATCACAGTGGAATCCAGGAGAATGAAGCCAGAAAAAAAAAAAATACTGCTAGACAGGTGCACAACAGAGCGGCTCAATGGAGCTGTCCTTTTATCTGCGCTATCTATCTCACACACGACAAAACACGGGCGTGCATGCGACGCCGCTCATACGCGCCGTGTAGCAGTGCAAGCCTCAAGTTCAATCTGAAACTCCGGCGCTGAGGCCGGAGCAGCTGTTACTGCCAACAGCTCACTCTCTTTTCTTTCTCCTCCTCCTCCTCCTCCTCGCTTTCCTTCTCCCCCACACGAATGCATCCCCACCCTCGTTCTCATTCTACTCTTTCACTTGTTTCTCCTCCTCCCCGCTCCGTTCTTCTTCCCTTCTTTCTGCGCTGCCACCCCTCCGCCCGTGTCGGCCCACATCTGGGCGGAGTGCCGCTGTCCCGGCCTCCGCCATCACATCTGCCGGTGATAAGTTTGCTCTCACTCATTTGCTGTTCATTAACAAATCAGCATCAGCAGCCTGTTTATTTGTGCCAAAGCAAAAGAAGCGACATCTGATTGTTCAGCTCTTGTCGATCTGTGTGATGCTGCTTTCCCGCCGACACACACATGCATTCCTCCGCCCTGTCCCCATTTGATGATGTCAGCGGTGGATTGTGGGGTTTTTGGTTTTTGTATGGCTAAGTGACTGCGAGAGCCCCCAGTAATCCCTCTGTTCGGGATGGGGCCCGCTGGGGCCCAATGAAAGATGTAATAGGATCCCTCTGTATGCCTGCTTCCCCTGCAGGGTTAGAGATTAGCACTAGTGTCATATTCGGCTCTGTCTGCCAGAGCTGGACCTCTCTGTCACACTCCCTAACAAGCCTGAACATTTCACAGGCTTGAGACCAAATATCTACGTAGATTACTGGAGCGTTTAGTCAGGATTATAA
The DNA here is from genome assembly GCF_051107435.1 of Chaetodon auriga. Classification (NCBI taxonomy): domain Eukaryota; kingdom Metazoa; phylum Chordata; class Actinopteri; order Chaetodontiformes; family Chaetodontidae; genus Chaetodon; species Chaetodon auriga. Next base: position 22,204,119 of record NC_135084.1, on the reverse strand, counting down.
TTTTCAGGGCTTCTTTTTTTAATTTATATTTACTACTTTATGCAATGACTTAACTACAGTGGACAGAGTCAAAATATCCCTTTTCATGAGTTATTTCTAGTTGAATTGGCAGTGAGCGGCATCAATATCAATGTGGGTATCCTGTACTAGTGTACTGAAATATGCAAGGTTGGAGCTTTAACTCCATTTTATGTATTCGTATAAACGAGCAGCCAAAACAGCAACCGTCATAACCAAAAGCTTCCCTCCTGTGTCTCAGTTATTTTTCCAGGTCTGCCTTCTCTGCCAGAGAGCAAAGGCCCTGCAACGTAATTTCCTTTAGGCTGATGACGTCTGTGGAAAAACAGAACAACAGCAGAGGAGAAGGCGGTGGTTAACGGCAGCCGCTGCTGTGTCAAACCCCGGAGAGGAACAGTGACTTTCCCCGGTGTCACGTCACAAGGCTGAACACACCGGACGGATTAGCGTGACGCTCAGGGTGTCAGTCAGCCAGGGCTTGTGTGAGGGCTTGCAGACCCATATTTTAGATGCCACTTGTTTGAATAAAACACACACATGCTGACTTGCAGACGCAGGCATGAAGAGAAATAAAAAATAAGGAGATACAAGGCTGCCAACAGTCGCTGCCAGCAGTCCTGGAGCCACTAAAACAGCCCGCTTTGACCAGTTTCAGTGGCAGCAGTGACAGAGAGCGGGAGAGCTGTGGTCTCTGAGTAGAAACCCAGTCTGCTGCAGTTTGGCAAACCCCTGGACCTTTACAGTGTGAGTGTGTGTGTGTGTGTGTGTGTGTGTGTGTGCGCGCTTGTGTGTGTGCACAGAGGCTCCAGTGTTGGAGAGGCTTCAGAGAAAAGAGAAAGAGTGTGTGTGTGTGTGTGTGTGTGTGTGTGTGTGTGTGTGTGTGTGTGTGTGTGTGTGTGTGTGTGTGCGCGTGTGTGTGTGTGTGTGTGTGTGTGTGTGTGTGTGTGTCAGTGCATGGCCACAGTAGTCTGGCAAACCAAACGTGCATGCGTGCACTCGGGGACTCAGTGGTGGGAAAACTCCTCGAACACGTGCACGTACACACACAGGCATGCACGCACAGTCAGGAGTCAGCTGTCTACCCCTGCTTCTCAGCTCATTAAACCAAATCCCAGGGACTGGACTGAAGAATTTAAATGAGAACCCCCCCTTCCTCCTCCCTCCTTTGAAGTTTTGCCCCTTTCAGCTCACCGTAGCCGTAGTTGCACTTCTACCCTCCAACAGGTACATGACGCCCACTTGGTCAGCGCTCCGTGCCCCTTCATTCAGTACTGCGTGTGGCCCTTGCTGCACCTTTGGGCGTCCCACCGGCAGCCCGAGCCGACGCTGACGGCCCCTTTTGCCTGGGCTCTGACCTTGGGGAGGGGGAACTTAGTTTTAAACCCTGAAATCGTATATATGTGTAAATCCGACAAAAATCCCCCGCCCAACACTCCCACCCTGCCCACGTTTGTGTGTGCCTTGTAGCTCCAGGTCCCAACGGAAACTGGATAACAGCAATGTTTAGAGGAGCTCAGGATTCATTCGGGATAACAGGGTTCGCCTGACAGGCAGAGGGACCGTCCATGGTCTCCTGCAACAGTAACCAGAGAGAGAGGTGAAAGAGAAAGCAGATTAGAGACTTTCAGTGGGAGGACTTGAGGTAACTGTTTTTTAAAAAAAAAAAAGGCTGATCCTCTTGTTTACCTCAATGCCACTAGTCCTAATAGCAAAAACCACACAACTACAGTGCTGTGCGCAGTGTGTAGAGTGAATTTCATGAGCCCTGGGTAACAGAAACCTATTTAATTTCCTTTCAAACCTTCATTTAAACTCAAAGAAGCATCGAGCCTGCCCTCGTTTACAATGATGTCGAGTTACAGACAAAATAAATCGCACAAAGCACAGAGAGGAAAGAAGAATTCACTTAAACCCCTTAAACGCTGAAGCAGGAAGGTTTTAAATTGTCCATATTTAGCACTGATTTTTGGCGTGTGTTGAAGATGATTTCAAGAGTTTGGGACACTAAAGGCAACGGCTGACTTTCCAAATTCAGACCGTGCCTGGAGGACCTTAAGCACAAACCAGCCGTCTGAGCGAGTTTGATGGGGGCCAAAGTTCCAATCCAGCATCATTAAGGGGAAGGATGGTAGAAATTCATGATCGTCAACAGGAAGTTCTGTGTCCTAAACTGTACTTTGGGAAACGATGAGAATTTTCGAGCTTGTGTTTTATTGTAGTGTGGCTTGTATGAAAGAGCATCTGAGGAAATAGGTCAAAAATGTTGATCTGTGGGTTTTTGTCAATGAGCAGGTTTCCTTGGAGTTTTCAGTGTGCATAGCGATAGTTTTGACAGCTGTAAAAGTCATCAAAGAAGACACAAGTGAGCAGTTCTCTCCGGCAAAAAAATGTAAAAATCTCCTCTGTCAATGTGATTTTTGGATTTCGCCGTCATACCTTGATGTTTGTCATGATGGCTTTTTCCTTCGCTTTGCTCAGAACTCTTCTCAGTGTTGCTTGACGCACACAGAAACGCTGAAGAACCTCTGTGGATAGAGTTCCAGAGGAGCAGCTGTCTGTGTCGTCGAGTCAAGAATCTGCATCTCTATTTGACTTTTTTCGCCCTCTCGTCTTCCTTTACCGTGAACTTCCAGAAACATCCCTTCCCCCTCCCTCGCACGTGACCTCCGACCCAACCTTGATTCTTCCTTTTTCACCGTTTGCCAAAAAATTTTTTGGAAGAGGCCATCCCTGGCGGTTTCTCTATGGAATATCCTTATCCCCCAACCCCCCTCAGCCAGGCATCATCCAGCGGCCCTCGCTCTCTGTATCAGCTTTTTGTCAGGGATTTGCCTCCTCAATCCCACAAATCAACAGAGGATAGATGCCTATTGTGCCTAATCAAAGCACTTCCTCCTGGGGTAATCCCTCAATTTGAGCAGGAAGAAAAGCCCAGTGAAGGGGGGAATGTTCTGGATCAATCCTATGAAGGGCCCATATTATACACTCTCATTTAGATTTCACCAAAGAGACACAGCCAGCCAGCGTTCTTAAACCCCCCCACCCCTCCCCTCCCCTCCGACTGCTCGCCCTTTCTGTTTGTGTTTATCTTTATTTTACTCCCCTTTCTCTCTTTATTAATCTGTTTTTCCTTTGGTGTTATTGTCAGCGAGTGTCCTGGCGTGCCGGCTGGTTAGCACGTGGCAGCTCTTTCAGCGCCGCTTGTTTACCGGAGGAAGGTTGAGGATGATTGACTCGTCGCTGGTGAAAGCTTGTTCGAACAGTGGATGTAGGATGACAGGAGCATCAGCGTCGATGTTTCAGTCAGCTTGTGCACAAAGGACCAACCAGCTTTCATCAAGAAGGTGGAGATGTAAAGACATTTGTCAGGTGTGCTTCATTGGGAACTTGGCATGTGTCATTTTGGTCATTCATGCTCAGATAAGTAGGGAATATTGTTGGATTGCTTCCATTTCTGGTGTGTGTTTACTCCCTTTCTCGGTCTATGAAAGATTGGGGATCACATGAAGGATTTTTCCCATTTACTATAAACCTGATACGGGGAAAATGTTGTGACCTGAAATCCCTCAATCAATAATTCAAAACCTTAGATCATTCTTTTTCCAATAGCGCAATCAACAAGATGCAACAATCTCAAGATGGCTCAAACGCTGATAGAGGATTAGCAGTTAATCAGATCTGTCAGTCAAGTCTGGCGCCATCACTGGCGTCCGGTCCAAAGCTTGCTGTAATAATTGCTACATCTGCAAGAGTAGACAATGGGAACATAATCTGAAAAAAGATGGTAGGTGTTTGCTGGGTTTGTAGTGTAACACAGTAAACTGACTGTTATGACCAAGAACTGCCCCGTGTTAAATGAATGAATGAATGAATGAGTGTTTCTCCATGCAGAGCTAAAGTTGGTCTGAATATGGCCATTAGTCATTCACCCTTGTAAAAATTTGACTTTTAGCTCAAGAAGAGTCAACTCACCTCAGTTCATTGGCATTGCTGTGGAGCTAACAAACAGGCATTTTTGGAAGTAAACAACAAACACCAGTGCTGATGAGAGTCAGTGTCACTTTTTTGAACGTGTCAGCTGGTAAAATGAGACACAACACTTTCTTAGGTGGGAAGTGTTTTCACAAAATTCTCTTTAAAAGGAAGAAAAGCTGGATTGAAGCCTTTCATACCGCATGCTGTCACTGCCAACACCTCTATAATAAAACACATAAGAATTTGGCTACTTTCATGCTCAGAGTGCTGCAACTGTGTCCGACTCTCAGGCTTTCTGAACAAGTTGCTATGTCTAGACATCAACAGATGTTTCTGACTGTTTCTGTTGTGTCTGTTGGATCTTTAAGTAGTTGTTGTGTTAAGTCCTACAGACAGCTGCCGTTGGTTTCTGTGCCATGTCTGCACTCAGTCGGACTAACCAGGGTAAATAAAGACTACCTCTGATGCTTATATAATGACAAATTTCTAACTATTTTGACGTCTTTGATGGTGAAGTCTTGTGTCTCTTTTCTCCACTGATTCACTGATGCTGTGTAACCCAAACCCGGGGTTTTCTACGTGGGAGCTGCATCAATAGATGTCATTGAACAAAGCTGACAGAACATGACCTTTACCGGAGTTCTGAGGTTACTGTTCTCAAGCGGAGGAAGTCAAAATAGATGAGTGGATTAAGTGAGAGCCGGCGTCCCTGGAGACTCATTAGAATGGGAGAGGAATAAGGACAGAGAAGGAAAAAAAAGGACCGATCCCAGCTGGACCGACTTCCCTTCACATCTGACCTCATCGCCAGAGAATACTTCACCGGCGTCCATGTGGTCAGGTAACCAAGCCAGTCAGCAGAAGAAGGCGCACACCAAAAGGTTTGCATCAGAGGTCATTTAACACGTGATCTAGTTCAGTTTGCACCATCTCTGAGTCGATAAACACTCCTCCAACCACAAGTCAAACCTAAAAGATATTTAAGATAAGATAAAACAAACAAAAGCAGCAAATCCTCACAGTAGTGAAGCTGGAACCAGACACGTTTACTTCACCAACAACTTAAACAATGAATTGCTTTATTCATTTTTGTTTGATCAAAAATTCATTTTATGTGGCAAACTTGCAGTATGTGAGGAGCCCAATCAGGATTACAATGAGAGTTTGTCTTAATAATAATCAGAAGCACAACCAGCCTCGCCATGTACAGACGCCTCGTTCTGACGCCTTAGTGTCATTTTTCAACGTGCAGGGTAGCCGGAAGGATTTCTATAGACAGCCCGTTCACACTTCCAACATATCAAATGACAGAGTTTAAAGAGGAAGAAAGTCCATGTTTGGAGGACAGTGGGGTGATAGGAGGGGCCGAGCACAAGACCTCCACCCAGAAGACCGACGTTTGTGTCCTGTGAGACACCAAAAGTGAAGTTAACGTAACTCATTTTAAGCCAAAGCATGTGCAAGTGCAACCGTTTCACATTAACCACGTGTTTATTATTGTCCTAAGCAGGATTTATTTTTAGAGAACATATGTTTATTGTTTCTAACTTGACCGCGCAGCCCTGCACTTTGACAAATGACACTGAAGGGGCGCCCAGTGTCTTAAAAAGTGGCCCCAAGGGGGTCCTGGCCAAGCGTCTGTATGCAGATGAGAAAATTTTACATGAACAAAGTCAGTTGTTCTGAACATGCTCGGTCCTCACACGTTCACACGTGAGCTGCTGTGTACTGTACACCCACGAAACTCCACTGAGCAGCTCTGCTATCGGACGCCTTGCTCGAGGGCACTTCAGCAGCTTTCTACACACTCAAAATATAAAAACAACACTTCTGACAGAGAACACAAACATGTATCTGAAGTGGCAGCTCGTCCGTCGTCAGCGTGCAGCAGTGGTCCGGAGTAGGATGGCAGCCATGTGTGGCCCAGATTGTGATGATGTGATGGATGATGTGAGTAATTCTCATTAACTGGGAAATGGCACATTAACATTTATTACTTTTGAAAGAGGCATGATTACCTGCGTTTGCAATGGTTGAACACAGCCCTGTGTGCAGGCGCTTTAATTCCCAGATTACGCTATCCTCATATATATGCCTTGTGAAACAGAACACACGGCCGCTTTATTTCCCTGCTTGCTGGCACTTGCAGTAACTGCTGTAAATTTTGAGTCCAACTCCTCTTCTTACAGCAACTTCCTCCATTGAGAAGTGAGTGTTTTCTTTCCTGCACAGCTACAGTCTTTCCCTCTGTCCGTCCTCTCCTCCAGTGAGTATGGCTCTCTCTGCTCTCTGGGGCCCACAAGTGTCCCAATCCCTTCCTCTGGCCTCGCTTTCTAACCTAGATCAAATGTTAGGCTTTAAAAAAGCTAAAGTTTGATGTGGATGAGCAACTGCCTATGAAACACTTTAATCCGCAATGCTGTAATGTATTTAATTTCACACCCTCTGATGGTGTTGCCCCTTCTTAGGATTACCCAAGGGAAGAAGGGGTGGGGGCACCGGGGCATGGCGGGGGGAGGAGGGGGCCAGTTGCTGAAGCCCTTCGTCGGAACAAGACTTAAGAAAGACAGAGAGGCAATCAAGAGCTGTGCAAGCAAAGGTGGGGAGTGAGAGTAAACACCAGGAGGAAGATGCAAGAAAGAATAAAAAAAATTATTTATATGTAGGCAGAAGAAAAGAGTGACGTGAGAGGGGGGAAAAAAAGGATCTTTAAAGCGGGGAGAAATCTGGCCGTGCAGCTGGCTTCACGGAGAAAAAGAAGAATGCCACTTTACAATTTGGAATGCTTGTATTCAAATAGGAGGTCGGAGCTTTGGAGCCCGAAGAATGCAGCTATATCTGCATTGTCACATCCCCCCCTGCTTGGATAAGGGGAAAAGACACCCTGGCAAATCCCATTGTAGAGCTTGGGAGCTTCATAAAAGTTAAGGAGCGATGGATATAGTCTTGGCCCCCTTATGAGATGAGGATCTATCTGGCCTGGCTTCGGAAGCCCTAGACGCATACGCAGGGATATTGGAGGCAATAATTCCCCGGGACGGGAGCACACACAGGCTCCTTTATATCGCCCCCTAATATCCAATTTACGGGCTCAGGCCCTCCGCCAGAGCAGCCCCCGAGAACTTAGAATGCACAAACGCCAGCGTGAGATGGAATTAGGGCCAAGTTCTCTTTTCTTCTGTTTGCCAAAAGTTTGAGGCTTACAGAAATATGAAACTGTTTTTCTCTCTCTCTCCTTCCCTTCCTCCCCTCGCCTCCTCCCCCTCTTCTGTCCGTTAACCCAATTCATCCATTAAATAGACAAGGAACTGAAAGCAATAAATAATTTGGGCCCGGGATGGAAAATGACTTGATGTTGTGTGGTTTTGGTTAATATACGGCGAGCTTTTCCAACACAGTGAGTAGGAAATGTTGTAAACAAGCATCACTGATTGGAAATAAGACGCAGTCGTTAAATATATTTGGTTTTCTCTGAAATTTGTCAGGCTGAGGGTATTATGGCCTTGCCAAAGTCAGTAAATGGGGGAGGTTTAATTATTTAGAGGAAAACTAGAGAGGGGTGAGGGGAGTCTATCATGCTCAGATGAGTGGGGATTTATTTAGGTTTTGGGTGAAAAAGTAAAAGTTAGAAAGTGTATACATGCTTAAGAGGCGTGATATTCCCCCTCTGCTGATCTCCTTATCCTCTCCTTAGCCTCCCTAAGCGGTATGTGGTGCACGCACACACACACACACGCACACACACATGCACACACAGTGACTTTCCCTCCGCTATTGCTGGATGAGTCTCCCATGAACCTTGCCAGCCTCCCTTGCCTGTGGATGTATTTACTCATAACAAGGGCTTAGGCCAATAAGAATATATGGTGATTTATACTGTGACCAGCAGGGATTGTGTTGCCCGGATGCTTTAAGTATTTTACACTTTGCTAAACTCTCTGACACCTCCATAGATAAAATCCCCCATTTGTACCAGCCTCTTCTCCGCCCGCTCACGACTCCACGCAAACCAGCAACTAAACAATTGAACCTGAAGCAACATGGAGGCAAGAGACGGCTCACGAGCTGCTTACACCGCTTTTGAGTCCGATGTACAGGAAATGATGATGCGTCTGCCCCATCAGAGCGCGAGATATTCAACAACAAAGCTGCCGTTTGACAAAACAGCATAACACGAGGAGAGGCTGAGAGCAAGTCGCTTCAGGAAGTGCCCCAAAACCATATATGTTTATGTTCATGCGACAAAGACCTCCAGCAGCGGGAGTAATTAGGGAGACCGCTGTTCGTTTCCCGTTTTCTGCCCACAGTCAGCGTTGGTTTCTTCTAACCATGACCACGTTTGTTCCCAAACCTTAACCGAGCGGTCATTATTCTAACCATGATGACAAAAGTCCCCTCAACAAAGTAGTAATTTTAACCCGAACCACAGTCTTTTCCTAAACCTAACCAAGTTGTTTTTGTGCCTAAACCTAACCAAGCCGTAACCATAGCAGTGCCACATCAGAACACGCTTTTATTTCTGGAATGACGATGTGTCATCCTGGAGAGCACGGACCAGCGGTGGCTCACTGGGATGGCTTGTTGTGTAATGGTAAACAGAAGAGCGGTGCAGATGCAGTGATAAAGCAGCTTAATGAAACTGAATGTCACACTGTAAACAGAGTCCTTAAAGCCAAATATTTGCAGGTTCCAGCGTCTCCAATGTGAGAATCCACTGCTTTCCTCTGTTTCACATCCTTGAAAATGGCATTTTTGGTTCTGCGACATTGTGATGGACATTTTTAACTGGTTTATGACATTTTGTTGGACAAACGATTGATCAATTAACTGAAAAGATCAATGAAAATTGCTGATTAAAATAATCGTTTGTTTTTTTTTATCAAATGCAGTGATAATTGAACTCAGTGGAATAAAACACACCTCCTCATTTTAAGATATATGGCCTGAAATTCATCATCTAATACCTTTCTATATACGTTTTTCCATTTCCTCTCGTCATTTATTTTGTGCGACAAAGCCGTCGACAAGCTGCTTCCACGGCGCTAATTTTGCAACAGACTCTTCATATTTGATCTCTGGCTTGAAACCGAGAAGCACTTCAGACAGCCTCTCATGCTCGGGCTATT